>NC_045793.1:29670192-29985358 GCF_009873245.2 Balaenoptera musculus | reverse complement strand
TTCTTAGTTTCATGAGTTCAAAACAAGCATATGTGTCGTATCCTATAAAAGACAGTGTTTAAATGTTGTTCGGTTTATTATTTTAAACACTAATATAAAGTATTGAATATTACACAAATCAATACCATATGCTCTCATTCAAGGCTGCAAATATAACAAATTGTTTGAAATACTCTGTCTCATTAGATAGTTCAGAAACTTTAGTTAATTTGTTAGGAAATGTAACATTCCACAAACATGTCAATGTCAACTGTGATACAAAATAACAAAGTAGAAACCCCTGTCATTTTATAGTTTTGATAAGAACTTTAAGTGGAATTTAAGCGGTGGGGTTTTTCCTTTCTTTGGCGAGATTACACACATAATTTCCAAGTTATCGAATGGCTAGATCCGTTTTTTATTTTACCCAGCCTGTTGACAGAATGTCAACTCTCCAGTTAGTCCTGACGATTTATTAATCTGCTCTGCCATCCTCTGGGGATTGCAGGAAGTTATGCTGACTGGCCGGTATGTAAGAAATTAGAACTATAAACTTTTATTTTAGAAATCTCTGCATTGTTTTTGCACGGTTAGCCCCATCTGAAATTTTATCTCAACTCTTACCGTACCTTCTTCTTCAGGGACAGGGGGAATTTATTTTGACCTTAATGTGTGTCAGGCAATGGATTCTAACCCATGTATGTAATCTCATTGAATTCCTCCATTGGAACAGAATAACTCGGCACTTAGAATTGAAAAATCGTATAAATATTATACCTTTTCTATGTTAGGAGGGTGCCACTGATCCTTCAAGAATAGGACGTATGTTTTGAATTAATTTTCCAGAAGAGGGGAAGAATTGGCTGGGAGCCACCGCACTCTCCAGCCCCTTCTTTCGACCAACTTAAGTTGATTAGTCAGGATTTCTCATGTGGTCTGTGACCAGGGGATTGCATATCCCCCCAAACCCCTGTGAATATAACTGACTTTTGCAGTGATCAAACCTGAGAACTGTCAGTTCAGTAGCTCTCATCCTTAAATGCTCTTGGAATCATCTGAGCAGCTTTGTAGAAGTCATTGCCTGGACCCCATCTTGACAAATTAAATAAGAATCTCAGGGGTTATTTGTAAAGTTCCACAGGTGTTTCTGTGGGCATACAAGTCACCTGAGGATCTTACTAAAATGCAGATTTTGATTCCGCAGGTTTGGTGAGGGGCCTGAGGGTCTGTATCTCTCACAAGTGCTGCTGGTGCTATTGGCCCATGAACCACACTCTGAGTAGCAAGGTGCTAAAATGAATGGTATCAGGAACATAGAGGCACTAATGAACATCCTCTCGCACCCAAAATTAAATGAGAGACTAGAAATAAAAGTAGCTTCCCTTTGTTTTCTCAGCTAATCTCTGTTAACATTATTAGCCTGGTCTGCAGCTTTAAATTAGACTCAGAAAGGTTTGTTCTGTAGGGTGAAGAGAAGGACAAAACATTGGAATTCTAAGCAACCTAAAAGATCCTTTACGTGCAAAATCATCCTTATTTTTAAAAATTATTATTATTTTATTTCTATTATTTAATTGAAGTATTTTTAAAACTATTATTATTTTATTTAATTTTAATTGAAGTATATAACCATCGTTTTTATACAGGAGTAAACAGATCCAGAAAGTTAAGTGATTAGGCTGGTAGTGCTTCTGTTGTTGAGTAAAACACTTCATAAACAATGTTTCACTCAATTCCTGTTGGTTTCAGGCTGTCGCCAAGTTGATGTCATTAGAGTGCCGGTGCCACGGAGTTTCCGGCTCCTGTGCTGTGAAAACATGCTGGAAAACCATGTCTTCTTTCGAAAAGATTGGCCGTCTGTTGAAGGATAAATATGAAAACAGTGTCCAAATCTCAGACAAAATAAAGAGGAAAATGCACAGGAGAGAGAAAGATCAGAGGAAAATACCAATCCACAAGGATGATCTGCTCTACGTTAATAAGTCTCCTAATTACTGTGTAGAGGATAAGAAACTCGGGATCCCAGGGACCCAAGGCAGAGAGTGCAACCGCACGTCAGAGGGCGCAGACGGCTGCAACCTCCTCTGCTGCGGCAGGGGCTACAACACCCACGTGGTCAGGCACGTGGAGCGATGCGAGTGCAAGTTTATCTGGTGCTGCTATGTCCGCTGCAGGAGGTGTGAAAGCATGACTGATGTCCACACTTGCAAGTAACCACTCCAGCCAGCCTTGGGCAAGAGTCCCCAGTGACAGACGTACAACGGGAGTGGCTCCCACTGTGCTGGGCTGGGGAGCCTGACACCTGCCTCCTCAGAATTCCCAGATCCTCGAGGCTCTCTCAGAAGTCCCTTTACCTGATCGATGTCAATGTCACACACTAGGCATGTAGATTTCTTGGGATTCTAAAACTGAAAAAGTTTGAGTTCATATGTTGGTGGTTTAGGGAACAGATGTTGAGGGGCAAGGAAGATAAACTGTCTCGTAAGCAAGAAAGAACAGGAAAGAGCCTTCATGCCGAGAGACCTGGTCCATACTCAGGATAAGATCCTTGACTATGGAACTCGGTTATGGAACTCAATAGTGGTGGGTGAATATTAGTCATTTTTAAAAGACATCTATTAGAGCAGCAAGGAGCAGTAAACATGAATCTCATTCTCTGAGTATTTTTAATGAAGAAATCATACTAAGTGTTGGTGCATAGAAACAGAAGATGTTGGGACAGGTTAACAGAAGTGGTGGGTGCCTACTTAACACTTTCATTCATTCAGAAAGAATCTTCATAAGTGATATAACACCCCTAAAACATGTTTGTTAGTGATATTTCGTGACAAAACAAAAGAAGCAAGATGTAAGAAGCAAAATGTAAAAAGCAAAATGTATGATTTGAAGTTTAAGTGACTTTTAACCAGGAGAATTGATCTACAAGAGTATCAGTAAGGTATATAGCAACCTTTATCTTTGGCTTCACACTTTCATTATAGACCAGCTTCCACTGTTAAAAACTCAGCTCTGAAATACTGTAGGAAGGGATCCTGAAAGCATGTGGGAAAATCAGAGGTAGAAATATAAAGGGCTCTCGTACATTGTAAGGAAAAGCACCCTTTAAATGTGTAAAGACAGTATTTTGTACAGTATTTTGTTAAATTTTTTAATATTTTGTAAATAATGTTCTTAAGTTATATGATATATATTGAAACAAGATATTTTTTGCCAAAGCCCAAGAGCTAAGGCAATAAAATTATCTCAGAAATAATATTAGCTTCTGTTTCCTTTCATACTATTAACTTTGACATTTTTTCATACATTGAAAAAGAAGTTCACTGAGCAGTTATATGGATATGCATTTCCTGCCAAAATGGCAGCTTTATATGTTGTAAATTAAAATATGTGGCAATATATTGACAATTGTGCTATTTCAGCAGTCAGATTAGTTGAATTCTGTTCTCAATTAGTTATGTTTAACTTGTAAGGCTATTATAATAAATTATACAGTAAAAGTCTTAACTGGAAAAAAGAATCTAAATCAGAATAATGATCAATTTGTGGATTTGATATATTGGATATTTAATATGTTGTGTGAAATGCTGCATTTCCATGTGAGTTTTGAGTGGTCTTTCTTGTTTTAGTATTCATGCATGTAGAGTCATGATATTTTACAAGGTTCCTGGTGAAAATTACAGGGCTGTATTTAAGGTGGTAGTTTAATGTAAATGCTATGTTTTTTATGAATTGTTAAATATTTCAGTATCATATAGAAAAAATAGATTTTCTAAGTTCAGAATGGACAAAGAAAGAATATTCTTTTTCTCAAAATAAGCTAAAGAAATGTTTCCCTGCCCACCCTGGTCTCATTCTATTTCCTTTCAACTTTATTTAAAAGGCAAAGCAATAATTTGTGAAAAAGAGCAAACCATGGAAAATGACTCTGATCTAATATTAAAATCAAGGCTAAACATTTAACTGTGACCCTTAAAGTTTAACAAAATTACTATTTACTGAATGAGAGACTCCAAAATGACAAATGAACAAATACAGTGCTTATTTAAGAGCGGTTTACCATTCTTCAGCATCCACTGATGAGAATAACCTGAAAAATAGACACTTATTATTATGCCTTTTTTTTTTGCAAAGTATATCTATTTTATCTGCGTTGAAAATAAGCACTCTTTCTTAAAATATGAAGACTGCAGTTTCCATTAATAACCATTTTTTTCTATCAACTAGAAAACTTTTCGTAATTAACTTACCAACTGATTGTGAGAACCAGGGAGACTTTAATTCACAAATACATGACTACTATTCAGCCACTGCTGAAAAACAGTGGTGCCAACTCAGCACCACCCCCTAACCCCCGCCTGCCTGAGCAAGAACTCCCAGCTCCCAAGCTGTGTCTTTGGTTTCTTCTTCTCCGTCTCCCTGGCGTCACCATGGAAGCCATCCATGAATGTCTCACCTGTGTTACTGGTTGACAGCCTAGCTTTGGCCCATTTCCTTCCCAGTCCCCATCGTAGTATAGGTAGCAGCATGGTGCTCCTGGAAATGCACGTTCTGGGGCCCAAACGCTTCTATCCAGTTTAGGCTATTGTGCCTTCATGGTTTAGGGCTCCTTATGGTGCAGGTAACAAAAAAAGCAACCCAGACTGACAAACATTAAAGGAAATGTACTGACTCGGTGGGTGAAAAGTCTAGAGTTGTGACCGATTCAGGTGAAGTTTGATCCAAAAGCTCACGCCATGTTCCCAAGACTCAGGTCTCTCCATCTCCAGCCTAAAGAAGCTAGCTGGCTTCTGTGATGTTGTCTTCGACGGTAGGCTCCACAGGGTTCTGTGCCAACCCCCCCCCAATACCCTAGTCTCAGCAGCTCTGGGCTCTCGGCTTTTCTCATCAACACGGCTGCCACACTTCCTTCCAGATCTAACATTCTCCTACTACTCATTCTAAGGAAAGGGAGAGGTTCTTTTTTTTTTTTTGGTTGCTCACACAAGAGAGAGGGCAAACTTATTTCTCAGAATGCCCAGCAGAAGTCATCATTGGCTCTGATTGGTTAATGTGCCTATCCCTGAGCCAATCACAATGGCCATTGGGGATTGGGGTTGAATGATATACACTGATCATTTTAAAGCAATCAAGACCCATGCTGGGAAATGGCAGTGGGGTTCATTCCAACTAAACCCACATAGTTTGAGAATAGGAAAGGGATGAGTCCACAGAGAAAAACCAGGAGGTTATGTTACCATAAAGGGTCCTCTATGCTGGACAGTCCCCAGCTCTAGTGATGTGTTTAGGAAACAGCTTTCTGGTATCACATGGATCGGGCTCACTGCCAGACAATCGCGGTGGGTAAAAAGTGCCTTGATTTGTTCAAATGCCCTTTATGATGATAAGAGGGGAGGGGAGTTACACTCCAGTGTATTAATTTTCAATTTAGGAGTTCAACATTTTGTACACTTGGAACTGCTTAATAGAGGCAATGGTTAGAGGCAATGATGATTATCTTGAAATGTGATCCAGAAAAACGTATCAAACAGCATTATCTGTAATCTCTGGATAAGGAAGTTGGTTAATTAAAGCATTTCCCTGATAATAATACTTTACACAACACAAAAACACTTTAATTTGTATGAATACAAATAATGGCATTATTTCCTTATTCATGATCTCGATGATAGTTGGTTTAGTTGTTGGTGGTTTTTTGTTTGTTTTTTAAGAAACTATGATAGTTATATTAAGAATATGATGGAATTGAACTATGTAAGTTAGATGCTATGACCCTATTGTGCAGCTTTGTAACCACATGATATTCACAGTAAATATTTTAGAAACACTTTAATTTTCTGAAGTACTGTCAGTACTGATGTGTTTGGTTTTACTTAAGATGTGGAACCAGAAGAGCTTTTCATGAAAATATTTATTTATAGGCAATTCGGTGAGCTGCTGGTATTTTTTTGCATCACCTTCCAAAGGCCATCAAATACTGAGGAATTAAACCCACCATTTGGAGCCAGTTAGTTACCAGAACACTATAATCCACTTAGCTGACTTGAAGGAAGAAAAATTCAAATCATATCTCCAGGAACCATGTATACTCGGCAAGACAAGACTTTCTTACGGAAAGTTGGCTAAGATCCTTGATTGTCTTTTAAATTTCAGTTTCAGTATAGACCAGATGTGACAAGTCATAACATTTCTTAGAGTAGGATAATGAGGTAAACTGAGAAGGACAAATGTGTGGCCCAGCATGAAAGGGAACACAGTGGTACACCAAGGACTCAACACCTTTGAAAAAGAAAATAATGTTAGTAAACACTTAGATAGCACTTACTATGTACCAGGCATTGTTCTAAGTAAATCGTATATATTAAGACATTCGATCCTCAGGATAACCTCATAAACTAGGTGCCATTATCGTGGTCCTTATTGTATAGAAACAGACACAGTAATGGTGAGGTAAGTAGCTGGCCCAGGTCACACAGAACAGACTAGCTTCAGAGACTGTGCCCTTAACCATCATATCGTTATTGCACCTCTCACAGAAAGAAAACAGTACAGAGTTTACAGTACACCATTTAAAGGGGTTGGGGATTTGTAAACATAATGACAGTTACAGGGTGTTCCTCCCTGGTTTGATTATATAAACTTGGTTGAGAAGCTGGAGAGAAGTGATGGGAGAATTGAGGTCTTAGAATTCACCATGAAATGTAATTAAAATACACTGCCTCTTGATTTCTAAACTCTAAGTGATTTAAACTGCCTTCTATTTTAGATCCCAATGTGGTTGACAGTTGGATTATGCTTCAAGAGCCTAACAATCATTCCAAAAGGAAATGACTGGGGGTGAAGATCAAACTAATTTAGTGCGACATTAAATAAATACTTACATCCTTTTGATTGTTGTGCTTACAGCCAATTGTTACATAAGGTGTTATTTTTAAAAGATGGATGAAATTTACCACTGGTAATAGTTTACATCCACATCCAAAGAAAAACCAGTAGAGATGGTTTGCATGATTAAAATCTCTTCAAACAAAATCATGGCTAGAAAGAGCAGCCTCTCCCACTTGTTGTAAACGGAGAGTAATAATAAATGTGGACCAAGTCAACACAAAGTTTCACGTGACTTTTAAATTTGCGGAAAAAAATGAAAGCATCTGATTTGTGTGTGAGAATTGGAAGAGCAGGGAGAACGGGGATATAGGGCTGCCTGTTTCCCTCTGTTAAACTGCCATTCTGAACCCTAGGGGTGATTCACCTCCAAAGAGGCCAAGAAGCCTTCTCTTCTGCATGTCAGTAACAGCCATCTGTGATCATGGCCCATATCCGCCCGGTCGTGTTTAGCCAAGAAAAAGGAAGGGTGGCCCGTTATAGATCCTAATTACTCTTTGATAAAAGAGGAATATCACTAAATTTAACTGCATATTTAAACACACCTGAACTCTTCGTAACCAAGGAAAAGTGTAAATAAACAAAATGTAAGTCAATAATTACCTATTTATTTCTAGTCCATAATCTATACTTTTAAAAAATGTTAAAAAAATTTTGTCAGTTGTATTGTTTTTATATCTTCCCCAGCTTTATTGAGATATAATTGACATACAACACTGTGTACGTTTAAAGTCTTACCCGTTTTAATTGCTTGATCTCAAACTCCCTGGCAAACAACTCACTTTTGCTCCACACAAGGCTCTACGCAAGCAAGGCAAGAAATAGCATATGGTGAGATAGCAACATGGGAAAACTGAAAGAGTAAATGTGATAAATCCTCTTTAACATGCCTGATATTTAATGGGTCCAGGCTTACCACTTCTACAAGCTGAAAGATAAATTTCTGAGAAAAAAATTCTCCCCTCTGCTAGCTTAAACACTTTTCTTCCCCCAAATGCCCAATTTATCACTTCTGGAGAAACTACACTCTAAAATTTGTTGACTAAATATATTAACTACAATGTCAGAATTTCAATTGCCACAGTGCCTGTAACTGTGCCCATCCCACAATCCCAGTGCTATAGAACCGCAGGGAAACTTCTCCAGGGTATTTTCATAACGGGATTTGTTTTTCTTCATAATGGGATTTTAACAGTTCCACAAGAATTGGCTCTCAACCCCGTTCCCAGGCCACAAGTTTCAGATGTCTATAGGAGTTGAAGTGTCACCTCATTTACTGATCTTAAATCTCAGGTCCTCTCCCTGAGGGAGAACAGAAAGCCATCCGGGAAAGGTGCACTCCCCTTTGGTCAAGGGCACACGGGCTCATTCCTCACACGTCAGGAAACCCTCACCATCCGCTCTTCTTCTTCCACCCAGGGCCACTCAGTGAGAATCACAGCCCTCAGCGGTCACTGCCTTCAACGCGACTGAACATATTTCTACTCCTCAGCACCGTTTGCTCTCACTTCTCCTCTGCTCAGAGCTTGGACCTGCAAGACATTTTCTTTGAAATTCATTTCTATTCTTGTCAAACGAGGCACACAGTACTTCTCTAATCAGGTTCCCTCTACACGGGACTGCAGAGAAGCCAATTTCCAGGTCAGCCATCTCATTCCACTGGTGATGCAGAAGGCTAAGTAAGACCCGGCAAAGAATTCCTTGCCCCAGTACTGAGCTTGTTCATCTGATCAGGTGACATCCAAGCAGTAGCAACAGCACCTGCGTGGTAGGTAGACAAGCAGGACTGCATTTGAACACATAATGCATTGCTGAAAATGTGTCTGAAAATCCAATGAATAAATTTCAAATAACAGACTTATAAGGAAAGTGTTGATCCCAGAAACCAAAAAAGAGGTTTCAAAGTTCTCATTCAAAATTCTTCTTTTGCCCAGGCACCCCTGCTGATAGGTAGGAACCTTCACAGGCCCTTTGAGCAAGAAGCAAATGCTGGGGTGCAAGGAGGTCAGCCAAGTCTCAGCATCTTCTCTGACATGATGGTTGCCCCACCGCGCCGTGCGCAGGAGTTGGGTGGAGAGTTTGGAGGTTTTCGTGTGCTCTCTGGGGCTGGGGCTTCAGCAGAGTGTCCTGTGAGACTCAGCTGCTGCCACAGGAAGGAATCGGAAAACACTCCCTGCCTCTGGCTGAAGTCTCATAACTTCACATACTTGTTGGGGGCCAGCAAGTGAAACTGTATCAATGTGATCATTTGAAATGCTAGCTGCATGGAGATACACAAAAGCTTGAATTCTGCACATGAAAGGGAGTTCAGTGTCAGAGTGGAAGTGTTGGTAGTATATAGTCAGGAGCTTGGAGGTTAAGGAGAACCTTGGGTGAATAGCTGTAGCCTCTCTCATGATCTTACTACCCTAGTCATTTAATGGTTCCCTTCTGGCTTGGTGTCTTGGTCTGTTCGGTCTGCTATAACGGAACACCACAGACTGGGTGGCTTATAAAGAGCAAATTTATTTCTTACAGTTCTGGAGACTGGGAAGTCCAAGATCAAGCTGTCAATAGATTCGGTGTCTGGAAACAGCCTGCTTCCTGGTTCACAGATGACCGTCTTCTCACTGTGTCCTCACATGGCAGAGAAGCCCAGCCAGGGAGCTCTCTGGGGTCTGTTTTATAAGGGCAATAATCCCGTTCGTGAGGGCTCCACCCTCATGACTTAATCACCTCCAAAAGGCCCCACCTCCAAATACCATCACATTGGGGATTAGGTTTCAACGTGTGAATTTTGAGGGGACACAAATATTCAGACCATAACACTTGGTACGATGGGGTTGGAAAGCTAAAGAGGCTGACTTAACTTTCCTCTATGGCTAAAACATTACTAGAATGCAAAAGACATAGCAATAATAGAAATGCTAACAGCTGCATTTAAAGAGCAGTTCATGTCAGGCATTTTGGTAAACACCACAAATACATAGTTCTATCCCAATTTTACAGGAGAGGATACTGACTTCCTCAAGGTCCTCATGTAGCTGATGGTGGAACCGAGACACATACTCAGGCAGGTCTGTGTACTCTTAGCCAGTAGGCTACCCTGTCGAATTACAGAATTCTCTCCTCTTTAAGATTTTAGGCCCTGCTCCTCTCTGGTTATCAAGTGAAACAATATGGGATGATTATATGGAACATTAGAAGCTTGCAGGTTCATAAATCAATTTTCCCTAATAAAAGGGAGTATCTTTTGCCAACTGAGTTTCAACTTGTTCTTTCAACAGTCAATACACTCCAGTGGCAGGCATGATTTCTGCAGAGCTGAACAGGGAGCTTAGCAATGGCAGCCCGCTGTACCTGTGAACCAGCTGTACCTGTGAACCAGCTGTACTGGGAAGACTGTCTTCGCTGTGTTACGTTTGCTTATAAACTACCCATGGAACAAACCCAAGAGAAACCTCTCTTCCGTCTCTACCCAAAGGGCTGGCAGTCCCTCTTCCTTTCTGGGCACTCCTAGAAGAGACATCTTAGTGTTGAAAGTGTCTCCTTCACACAGCTGCCCTCCAGTGCTCTGCCCCTCGCTGGACTGGAGGAAGGTTCTGGGGCAGGACGCCTCTTAGATTCCAGACGGGCTTTCACCAGGCTGGCTGCACCATCCCTTGCTGCTCCCTGATAGTCCCGGGCCAGGCCTGCCCGCTTTTCGCTCCATCTAACTCTTGATTTCACTGGAACCTCGAGAAAGGAGACGGGGACGGGGAGAGGAGCAATAGTAGAGGCTGAGGCCAGGTTAAACTGAGGGAGCTTTGAGGGAAACAGAGATTAACTAGCCATTGGCACGCGCCAATCAAAAACCAAGTCTACAACAGAAAAATCATCCTGGGAAGAGACAGCGAAAGAACGCTTCTGAGGAATGCTTTAGAAGAAGTAAGATCTGGTACTTCATTCTACAACTCCTAATTTACATGCACTTATTGCTGTCGAAGGCCCAGTTGAAGAGGTTAAGTGGCAAATCTTTTTCCTGATCAACACAAGCAATTTTTCCCTTTCATATTCATTTTTTAAACTATTGTAAATGCATTTCCACTTTCAACTGCTCTACTAACTGAACACAGCACATTTCTCATTCTTTCATTTAAGAATGGGGAGTGTCAATGAAACTGAATTAAACTATCATCTTTTGGGGGGGGGGGTCAACCTATGTATAATTTGTATAAACTAAATATAAAGTGCATTTCAGGCTAAAGGCATTGAGCTTCTTCTGGCAAAAAATGATAAAATATCAGCTAATTCATTTCAAAACAAATACAATATAGAAAGAACAATGATAAACTTTAATCAAATTAAAGTCAGGAATATAAAGATTCTGGCTCAATTTTTCTTTAATTTCCCCATATCACTTATTTTCCTACTGTCTTTGCTGAATTTTAACAGGCATATTATAATATACTTGTTCTGGGACAGCCTCTATGATTACAAATAAAAAAATACACATCCATAAGTCCTTAAACACCATTTAAAAAACCAAAGTGTCAATGCCAAATTTTTGATTTTAATGAAAATTCTGAACATTAAATGAGCATTGCTGCATTTACAATGCTGATTTTTAAAAGCTACCTGAAAATAAAATACAGTAAAATTATTGCTTCCAAAGTTATGTTGACATAATGTATACAAGGCAGAATCGAAACAATAGCAAACTGCATGAAAGCAGTTACATAACCAATCTTTATCCCTTCTTTTGGCATTTTATACACCTCTACAAAGCTATCATGTTATAGTCCTTATCTTGAAAGGGATGTCCTGCCATCTAGATACTTAAATTCTATCCATGTTAAGATATATCCTGAGGATATTAGTGTGTTTACCCATAGGAATGACTTTAATTTTGCATGTTAAGCGGTACAATACACACTTGACAAACCTCAGTGTGAAGTTCTATAGGCATATTACTTTGCCAGATAATACAAAAAAATTCACAATGCAAAACCAAGAGTATTTATTCTCATTATTTTTAAAAAAAGCAACACTTATTTCACAATCCCTGGAACTGTAAAATAGCCATTCTTTTAATTTACAGAATTGAGGGAAGTACTTTAAATGTCAAAACATACATGCTGAATGTGCTTTAGCGTATCAGCACCAAAAATCTGAAAAGTTTACAAAAATTGTTTAGATGTGTAAGGTGCATTTATTCATGAATTACATTCAGTTTGAGGGAAGAAACAGTACCCCCAAACTCACTGATGTTTAAGAAATAGCTGAATAACTTCCACCTTGGTTTACAGCAAAATAAAAAATACTGCTTTTAGTTTTTCTTATATAAGTCATCTAAAATTTAGATCCAAAATTGAAGTGCTGCCTTTTACTGGGAATAGCAGTTTGATCATTACATTTTTTTATGTTCCAGTTTAAGATACTTCACACACAATAGATATTTAATGCCCTAAAAATATTTTAAAAACTTGAGTCATTTTGTGAACATCTGAAGTTAACAAAAGGTAGATCTCTTATATTTTTATGTAGAATTGGGTATAAAGTCATTGTGTGTCAAATAAAATTATTTTTTTAAACGGTATCAGTCCCAATCAGTAATCAGGACCTTTCTAAATATGTCGTTACCTTTTCAGGCAAAAATTACTCTTACGAAGTTAGATGAAAGTAAATACAGAATTTCTTGGTTTACAATCCAAAATTATTGTGACATTAAAACATGCCTCTTTCCAAACCACTTGGTCAATGCTGATGACACTTAAATAAGGAAAACTTAGGCCAGTATTGCTCTAACTATACTGACATGCTGCCCTGAATGACCTACCAAGGCTGGGGAAGGGACTTGGCCTGGTTCCTCAGCTCTGTGGAGTTGCCCGCCGCCCCCGTCTTACTCTATAGCTTATGCAAAATCAACTCATGCACACTATTAACTCAAAATCCAGCAAGCTACAGCCCTGATGCAACTACATTCATATATTTCCTCTTTACTGTGTACATTAAATGAAGAATTCTGTTGTGCTTTTCACATATTTGATACAAGTTTTCGTATTTTATTTCTAGGTTTCTTGGGACGGAAAGAGAAAGACTAAGAAAAGAAATACAACAGGGGAGTCAGACTGTAAAGTAACATTACACACACAACTAGCCCAATATCTTTTTAATTTAAAAGATACTATCATCAAAAGGCCATATATATATATAAAAGAAAACAACAAAGTCTCCTCCCTAAAACCCATATTATTCCATGACAGATTTTTCACAGCGACTAGTATATATATCAATACATTTTTCAAATCTGTTCAGTTATCCATTGTGTAATGCTTTTAGAATTAAAAGATGCCATTATCATCGCAGTCTGAACATTGTACCATTAGGGAGATGTGCTTAGAAATGGTTCAGTGATTTGCTCATTATGATGACTATTTACAAAGATGTCTATTTACGTTAGCAATAAATAATCCTGATATCAAAAGAGATAATGGTCATGCACACACCGAGACGGCTGCATGCTCTTAAAATATTTACATGTAGTTTCTCGGTTAGGGCTTTCCCATTAGCAAGTGAAAGTGCGCTCCCTTCGATTTCCTCCACATCAGTCTTGCTTCTGGGGGATGCATCCTTCCATTTCTACAACTTCAGGCCATCCTTCATATTTGTTTGTGTCCTTATTGTTCTTTATGTGCTGTTGGAACACAATCATAGTATATAGTTTTTAAAACTTCAGCGAACTGCATATCTGCAATAACATACTTATGCGTACTCACTTCAGTAACACTTCTATCAACATATAAATTATTGTTCAATATATTAAATGAGCAACGCTTGGGGTCTGGCATGTAGTAGCAGACCTTCAAATAACAGCTGAAAGAACAAAACACTGCAGATGGTCTTTAAAGGATCATTTGTTAGTCAAAAGTAGGTTTACATTCTACTGAGTTCTAAAGTATTTCTAAACTTAATTGATTACAGTAACAAAAGTTCAATTAAAATCTTTAATAACCAACTTCCTAAAAGGCTTAAGATAAAACTAATCATATGCCAATGCATTGTCATGTAGGAAAAAAATTTTCATGCAGAATTGACTATTTTTAAGTTTAAAATCAAAATAGTGCCACGGTGATTTCAAATACTTGATTACCAAGAACCTATGAAAAACACATAAACATATTTAATGTCTGCTTTATCTAAGTTTCAAATAACTGGGATAGGAATAGGTCCTGCATGGTTTCACACAACTGCTTTTGTCCATTAATTATGAAAGCCTAAGACACTAACCTGTTCAAAAGGGCTTTTTGTCTTAATGCCTTTTCCACCACAGAAGACCCAGTTGTCTCTAAAACCAAGATGAGTAATAGACGTACTCCCCAGTTCAGCAATGAGCTGCCGGGCCTCATCATTGAGTCTTAAAGAGGGAGAAAAAGAATAATACAATAAATGTAGTGCCCTGTATGTTATCTAAGTAATACTGATACAGTTAGGATACTTAACATACAACCATGAAATAAATGAGAGAATGCTGGCTTAGATAAGAGAACATAAAAAAAAAATTTTATCAGAGTAACATTCCTACTATTTGAGTTCTTTTTTTTTTTAATGAATTTTTTTTTTTTTTTTTTTTTTGCTGCATGGGGTCCTCATTGCTGTGCACGGGCTTTCTCTACTTGTGGCGAGCAGGGGCTATGCTTCGTTGTGGTGCGTGGGCTTCTCATCGCGGTGGCTTCTCTTACTGTGGAGCCTGAGCCCTAGAGCGTGCGGGCTTCAGTTGTTGTGGCTCGCAGGGTCTAGAGTGCAGGCTCAGTAGTTGTGGTGCACGGACTCAGCTGCTCCAAGGCATGTGGGATCTTCCTGGACCAGGGATCGAACCTGAGTCCCCTACATTGGCAGGAGGATTCTTAACCATTGTGCCACCAGGGAAGTCCTCTTTGAATTCTTTAGTGATGAAAGCCATGAAATCTAGAAATTAATTTCAAGTTCATACTATTTAGAAGTACCTTTTAGGTGTCTTTATTTCACAACAACAATTCATTTTCATTTATATCCATCAAATAAATAAGAGAAACTGTAGTCAGCAGGTGCCTATTCAGGTTAATCCAAGATCTTAAGCAACTAACATCTTTGTAAAATTAAAAATCACTTTGAATCTCCACTAAACCCTTTGTAAATTACATTTGAATAGAATAAAGGTAAATGCTGATAGAAATTTGGATGTTTCTAACACCAGATGTTTTATTTAAAAGAAAATGAATTTTGAGAATAGGGATATAAATTCTACTTCAGAGACAACTGCCAAGTGGTTTTTTAATAAAAATGAAAATATTAACCACATAGCGGCTAAGAAAGGGCAGTGACAAAAGGCAACTGCTAGGGAAACAGCTAACTGAAAGATGCCTTTAAGGAATTTTGTGTAGGTTCTTATCCTAATGCTGAGTGAGTCTCCATCTCTCCTCTGTCTCAAAAGGGAGAAGAAATTCAGAAGATACGTGCTGGTTGTAGAGCCAAAAAAAAAAAAAACCACAAAAAGATAACTAAGGGACACCTGTGCAGGTATCTGGCCAGTAAGTCCTCTGTATCACCCAAAAGATGGCATTTATAGGTCAATTAGTGAGGTTTGTTCTTCTAAAATCTGAGGCAAGGCAAGTTTTATATTTGCAAATAAGTGGAGGATCATTGGCTGCAAAATAGCCGGAGGGCCAGTGAGGAAGGCGCCTGTTTATCCTGCAGCCTTCTTTGAAGCAGCCCATGCTAATATCAGCTGGCTCCTTTAATGTATAAATGAAAGAAACATGAGGCGCAACAGTTCTAATGTAACTTACTTGAAGATAAACGGGATACTTTATGTTAAAAAAAGCTTCATAAACAGGAAAGAGCTACATATGTTATTAGCCTTCCACAATTATACAAACCACATCCATGGGGCAGTGGAGCTGTTTTAACCATAGCTTGGGCACTGCTATCCTCCTGGGGGAAGTTCACTAGAATCAGTGAGAAAATCAGGGGCAGCCCTGGAATATTCAGCCTTTCAGACTCATCTACGTAAAGCGATGCCTTTATAATCAAGGGAAATAAAAATAAATGAAATGGCTGTGCAAAAGGACCAGTGAAGTCTCAGCCTCTGAAGATTTTGAGACCTTCACAGAGAACCACGTGTACCCGAGTCTGACTTTCTCCCCAAAGTCTGTAGCTGTGTTTCCTGTACCCATCCTTACATGAATTAGCTATCACTTCCATTCGTCTGCTCACTTGATAAGCAACTTGTATATTAGAGGGACATTCCCAGAAAGTATTGTCTGAACCCTGTTTTCTTGTTTCTAAATCGTGTTAGGATGTCATGGATCTGCAGACTGTCATATTCTACTCTTTAGTTTATCCAAATGTTTTAATTCTGGCTCCTTAATTAGAACATTTTACTTGCATCATCAGTACTAGTAGTGAGTTTTGCTGCTTTATCGAGAACAAAGGGTGTTGAAGTACAGAGGTCAGGCTTACTGGGCAGCGTAATGACAACCTCCTGGAGGAAAGCCTCAGGGCTTGATTCAGTTACATCTCAGAAAAATCACAAATTGCACCTCACAGGCTTCGGGGTTGCTCATAAATAGCTGAATGTTAGGTTCACAAATGCCAAGAGATTGCTTCATACACAAAAACTGCTTGCAAAGTAGGTGGTTATCCAAATGCAGGCCTGGCCCCCAGCCAGAAGTACATAAATTTTTTTCTTATCTAAAAATTTTTACATCAATTAAATATATTGAAGGGCAGTCATTTTTCCTTCTGTACTTCCAAATTTCAGAAGTGGTCATTTTGATCTGTATGAATAAAGTAAGCCAATTTAGCCAAAGATCTAGAAGCAACTTGAAGCTTAGCTTTGCATTTTGATCCCGTTAATCTTTCCTTACTTTTCAATGAGAACACCCTTAGGTCCTGTGCAAAAAAGGGTTAATAAAACAGGCCTTAGAAAGCCCTAATAGCAAGACTGGTCCTTGGCTGGCATCTGGAAAATGGGATTTGGGGAGGCTCCCCCCATTCACAGAACTGATCAGAATGGTTCACTGTGTCTAAACTGTACAAACAATACAGTTTACGCTGAACACCTACTTTCTGTCTGGGAGTCTGGAATTTTGGGATATGTAAGGCAGAGGGTGCCTCCATGACCAGGTCCCAGTAAAAACCCTGGGCCCTGAGTCTCCAATAACCTTCCCTAGTGGACAGCATTTCACAGTGTCGTCACAATTTGTTGCTGGAGGAATTAAGCATGTCCTGTGTCACTCCGCTGGGGAGAGGAACTCGAGCCTGGCTTCCTCCAGACTTTGCTCCCTGCTAGTTCCCCTTTGCTGATTCTGCTTTGTATCCTTTTGCTGTAGCAAATCATCACAGGGAGTGAGCAGGTCTGTATGCTGGGTCCTGTGCCTCTTCCCAGGGAATCATCAAACCTGGGGGTGGTCTTGGGCACCCCTGACACATGTCCCTGTGTATATCTAACGATAGATTTAGAACAAGACAACTTTCTCAATAATTTCTAAAGTTTTCTAATCTGCCTATGTAGAATCTGGGGGATTTTTATTATTCCTTTTTGATATCTTTTATGTAACTAAGTAAAAGATGATTTCATGTTTCAAAAAGAAGTTTAAAACCCTGCAACACAGCCAATATTTTGAGCATTTGATACAGTAGGTATCAAAATGTCCCATTTCTTTAAAAGGCAGTGTAGTGTAACTAATATATTTATACATAGCATTAATTTTGGAGATACAACTGACCCTTGAACAACATGGGTTTGAACTCCCTGAGTCCACTTACATTGTGTGATGGGTTCAAACTGAGAAAAGGAAGTGTGCAAAAATACAAGGCAAATCATGTTACTAATGACAAAACTTTTAATACTACTACTACCAGGAAGACCTGAGTGCTCAAAATGAGATGAGACTCATACAACTACTGAAGGCCACAGAGAGAACTTTTGCTACCAAGTACAAATAATGAAGGGACCCACTGTTTCACAAGAATGATATAGTATCAAGATCAAAGCACAACTGTCTTTTCCAGGGAGGCAAACACTCTTCGATCAACATAAAAAGGGAAAAGTAGTTCAGGAATGTCCATATTAAGTGCTTTAAAATAAATTTAAGCCGCCAGGCCCACACATGTCACACACTTAAATTCTTAAGGAACTTATTAATAAAGTCTTCAAGGTCGTGTCGGTTATTTTAGAAGCATCATGGAAAATGAAGATGCTAAGACATTAAAAGTTAGTTAAATATTCCAGTTTTCAAAAAAGACAAGGAAAATTTTAAAAACAATGGTCCAATAAAACTAATTCTAACTCCTAGCAAAATTCTAGAATGGATTAGAAATTTTAGAATGGATCTCCTGTGAGTATTACACAAAGAAGAAGAAAAGAAAGCGAGGGAGGGCTTCCCTGGTGGTGCAGTGGTTAAGAATCCGCCTGCCAGTGCAGGGGACACGGGTTCGAGCCCTGGTCCGGGAAGATCCCACATGCTGCAGAGCAACTAAGCCCGTGCGCCACAACTACTGAGCCTGCGCTCTAGAGCCTGCAAACCACAGCTACTGAGCCCGTGAGCCACACCTACTGAAGCCCGCGCGCCTAGAGCCCGTGCTCCTCAACAAGAGAAGCCACCGCAATGAGAAGCCCGTGCACCACGATGAAGAGTAGCCCCCACTCACAACTAGAGAAAGCCCGTGCGCACCAACAGAGACCCAACGCAGCCAAAAATAAATTAATTAATTAATTTAAAAAAAAAAAAAAAAAAAAAGAAAGAGAGGGAGTAGCCGGAAGGAGGCAGGAATAAATAAAGCCAAGCTAACATCATCTCATATATTTCAGATTTAGAAGAGGTTTTGGGGCAGTAGATCAGGGTATTATAATTAGCATCGTTCATGAATTTCAAGTGAGTATCTGATGGTCTCAGAAAATAAAATAATTAAACAGCAACTGAATGGTATGCCTATTAGGATACAGTGGAAACCGTGTGAAAAGTAGTTTCTGCAGGTGATGAATAGATGAATCCCTTGGAGGCGGCCTCCCGCTGGTGGCACACTGCCTGTGGTAAACATGTTTGCCAATGACTTAGATTTAGACACCTGAATGACTCTGGAGAGAGTACGAAGCCTGGGCCATGGAAACCTCATAGGACAAATGTCAGAATCAAGACCAAGTGGGCCAATAACAGCAAAATTAAATTTAACACGGATATATGAATATAAAGTCCTTCATTCACATTAAACAAAAGCAAGTTCTGAATGGGGAGGAAGACCTGACTTGGCAGTGGTTTAAAAAAAAAAAATCTGAGATCAAATGAGAAGATCTGAGAATTTAAGTTGACCAAAAATGTGATGTGACTGCCAAAAGAAAACGAATGCAACACTAGTCTCCATGAATATTAGACGTAATTTCTCAAACATGGTGAGCTAGCATCTCCATTGTACCCTGTACTGGCCAGACCACATCTGGGAACACTATGTCCAACTTGGGGCACCATTTTAAGAGAGACAATAATCACCTGGAGAATGCCCAAGAAATGCAACCAGGAGGGTAAAATGACCTAGAAACTTAACATGGTAAAAGGTTAAAAGAACCATTACAGTTTTAAAGTGTGTTCACGGAACACACTTCGGGAATGCCATAAAAAAATGCTACTTAAGAATATTATTGTCAGAGAAAACTATATAGTTGTTAAAAACAGAACATAAAAGAGTATAACAAACTTCATGTACAATGTGATTCTAATTTCACAACAATATATCATGATAAATACAAGAAAGAAGAAAGCAAAATAAAATGTTAATGGTGTTTATCTGAAAGTTGGATTACTTTGCTCTATATTATAAATTTTTTCATTGAAAATGTATTTCTTATATTATTATAAATTATAACTCTGAAAAGTTGCATAAATTTTTAAGTTTACATACTTGGTTGCTCCATCATCATATGTTCCCATTAAGACTATTGTTCCATCTTGAATGGCCTTCAGAAACTCAATAAATGGGGCCACATCTGAAAAAAAAGAAAGGGTTGAGGGTTGGTTTTTTGTTTTTTTTTCTTAAATGACTGAGTAACCATCATGATAATCTCTAAAAAGTTAGTAATATAAAAAATGAAGTGCTTGTAAATCAATAATTTCTAACGTAGAGTAACCAAAAGAAAGACAAATCTTATGAACAGGTTAAAAATTAAGTTTCCCATCAACTTAAAATTTCCCAATCCTGATTCATCCTGTATGTTTTTTATACTGATATTCCAGGGGCGAAATGAAAAAACCATAGTAAAGTCATATTAAAGCATGACTTATGATTTAAAGTAAGAAATTTAGGGAAGCAGGAGAAAGGCTCATGGACTCCCTGAGTACATGGCAAATTGCACAGATACTTTTCTAAAAATGAAGATAGAGAACTTTTACTTAATGCACAAAAGGATCTGTAATTTAAAAAATTATATAAATATGTATACAGTTGACCCCTGAACAACAGGGGTTTGAACTCAGGAGTCCACTTATATGCAGGTTTTTTTCAATAAATACTACAGTACCACATGACCCACACTTGGTTGAATCCGCGGATGCATAACTGCAGATATGGAGGGCAAATTATGTAACCTGAGCATCTGCAGATTATGGGTTATCCGTGGAGGGTCCTGGAACCAGTCCCCTGCAGATACAAGGGACAACTGTATACACACACACACTGATTTAAAGAAACTCCTGGGCATATCTACTTACTATAAACTAGAGGAAGGAACGTAGGTAAGTTATCACTAAAAGCCAAACTAATTAAGGTAAATATTGCAGTCATTATCTGCTTCATCTAGTGTATCAAGATTCACAAGGGCTTAAACACCACTTCAGTGACAATAAACTGATGATGCCAAAGAGGCTGATCAGGTACTGCAAATCATTCTACATCTCGAACTCCTCACAATGTCAGGTTTCCTTACAGCCCCCAAGTCTAATACTACTTCAAAACTGGGTTCCTTCAAATCTACTCAGTTTCTTTCCACAGCAAAGATTCCAAAGATTTTCTCTAACTGAATTCTATCTTAAAATAATAGCATTTTTAATTCAGAAAAAATGTAACAGAGCAGCTAACAAATCACTTCAATTTAAATCCAAAGATGGCAGTAAATTGCAACTTCTTCTTAATTTGAGGAGTATTTTTAGCAGTAGTTAATCCACCTGAGATGAAATACCAGAGCTTCTGGTCACATGACTGATTTCAACAATAGTTTTTTGTTTTTTGTATTTTTATAAATTTATTTATTTATTTATATTTTTGGCTGCATTTGGTCTTCGTTGCTGCGCACGGGCTCCCTCTAACTGTGGCGAGCGGGGGCTACTCCTCGTTGCGGGGTGCAGGCTTCTCATTGTGGTGGCTTCTCCTGTTGCAGAGCATGGGCTCCAGGCGTGGGGCTTCAGTAGTTGTGGCGCACGGGCTTAGCTGCTCCCCGGCATGTGGGATCTTCCCGGACCAGGGCTCAAACATGTGTCCCCTGCATTGGCAGGTGGACTCCCAACCACTGCGCCACCAGGGAAGTCCCAACAATAGTTTTATAAGAGTTTTTCCATGCAATAAATTTTGGTAGAACCAATTACGCCTTTAGAATCTAAAATTGATGGTACATTTTAAGTTTACACAGTTTTGACAGCTATGCAAAGTCCTTCTGATCTCATTTAAAAACTAAATAATACGTGCATTATCTCATTACAAGTTGAAGAAATATTAGAAAAGCTGAATGGTCTGAAAACAAGATAAATTTCAGGAAGCCTAACAACTGCTGGCTTCCAGGGAATACACAAAGCGGATGAGGATGGGGAGGTGCAGGGGAGAGCCTCAACTTAGGAAAGAATCAAAAGATAGATCAGTGTTGGCCTTCCTTCTTTCGGGCACATTCTTCTTCGAGGTGCCAGTTCCTTCCCCTCTGCATGCTGGTGTCTAACTTCCACCTGCTCCTTGAGGAACTTCCAAATTAGGAAGATTATCTGTGGATTGTTCTAAGTCCAGTAAACTAGAAAGGAAATTCCATTCCTACTCTCAAATATTCATCTACTTGAATAATAATCCTGGTTATAAACTTAGTTTTGAGACTGAAAAATCATATGAAAAGAAATCAATTCAGTCAGCTAAGAATGCTTATACTGGTTATGTCCTTCTTCAAATTACTTATTCTTTCTTTTAGAAATTTCAGGCAGAAACCTAGAAGAGCCCAAAGCTTTGAATTAGTTGTCCTGCAAAAAATAGGACTCAGATTTTAAAAAATCTCAATTGTGATATTATTGCTCTTAATTACACATCACCAACAATTTTTATAAAAAGCAAAGTGTATGCAGTATGACGGATCACTTAAATACAGCTAGACATTCAGTGAAAAGAAAGAGTAATCAAATGAACTAACACAAAATTAGTACCATTATTTTCTCATTAATGGGCTATATTATATTGATGTGATTCAGTGCCAGCAACAGAACAGTTATATGTTATTCACACTTACTTCCTCCCCACATGTCAAAATATCTGGTGTCTATTAGATCTCCTGTTTTTCCTGAAAGAGAATGAATTCAGAGCAAATTATGCAACTGAAATATACTCTACACTATATAAGACAAATGATCTTATCCAATGATTGATGTGAATTCATTAGCAGAGGAAGAATTATTATGACAAATACTTAAAATTTGAACTGTATGCATCTGAAAATTTTTTCTAAAAGGGTATTTTTTGAATAGGACTTTCTCACTAATCTTGTAAGCTGAAGAGTAGCAAAGAGAAGTTCACTATTGACTGTAGACCATTCGAAGTTAGATATTTTTCATCTGTATGTGTTACCATCTTCCCTTATTTTAAAATTACCCCAAAATACATAAACCTTTAAAAAAAACCCATGAATCCATGCTATTTTCTATCGTCAAAGCCATCTTTCTAAAAAATTATATTTAATTCCCTTTGAAAAAATTTTTTTTGCTATCAATTAAATAGACAAATACCTATAGAACATTTTATACCTAAGAAAATGAAGAAAGTAGAAACACAAAAATGTATCTCTTGTGAAAGAAGTAAACAATATTTACCTACACCGTGAACTGGAGAAGGTGGCTGTGGTTTATAATCACCCTATACAGATTTACAAGGGTGACTGTCCCAGAAAGAGAAGATGAGTATGCAGTTGAGTCTCACTTCATGGGTTCATATTTTCAGATGTGATTTTGCAAGAACACTCGAGATGTTCAGGATTCAGTGTGGACGATACTGAAAAATTACAATCGACTCCTACTCTTCACTCAGCCCCACACCCCATCCAATAGTCCACCACGCTCTGTCATTCTACAAACCCTCATTCATGTCCATCTATATTATGTTAGGATTCCAAAATCTGCAGCAAGGATTCATCAATTTAAATGTTAGATTGGTTGTATCCTGACAATCTCATGGGAAGTTCTCTACTCACTGGACAGCAAGCTGGATGCTTCCAAGAAAGCATGCTGTAAATACTGAGATGCAGAGTCTTAACCTATAGCTGGTGCTTTGGGAGGGTGCGGGGAGGGCTTTAATGTCAAGCCTGGCTCTTTCTGACCTGATCTCTTGATATTAGAGTGCATTTTACTTTGGGACATATGAATATCCACTGAGTACATTCATAAGCTAAAATAATTATTCTTACCATTTACCAAGGCAACATTGATCCCTCTTCCAACATTATTCTTAACACCACTCATTAAACTGAAGGGGGAAAGTCAAGACAAATTTAGAATTAGATATTGAACATAAACATACATTAGAGAAACAAAGCCATCCATGACAAAAAAAAAAAAAAAAAAGTTGGGGATGTTCTATATACGTACAATTGTTTCATACTGCAGTGGAGACTGAAGGGTCTCTACCAAGTCAGAGAAGAGAGTCTAACGTTGAATAATTTTAAAGCAATGTTCTTAAATAAGATTTCATGAATAGAAATATATATTACAAAGTATTAGTGCTGAAATACTAGACTATTTCTTGCTGCTCTGTGTGTCAGGTTATGAAATACCATTTTAGAAAATCCTTCAAACATGTGGACATTATACACATAGTCTGCACCATCCTCAAGGGAACAAACAAGGGTAACCTCTTTTCCACTTTCTACAATACCAATGTGACATGAAACAGAAGCAAGATGCTACTAAAATCTTTTATAATCTGAGAGCAAGAAGAATTTAACTTAATTGTGAACATTCTCTTAGTGATTACCAAGGCAAAATTTCTCAATACCCAGAAGAAGGAATATTGTATTCATATAATTACTGCATCTAACCATAAGACTTGTAATGTCATTCTGCCGTAATCAACCACTAGCAGCTCACAGACCATGACATAAAGATAATAAATACTGTGAAACAGAAGGTATGAATAAAACATTTGCTTGTTATCAGTTCAGTTTGTTGAATTAGAATTATTAAACTAAAATTGTAGGTACCTTTTATTCTAAAAATTCCCAGTGATGTGCTGTTCAATGATTAACAATCACTGAGGTTGGTTTGAAGTTGGTGGAGAGGGGGGAGCTGCATATGTGTGAACACACACACCGTATTCATATATGATACATCTATCTATCTATTCTTTATCCATCCATCAACAGACATTTAGATTGTTTCTATCTCTTACCTATTGTGAATAATTACATTCCCAACCAATGATGTAAGTTTATTATAAATTTTACTGACAGAAAGGATCTGTAGCACACATTTTACAAATAATAAAATATATACTTTATTATAAATTTAACTTAGCCATTGATTCTCACAGAATGTGTTAGGCGATTTTCATAGAACTCATCTGTGTTTAACCTATGGTTGCAAGTGATGAATGAGTAAAATTCTAATACAAAAGTTGGATGCTATTTCATTTAAAGAGTAAGACAAAGTAAGAAAAAGCTGAAAGAGTGAACAATAAAGACATATGTTGGAACTTCCCTTGTCTGTCAATGATGTGCGTGATGTTTTTGTTGAATCATGTAATAAGTTTTCAAATACTAGAAGACAATTTTCTCAAAAAAAAAGAATAAAATGGCAGGCTTAAGCCCTAACATGTCAATAATTATAATAAATACAAATAGTTCAAACACATCAAATGAAAACCGAAATTGGCACAGTGGATTAAAATAAGACCCAACTACACGCTGTCTACAAGAAACAAGTGGAAACAACCCAGAAGTCCACAAACTAATGAATGGATAAAACGTGACATATCTATACAATAGAATATTATTCAGCCATAAAAAGGAATGAAGCACTGATACATGCTATAACATGGATGAACCTTGAAAACACTATTCTAAGTGAAGAAGCTGATCACACAAAAAATCTACATAGTATATAATACCATCTATATAGAATTTCCAAAATAGGTAAATCTATACACAGAAAAGTAAACCTGGTGGTTACTTAGGGCTGGTCGGTGGGGAGGGGAGATGGAGTAGAATGGGATGGGAATGGAACAGGAGGGCAATAGCTAAAGGACACAGCATTTCTTTCTGAGGTATGACAGTGTTCTAGAACTGACTGTGGTGATGGTTGCACACATCTGTGAATACATTAAAAACCACTGGTTGTATACTTTAAAAGAATGTATTGTATGGTATATGAGTTGTATCTCAATAAAGCTGTTTTAACAAAAGAAAGCAGGAGTGGCTATCTTAACATCAATTAAAATACCAAGCAATCAAGATATAAAATATGTGAAGCAAACTCAGATAGAACTGACAGGAGAAACAGACAAATCTACAATTACAGTCGGACATGTCAATACCCCTCTCTCTACAGTTGATAGACAGAAAATTAAAAAGGGTATAGAAGAACTCAACAGCAGCATTAACCAACAGGGTCTAATTGACATTTAAAGAACATTGTACCCAACAACAGCAGAATACACATTCTTTTCAAGTACCCATGGAACATATACTATGATAGACCATATCATGGGCCATAAAGTAAACCTCAACAAATTTAAAAGAATTGAACTCATACCAAATGTGCCTCCGACCACAATGAAATCAGAATCAAAGATAACAGGAAAATCACCAAACACTTGGAAACTAAGCAATATACATCTAAATAATCTATGGGTCAAAGAAGCCTGAAGTGAAATTAAAAAACACATTGAAAACACAACTTATTAAAATTTGTGAGGCATAGCTAAAAGAGTACTGAGATTGAGGAATTTATAGCACTAAGTGCTCACATTTAAAAAGAAAGTTTCATTAATAACCTAAGCTCTCATCTCACAAAACTAAAAAGAAACCTAAAGCAAGCAGAAGGAAAGAAATTAAAAAGAGTAGAAATCAAGGGACTGAAAAGAGAAAAATAGAGAAAAATCAATGAAACAAAAAGCTGGTTCTTTGAAAAGGTCAATAAAATTAACAAACCTTTAATAAGACTGACAGAGGAAAAAAAGACACAAATCACCAATATCAAGAATGAAATGGGGGACTTCCCTGGTGGCGCAGCGGTTAAGAATCACGCCTGCCAGTGCAGGGGACATGGGTTCGATTCCTGGTCCAGGAAGATCCCACACGCCGCGGAGCAACTAAGCCCGTGTGCCACAACTACTGAGTCACAACTACTGAGGCCGCGCGCCACAACTACTGAAGCCCAAGCACCCTAGGGCCTGCACGCCACAACTGAACCCACACGCCGCAACCACTGTAACCCACGCGCTCTAGGGCCCGTGCTCCACAACAAGAGAAGCCACCACAATGAGAAGGCTGTGCACCACAGTGGAGTAGCCCCCACTTGCCACAACTAGAGAAAGCCCGCGTGCAGCAACAAAGACCCAACGCAGCCAAAAATAAATTAAAAAAAAAAAGAATGAAATGGGATGTCCCTATAGAACCTGCAGATAGCAAAAGGATAATAAAGGAATACTATGAACAACTCCACACATGTAAATTTGACAACTTAGATGAACTGGACCAATTCCTGAGCTAGTACAAACTAACACAACTCATCCATTATGAAATAGGTCATTTAAATAGTCCTGTAACTATGAAAAATATTGAATTTGTTTATAAACTCCCCCCACCTCCAAAATCTCTAAAGCCCAGAGAGTTTCAGTGGAGACGTCTACCAAATGTTTTTAAAAAAAGAAGTAACACCAACTCTACACAAACTCTTTCCAAAAACACAAGTGAAGGGTATACTTCTCAATTTATTCTACAAAGCCAGTATTACAATGATACCAAAACCTACAAGAAAACAACAAACCATAAGCCTTATTAAAATACAGGCAAAAATCCTTAACAAAACATTAGTAAATGGAATTCAGCAGTATATTTTTTAAAAATTATCATAAGCCATGACTAAGTCAGGTTTAGTCTAAGGATGAAAGGTTAATTATTTGAACAGTTAACGTAATCCACTATATATTAACGGGCTTCAGAAAAATCACATGATCATCTCAATGCAGAAAATGCATCTGACAAAATTCAACACCCATTCATGATAAAAAGTCTCAGAAAACTAGTAATAGAGGGGAACTTCCTCACACTGATTAAAAAAAAAAAAAGAAATCTACAACAAAACTACTGCTTGACATCATACTCAATGGTGAAAGGCTGAAAGCGTTTCCTCTACAATTGGGAACAAGTCCAGGACGGCTGCTCTCACCACTACTACCCAACACAGTGCTGCAAGTCCTAGTCGACTTCCAGGAAAAGGAAATAAAGGCAGACAGACTGGAAAGGAAGAAAATAAAGCTGTCCCTATTTGCAGATGGCATGTTTGTCATCTGCATGTTTGGATAATCCCAAGGAAGCTACAAAAACAAAAACAAAAAAACCTCTTGGAAGTAATAATTCAGCAACATTACAAGATACAAGATCAACATATAAAAATCAATTGTGTGTCAATATATTAACGAACACAAGGAAACTGAAATTAAAAACACAATGTCATCTATGATTGCTCAATAAAAGGGGGGATGCTTAGGTATAAACCTAATAAAGCATGTGTAGGACCTTATGCTGAAAACCACAAAATGGTGATGAAAGATATGAAAGAAGATATAAATAAATGAAACATGTCATACTCATGGACTGAAAGATTCAACATTGTAAAGATAGTCAATTCTCCATAAATTAACATATAGGTTTAACAAAATTCCTAACAAAATCCCAGCAAGGTGTTTTGTAGATAGAGGCAAGATTATTCTAAAATGTCATATACGAAGGCAAAGAAACTAAAGTAGCTAAAAAGAATTTTGGAGAAAAAAAAAAAAAAGAGTAAAGTTGGAGGCATCACTCTACCTCATTTCAAGACCTATTCCATAACTAGTATAATCAAGAGCATGTGGTATTGGTGGAGGAATAGATATATAGATCAATGGAACAGAGAGGGAACAAGAAGTGGACCAGTGGAAACAAGAAATGTACTAGTGGAAGTATGGCCAACTTATTTTTTAGCAAAGGAGGAAAAGCAAGTCAATGGAGAAAGGACAGTCATTTCAACAAAGTGTAATGAAGCAAGTGGATATCCACAGGCCAAAAAATTGACCCTTAACCTGAATCTCATACTTCATTCAAAACTTAATGTAGAATGGACCATAGATTCATATGTAAAACATAAAACTATAAAAATCTTAGAAGATAATGTAGAGAAAAATCTTTGAAACCTAGGGCTTGTTGTAAAGTTCTTAGGCATAACACCAATCCATAAACAAACAATAAAGCATAACCCATAAAAGAAAAACATCGATAAACTGGACTTTATCAAAATTAATAACTTTGGTTCTGCAAAAGACCCTGGTAAGTGGAATGAAAAGACAAGCTACAGACTGGGAGAAAACAGTTACAAACCACATATCCGACAACAGGATGCATATCTAGAATATATTAAAAGAACTCAAAACTCAGCAGTAAAAAACCGAACAATCCAATTAGAAAATGGACAAGAGACATGAATAGATATTTCACTGAAGAGAATATACAGGTGGGGAAAAAACACATTAAAAGATGTTCAACATCACTAGACATAAGGGACAGATAATTGAGATATCACTACACACCTATTAGAACTAAAATAAAAAATAGTGGCAATACCAAATGCAGGTAAATATACAGAGAAACTGGATCTCTCATGCACTGCTGGTAGGAATGTAATATGGAGCAGTCACTCTGGACAATGTTTGGCAGTTTCTTACAAAATTGAACATTACACTTAACACACAACCCAGAGCTTCTGGGCATTCTATTACAGAGAAATAAAGATGCATTCAAAATTCAAAAATCTGTATATGACTGTTCATAGCAGCTTTATCAATAACAGCCAAAATCAGAAGCACTGAAATTGTCTGGTTGAGGACAACAGGTGATGGATAAACTGTGGTATACCCATACCACAGAATATTAGTCAGCAATAAAATAGGAGTAAATTACTAATACGAACCAGTATTTCAAAAGCATTGTCCTGAGTGAAAAAAATCCAATCTCAAATGGTTACATATTGTATGATTCTATTTATATAACATTCTCAAAACATCAAAATGATAGAAATGATAAACAGATTAGTGGTTTCCAGAGGTCAGTGATGGTGGAGGTGACTATTAGAGGGTATTATGAAAGAGATCTTTGTGGTGACGGAATAATTCTGTATCTTAATTGCTGTACTGGTTACATGAGTCTACACATGATACAATGACATAGAACTAAACATACACGTTATACTAACTGATAATTTCCGTTCTGATATTATACTGTAATTATTGATACGTAAGATATAACCACGTGGAAAAATGGGTAAAGAGCACATGAGACCTCTCTGTACTATCTTTGCAACGGCCTGAGATTTCTGTAATTTTTTCAAAAATAAAAAGTTAAAAAAAAAACCTCTACTCCAAGATCCATTAAAAAAGGAAAAGCATAAACATTTGATTTGTAAAAGCTCAGTAACATTTAACTATTTACCCATACTCGTCGCATATCTGTCTTCAAAATTTCACTCGTTCTCTAAAACTTAAATGCAGTTAATAAAACACAGACCTTTTTTATGTGTGTGCAAGACCAGTTGTGAAAGGTGGGCCATAAGAGAACCAAACAAGTCTGCTGCATAAGAGGGAAGTTTCAAAATGCGTTTGTTCTGCTCCTTTTGGAAATGTGTTGTAGCCACCACAGATATGAAGAAGCCAGAGCTATGATTAACCTGTTAGAGTAATAATTGTCACGGCGTCTTCTCCAAGAGAGATCATTTGGAGTGTGTGGCTGCGTCTATCAGAGAGCAGAGAAATAAAGGCAACAAAGCAGCACTATGACATAGGCTTCCCACAAGAGGGCAGTAGCTTATCAAGTTTTAAAAACTAAATTCTATCAGGGGAAACCTACAGGGAGCAAAGGACAAACCACTGAAGATTTTAAATGTATAAAGGTTAGTCACTCTTACTAACACAAGCTGCAATATTTTCTTTTATCCTTTACGAATATGAAGGTCGCCCCACCACCGCTCCACACCTGCAGGCAAATAGCTAAAAAAAATGATTATACAATCTATAGATAGATTCTACAACTTTGAATAGAGTTTTGTTCCAAATACCTCCAACGTGTTCTAGCTATTATGTCTTAAAATGATTCGTTTAGAGAAGGGTTTAACAAACTACAGCCCATGGGTCAAAACTAGCCAGCTGGCTGGCTGGCTGTTTTGTTTTACCACTCATGACCTTAGAATGGTTTTTACTTTTTTAAAATGGTTATATTTTAAATGATTATGTAAGTACCTACGTAGTATCCTTGATTTTACTTTTTGGACCTCACAGCCAAAAACACTATCTTGCCTCTCAATGTGAAAAAGAAAAATATCCCTCAAAATAGTCTGCCATATAATTTCTGTATCAAACATTAAGATTATAATAAAAGGTGAAGTATTATTCCTAATATCAACTTCATATAAACTGAAATCATACGAGTAAATGCCTGAAATAAAAGCTGTATCTTGAATATTAGTAAACTCTATGGGTTCTCTAATACAAAAGAAAAAGAGCTACAATTCCTGTATTGTGTGACACCTGATATTTATACCCGGGATTTTCTATTTCTAACTAATGAGAAGTTTGAAATCCATCTTATTCTCCATGATATATCTTGACTGCGTCCACCTGTCCTTAAAACCATGACCACGACCCTATCTTACCATCTTTTATCTGCACTGGGGTTTCTAAATCTCTGTCTATGATGATACTACGGGACTTGATAAATTGTGTGGAAGGGCTGTGCTGTGCACCGCAGGAGGTTTGAGAGCATCCCTGGCCTCTATAAGCAGCACCTCCACAGCTCTGATGTCCCCAAATGTTTGCAGACCTTGACAAGGGTCCCCTGGGGAGAAAATCACCCCCACTGAGAAGCAATGATCTGGACCAGTAGTGTCCAAAATGAGTTTGCATATGCTCAGAGCATGTGTAGGAAAATATTAAAATTTCTACTTAGGTATTTTTAGTATTCACGTACATATTTCAGTGGGTACACAGGCAAAAAAAGTCTCTTGCCAACTGTGTGTGTGTGTGAGGGGCGGGGAGAGTGGAATTGAAGAGCTATGGCAGCCATGGTAATCACCCTCCAATTGCTCTCTTTACTTCTCCAATCATTTTACCCAGCAGTCAGATCATTTTCTTCAATGTAAATGAAGTGATGACATGCCAGAGTTTGAAAACCTTCAGCAACCTCTCAGCACACTCAGAAAAAGATCTCATCTCTTTCCCTGCATGGCCTGTAAGTTCCACTCGCCTAGCCCTTACTTCTCTCCAGCTCTGTCTCATCTTAGGGCCTTCAAGCATGCTCTTCCTTCTGTCTAGAATGGTCTTCCCCCACTCTTCACCTGGCTGTCTTCCTTCTTATCCTTTAGTTCTCAGACTAAACATCACTGTCTTAGAGAAATTATTCCTTGACCCACTCAATCTAAAGTTGGACACCTCGACCTCACCTCACTTGCCCCCGTAAGTATTCTTCACACCTTGCTGCTCTGTGCAGCGTGTGCCACAATTTCTAATTATTTATTTGCATTTACTTCTTAAATATCCATCTCCCTACTAGACTGTATGTGCCATGGAAGCAGGGACTGTGCTCAGCAAATATTTGTTGAATAAGTGAATGGAATGAATGACGCTAAGAAAACTTAGACTCTTTCTTTAACATTTTTTGTTGGAAAAACTTTCTAGAAACATGCTATTTAATGGTTCAAATAACCCACTGGCTACAAATGAATATGCCATGTATCAATCTGCTTTTATTATTTTTTTTCTTTTTCTTTCTTTCTTTTTTTTTTTTTTTTTGGCCACGCAGCATGCGGGATCTTAGTTTCCCGACCAGAGATCAAACCTGCACCCCCTGCCAGTGGAAGCGTGGCATCCTAACCATTGGACCACCAGGGAATTCCCTGGAAAAACTTTCAATACAGAGATAGAATATACTGGAAAAGGTACTAGACTGTGAATTGTCCCTATTTCTCCACTAGGGATCCCTGGCCAATTATTCAGTCCTTCTTCAAGGACTAGATTTCAGGGCCTGAGGCAAAACTGTAAAATCCCATCAATTATTTAACCTCTCATGGGAATGGCAGAATGATTCCTGAAAAGAGGATGGATAGGTAGCCTGTCTCAATTTTACGGTTAAACGAACTGAAATACAAATTCTACATGACATGCCCACTATGCTAGAACGAAATTCTCTGGCTCTAAGCCCGTACTTATTTCACCAGACTCCACTGCCTAAATACATATGCTTCTCTCTTCTTTTTAACCTGTTCTAATCTGTGAATAGAGAACTTGCTAGTGTTCATTAGAGTTTGATCTCTTCTTCTTTGCATTAAAACTTTCATGCTTCAAGGGGGCAGAGGTGTCTAAAGACAATCTACTGTGGGCTGGGCATTCTAAGACAACTTCTGCTTATTATTCAGAATCAAATTTCCGGCCCCTTTAGCCAAACAAGGTGAAAAAGGTGAAAAAGGTGAAAATGGTGAATGGGAACATTCTAAGGTAATGCGAAGGATATTACTTAATGCAAAATCTACTAACTAAAATCCAAGTGCTTTTTAATTCAATTCAGTAAAGCAAGGCTATTATGAGACATCAGAGGACAATGGATTAACAATGGATTATCATCAGCATGAGGAAAAAGGAAATGAGTAGGGATCTTAAAGATCATCTAGCTCAAGCCTTTAATTTACAAGAAAAGTGTTATTTTAAGAGGCTAAATAACCTCTGCATGGTTAACTGAAAAGGGGGTTAGGATAAAAATGTTAGCGCTTCTATATTAAAAAGAAAAAACACAAAATGCTGGGAAAAACTGCTTCGTTTCCTTCAATCTGTAAAATTACCTCACTCTTTATTCTACATATTAATGGTACATATATTATTTTATGTGAAGCTTAAATAAGCTCACATATCTAATTTTTCAGGCAAGACCAGATTAAAAGCAACCAACTAAAAGTAAGGTTTGCAACTTCACAGGCAGGAACTTCACAATCAAGTGACAATGGACACTGGGGTAGGAGGCTGCAAAAACCTAAAAAGTATACTTTGTAGAGCATCTCAATAAAATAAACCATTCAGTTTAGTGGCAAGCAGTTCTGGGCCGCAATGGACTTGAGGTTATTGCTGGGTTATTTCATACTTCAACAAGCAGCATTCAAACATTTAAGATGAAAGATGTTGGTTTGTAAGATAAAGTGTTTATCATCTAGGGCAGTGCTATCTATTTGACAAAAATGGTCCTATTTGGACTTCTTTGCAGCGATGGAAATGCTCTCTATCTGTGCTGTTCAGTTGGGTAGGCACAAGCTGTCCGTGACTATTAGCACTTGAAATGTGGCTGGTGTGACTGAGGGACTGAACTTTTAATTAATTTAAATGAATTAACTTTTCCCCTATTACTTAAGAATCAAAATTAAATAGCCACCTGTGTCTATGACTACCAGTTGGGATCTAGAGAATTCACTCAGAGGAAATCTCTCATCTTTACACAAAGCTGAATAAATGCTATGTTCTTATGTCAGTCTAATATGGAATGTAAGAACTTGAAGACTCCTTAAATGAGTGGGGAAAAATTGTATAATGGAAATGGAAATCACTTTTCTTTAGTAAAAGCATGCCCAATACATTTTCAAAGGATCCATTAAACTCAGGTTCAATTTGCTAAAATTTAATAGCACATGTTATACTTCCAAATTGATAAATACTTACACATTGTCTTCCAGGCAGATTTTGGGTCCTACCACATTAGCTGCTCCACTTGCCATTTTAAAAGCAAAATGCTTCTCAGGGCAAGCTTTTGAGATCCCACATTTATATCTGGGAGGTTTTGTAGCTTTGGAGAGAAAAAAATTTTTTTTAAGAAAACGATGTTAACAGACTCTGTATTTAGTTTGTTTCATATCTCAAACCACAAAGGGCGTTATGCAAAACACCAAGATATACATATCTTAAACTACATGCTAGGTTTTTTTTTTTTTCCTGAGAGTTTCAAAGAACCTCAAAACAAAACAAAACGGAACCTCCTAGGAAACAAGCTAACAATTAACATAAATGGAACAAGGAACATGATCTTCATGAGGGTAAATATATTTTATCTAATTATTTTTAAGCTTATTTAAAAAAACCAGGATGGGGGAGGTCTGGAATTGTTACTTTGCATTTCCAGTCCATATATGCAAAATAAATGGACAGTAAAAAGCCTGACGCATCACTGAATATCTGCTCACATACTAGTTCTAACTAGGAATTCTTTTTTTTTTTTTTAACATCTTTATTGGAGTATACTTGCCTTACAATGGTGTGTTAGTTTCTGCTTTAGAACAAAGTGAATCAGCTATACATATACATATATCCCCTAACTAGGAATTCTTTTACACACTTTCTGTACTTATAATAATGGAACAAAATATCCATTATAAATACATACCCAAATTATTGAGCTGTCCAATCAAATAGCTTCCTTAAAACTTAATAATTTCTAAAATCAGTTTTGCTCACATTGAACTATATCCATTGTTTGAATATAAGTTCTCATATGCCTAAGAGAAAAAGAATAAACCATCTGCAAAATATTGAGATGAAATACTTACAACGTGCAACTGCGTCCAATGCTGACCTTGCTAAGGAAAAAAAAGTTATTTTCGTTAGAAAGAATAAAGCTATTGGCAAGTATCACTTTTAAACATGTGTGGGGCTAACAGGCCTATAAAAATGTATTTGAATTATTGTTTAGTATACAATACATAAAACATGAATATCACTTTAGAGAAAAAGTGAGAAAGTAACTTTTAGGCTACATAATTCACTACAAACAATTATGTAGAGGAATTATGGAGAGTATTATTTTATTATTGATAGAGCACTTTGTTTTTACCTTTACATTTTACGTTTAGTTTTAGTTATTATAAATTTAAATACTAATCAGAAAGTTACTCTACAAGCTTAACTTTTTTAAATTCATTTTTTATTTTTTTCCAGCTTTCTCGAGATATAGTTGACACATAAAATTGTGTCAGTTTAGGTGCACAACACTTTGATATGATACATTTATAAACTGCAAAATGATTACCACGATAGCGGTACATATAGTGGTATGATACTATACCCCAATAATAGTAGCTAGCACCTCTATCCCATTACATACTTACCACTTCCTTTTTGTGGTGAGAACATTTAAGATCTACTCTTTTAGCAACATTCAAGTATATGACAGTATTATTAGCTTATAATCACCATGTTGTACATTCAATCCCCAAACTTGTTAATCTTATAACTGGGAGTTTGTACCCTTTGAGCAATGTCTCCTCATTAACTCCGCCCCCTCCCAACGCCTGGTAACCTGCATTCTTTTCTGTTTCTCTGCGTTTGTTCTTTTTAGATTCCATATATAAGTGATATCATACAGTATTTCAAACTTCCCTTTAAATGAGTTTAAATATATACTGGGTGACTATTAGGGTGTTTAAAAGTTGTTGCTGCTGTACGGTGTAGTGCGCATATGCATATAAAGGCCTGGAGAATATACATACATCTATCTCAGAGGTTAGGCTAAGAGATTTGGGGAGGGGGAAGAACACAAGAGGGATAGTGGTGGTAGGAAGCTTTAATTTCCCTAAAATAGAAATGTATTAGGTATAATAATAATTAAAAAAAGGTCATTACTAGAGTTTTATTTTATCATTTATCAGTTCAAGGAAGCCAGAATTTTCTGATCAAATCTTAACCCGAATGCAGTAGACGTCAACCTGGACATCTACACTTAGAGTTTTTAGAAAGCATGAACATCTGATCCCAGCCCAGGAGATTACAATTCAGATCGTCAATAGTATTGTGGCTAGCCATTTCCTGATTTAGCTAATAAGCGTGCAGTGTCATAAATGCTTGCCAGCTGTTTAACTATAAATAGTCACTTAGTTTTTAGTTCTGTACTATTTTAGGTAACTGTGAATTTCCTGTAAAACCAGTACTGAAACTGGAGAACAGAATGTTAAAGCTGAAAATAATATGTAAATGTTTAAAAACAGGAAAACAACTAAGTAAATGAAGGTCATTAACTCTACAGAACACTCAGAATATTATGCACCGTTGAAGTCATATATGCAATGCAGTCACATGGGAAAAGTTAAATGCACGGAATAAAGCAAAAAACAAACTTTATCTGTGAGTACTAAAAATATTCATGGATAAGGACAAAGACTTGAAGGAAACAGAAAATGATCAATTAGTAAATTAGGGTGCTGGGGCTCATTCTTTCAATTTCCTTAATTATATCATTTTTCCTTAATTATGTCACAAAAGGGAAAAATAATTCTAGAGACCATTCGGTCCAATGCTCTCACTTTTGTAAATGAGAAAATGAAAGCCAGAGAGTGACTAGCAACCAGTGATTAGCAGCATGTAGACCAGAAAGTCTTGGACTTCCCTGGTGGCGCAGTGGTTAAGAATCCGCCTGCCAATGCAGGGGACACATGTTCGAGCCCTGGTCTGGGAAGATCCCACATGCCGTGAGCAACTAAGCCCGTGTGCCACAACTACTGAAGCCTGCGTGTCTAGGGTCCGTGCTCCGCAACAAGAGAAGCCACCACAATGAGAAGCCTGCGCACCGCAACGAAGAGTAGCCCCCGCTCTCCGCAACTAGAGAAAGCCCGCGTGCACCCAGCAATGAAGACCCAATGCAGCCAAAAATAAACGAATAATTAATTAATTAAAAAAAAAAAAAAAAAGAAAGTCTCAATTTCACTTAGACCTAAACAAACAAGTATCATCAGGCTCAGATGTTAAGATGCTTACGGAGGAACACTGTTCAAATCAGGAATGCTGGCATACCCAACTTATGATAGCCAGATATGGGGAAGACAGTGGGATCAAAACAGGGGTAATATAACAGCTCATTCACATATGTGGGGCACTCTATCAAGTACTTTTGCATGTATTATTGATTTGCCCATCACCTCTGTTTTAAAGAGAAAGAAACTGAGAACAGATAGGTTTAGTGACTGGATTTGTTCTATGCATAATTAGTAATCGGCAGAGCGAGTTTTCAAAGCCATATCTCATTCTAGCACCCAGACTTATATTCACCCCCCCCACAAAATGGGACTGTCTGAGGTCTAATGATCACAGGTATAAAAACCACTAGTCCTGCTAGGAGCAGGAAGCAGGATAGGGGGCTTTCAGAACCGTCCTTCTGACTGCAGAGTGGAGAACAGACTGCAGAGGATTCAAGACTCGAGACAAGGAGTCCACAAGGACAAGGACGCTGCTAAGGTAATCCAGGTGAAAAAGGGTAGCAACCTGAACAAGAGCAGTGACTGTGGGTTTGAAAGAAGTAGACAGGCTCAGAACAACTAAGGCTGTGGAACAGACCAGATGGAGGGGTGATGGAAAGGGAGGAATCAAGTTTACCTCTCAGACATTTGCCTTTAGAAGCATTCATTTATCCATTTACATGAGCCAAAGAACAAAAACACTATCTCTCACTCAAGATGTTTGTTATCTACCGAGGAGACGGGGTGTGGGACGGATGCTGAGCTCTCTGTGGACCTGTTAATTTTAAGACACTTGGAGAAGACCCAGACAGAAGTCTAGAGGCCAGCTGTAAATGAGACCTGGGATGAAGATATAAACTGGAAAACAGGCAAATGATGAGGCCACACAAAGGGAGGACTTAAAATGAGGAGAGGGCTGAGGAGAGAAATCTTAGAGACATTAATCGTCAACTAACACTCAGAGGAAGAGTGTGGCTGAGGAAAAGGAGACAGAAGGAAAACCAGGGATGAGCCTCTAAAATGGTCAAACGGGTTTGATTGGAAAACTTAAGGGATATTAATAAATAAATAATAAATCAATGCAACTCAATTTAAAAAACTTTACTGGGATAAAATTTGGGGTAAATGTTTCTTAATCATCAGACTTTTGAGAAATAACATCATCTCCATTTAATTTGTGTAAGAGTAAGGGGAGAAGATGCTCAAAGGAAAAAAAAAACCTCTTGTGAAAAACTTTTCAGATTAAAACAAATTTTATCCAATATGCATCACAAGCAAAAGCCCTCTATTTGGCCTGCAGTTCTGAGAATTTTAACACCTGGAGGCCAATAAGGTAAATATTCATAAATAAAACAGGATGTTTTCCACATGTAGAGTATGGGCACAACATACAAACACAAAAATCCCTCCTTTTCTGCAACTTTCATTTCTCAAACTACCTTGATAGCTTTAATTCTTAATGTCTTTCAATATATTCAGCTTTTCACTTCAAGAAACGATAATAAACATTTGGTTTTATCAGTGAATGTCTTTCAACAAGTCAGGCTAAAGAAATCCAATAGAACTACTTTGTACTTTAGTTTTTAATAATGTCTCAAATAATTTATATGTATATACTATTTCAGTGGTTTAAATCTGAAAGGTAAAAATAAATCAACTAAAGAGAATATTAAGTACTTACTGCAAAAATATTTTGGACTGTTTTCAGTATATTTACTAGCTGTTAAGTATCCATATTGAAAACTAACACTATGTTAAACCACAATCATAACTAAGACTGGTAGACTGTACCCATGTTGATGTCCTAGTGTGACACTGTATGTAGCTTAATAAGACGTTACCAATGAGAAACTGAGTAAAGGGAATGTAGGATCTCTCCATATTATTTCTTACAAATGCATGTGAATCCACAATTATCTTAAAATAAAAAGTTTTGTTAAAAATTGTTTAAAAAAACCAGGATACATTTTGGTTATTTCAACTACTAATTGCAGGCAAAATTTTTCATTCTTCCTTTCTAGAAATGTTTTATTTTTCTAAAACAGTACTATATAATCAACCTGAATGTAAATTTACATAAACTATCAAGTAAGTTATTATATCAACAAGTTGAAAAATGGGAAAAGTTCACCACCAAAAGAACTATAGTTAATCTCATGGGCCCCTCTAAGATACTGATTATAGAAACAATCTTAATGTCGAGTTAAACCTAAGTTAGATGCTAAACAAATGGCAAACACAACCGTATCTCAATCTTTGCTGAATTATTCTGAAATAAGATTTAAAAATAACCTCACAAATTAAATTTTCACCAATTCAACAGACTGGAATCCAATAGGTTTTGTGGATACAGAACATAACTTCAGTTGTCATAACTTCAGTTATGACAACAAAATAAACCATCTGCCCTAAGAATGCCTAAATTAAATAGCTAAAACATACACAATAAAAACTTGCACGTTCGTAACATTAGGAAAAATCAAAATGAAAATTAAGAAAGACGACTATCCTAAAGTAGCTCAGTGCTTGTTCATAGCTGACGACCAGTGGCTTGTCAACTAATACAGCTTTAAATGAATTCCACTTTGAAAATACTCTTCCTCCCCATGTAAAAATCCTAATCCTCCATTACCTATATTCATTTTCCATTCAATCAGCATTTATTATGTACAGGACCCAGCGCTAGATGCTAGGTGAGTCACTAAGATATCATTGCTCTCAACATTCGTTCTCCAGTAAGGGAGGCTGAATACATGAAAAGGAATAAAAGAAATTCTATAATGTAAGGCAGAATAAAATCAGGCCAAATTGAGATATAAGTACTATGCATTATAAAGGACAGTTCAGAAAAAGGAGAAACATTCTAACAGGGAAAAGATGGAGACTAAAATACAATTTCTCCCAAGAAGGGGCGTTTATGCAGTTTTGAAAAATGAGAAGGATTAACAGATGAAGGGGAGATGAGAAAGATGTGTGGGGTGAGGAAGCATGAACAAAGGCTGAGGTAGGAAAGGACAGGACAGGGTTTGTGTCTGTAGATCACGTGCACGTGGGCACAGCCAGCGGGGGGAGGGAGGGCAGGAAGGGAGGGGGCGTACAGGTGGGGAAGGCAGAGGCAGGCTGGGGACTGAGTGCCATCCTAGCAGGGAGTTCAGATTTTACTCTCCACTGAAATACTAAAGATTCAAGAGTTTTAAGAGAATTGCTCTGGCAGTGGTGACATAGGCAGATATCAAAGACAAGAAATAGACCCAAGACCATCCCTGTAATGTCCAAATAAAACATCCAGACTAGAGATGAAGATCCAAACCAGGGAAACACTGTGCCCACACCCAGCCTCTTCTCTCTGAAAACAGTGGGCCTTTTCCCAAAGTAATTTTTCATTTGTACCAATGGTCCCGTGGCCCCCTTCTCTCCAGGATCATCCTTTTTTCTCTGTTTAATCTCTTCCCATTGATTTGTAATTCACTGACTCCTTGCCCGAGGCCTACAGAGAAGTGAAAACCTCTCTATTACTTCAAAAAAGAAAAAAATGTTCAACTTACTTCTGCCTCAAGCTACCATCCCCATAGTTGTCTTCCCTTACCATCAACCTTACTTAGAAGAATTAGCTACAGCACATTGTTTCCACAGCAACACTGAACAAGTCCTCAATGCCTTCCATGTTTTTGTGCCCCATCCTTCAACCGAAACCAGCTGTGCTCTCAAAGGACCCCAGGCTGGCCCTTTGCAGTAACAGAAGCACACAGCCCAGGAGAAGTCAAGACAATTCTCACTACACTTTGCAACAACTATTCTATGCTCGATCCTGGATACTTCATTTTAAGATGGGTGCCAAAAAATTGACAGGAGGAAAATAACCAGTGCATTAAGAAGAATGGTTCAAAGGGAGGATTTTATAACTTGATAAGATGAAAACTTATAAAAACATGGCATGGAGGAGAATAACCACAACTTAACTATTTAAGAGATCATTAATGTGGAAGAGAGCTCCAGCAGGTAGAAGCAAGATCAGTGGATTGAAATTACTTGGGAGAATAAAAGGCAGAATTCAGTGCAATACAAGGAAGTACTTTTAAGTAGTCATTGTAAGAAAAGTCACCTGAAAATGTACAGAAATGAAAATATACAGAAATTGAGGACTACATGCCAGAACTGTCTAAAGGCTGATACCCAGTATATGGTCCATGGATGGGAAATCAGCATCACCTGGGATCTTGTTAGAAATGCAGACTCTCAGCTCCCATCCCAGACACTGAATCAGAATCTGCATTTATCAAGATTCCCTAGAGATTCCTTTGACATCGAAGTTTGAGAAACACTGGTTTAAGGGAGTCTTGAAACTAGATGTGAGAGGGAATGTATTAGGTCTTATATTAATTTACGGAAAGCAAAACTCACCAACTATTCCAGAGATCTCAAGGTTGTTTCATTCGATTTCTGCCTACTAGGTCAAAATACTGTTTCTAGGTTTCAGAGTCTGACCTTTCATGAGTTATTTTTTAATACTTTACACAGTGCTCAGCCAAAGCTTATTCAAACATTTCAAATGTTAACTTATTTTATCAGCTTAAAGATTTTGTTTAAAACTGAATTAAGGCAGCTTGTAGTGGTACGTTTACAACATAGCACCAAATAAATTGCTAAAAGGAAAAATGGTGCAGAAGGAAAATAAGGGTAGGAAAGCAAGATGGATTTCTATGGCTGGTATTTAAAATGCATTATCATGACTCCTAATCACTTGCTAACTGAGGGTTAGATTTGGTTCCAAGTTTTTAAGCAGCCAATTCAAATAGGGTGTGATATCTTCTAGCATGTGCATTTAGAATGCCATGAATAATGTCCCTAGGCATGCATAAAACAGGCCCCATTAAATATATTCAAAATGTTGAATAGAAGATTCATGCTTTATATTGAATTAATTGTAAGATTTTCTATTGTATATTTTAGAATATTCCAATGAATCACACTTACCAATATAATTTCATTTTCTTTTCTAGACAGCCTAAACAGCAGAGTAACTCAGTGTTGATAACTGGTAAAAATTTAAAGACAATCTCATCACAAATAAAATTTAAGAAAGGCAAAAAGAAATAAAACTTACCAAATAGATTTCCTAAACTTGCATCCATTTTTATTTCAAATACTTGAGAAATAACATAGAATGTCAGTAAAAATACTGCCACAGCTACCACCAACTTTGCAGCACCTAGATAAAGGGCAGAAATAATTCAACATGAGCTTATGGGCCCACAGAATTTTTAGTTATGCATTTCCATGAAAAACGTAAGTGTATTTAAAAAATTCTTAAGACTAACAAATATCTACTTCTTATCTACTGGATCTTAATTTTACTTGAGTTACAACAAAAACTGTACCAACAATCTATTTTGATTGATTTTTCTGATCAAACAATTATGAGATTGTCTAGCAACCTAGACACAGGACTGCCTGAGTCATCTGCTTAGTTTTCTCATGGAAAAAAAATGACCTGCTATCAACTTCTGGCTGACTACACAAAAGTAGCAAGGCTAATGGAACACCACCACCAAGTATGTGGGATGACACATTCTCAATCCTTTCCAATGATAAAGGGCAATACAAGACAGAGAGGATACAAAAACACTGAACCTTCCAGAGATACTAAGGCAACAGACCAGGATGTCCACTCAGCAAGGAGTTCTCAAGTGAAATGTAACAGGTTTACTGTCCTCACCAACCCACATATCTCTTGAAGCACACAAGTGCTCCTGGTATGGTGAACAACGAAGTATCTCCCCTCATACTTGATACCAAAGTTTAAGACACGCCTTCCCCACTCCTGGAGGACTTAATTCGGCACCTATCACATTTAACACGGTTACATGGTAAGCTCTGTGAACAGACTCTGAGCCTTCCATACCTTTATATGTTTAACTATTTCTGAGTGCCTTACAAATAATTAGCACTGCTACTAACTAATTAACTGCTTAATATGAATCATCACTTGTCTTTCTTCTCCACAGCTAAGCAAACCTAGGAAAGAAAAAGTACAAGATACGAAAGGACATGAAAAATGACAGGAAAGAAACATCATCTTCTTACTCTTAGAATTTCAGAGCCATCTCACTAGGCTATTCAGAAACAATATTGATATTTGCCTATATAATCTCCATTCCCCTCTCTTACTGAAAGTTTAATTTATACTGATCTAAAAGATCAGCAGTCATTTCACTATCCTTAAGGAAACAAAAGCCCACAAGTGAGGCAACTGCGCAAGATTACAGATATCTTAGCGGCAGCACAAGGGCAGGAACCCAGGGATTCTGACGAGCCCACTGCTTTGCACGGTTCCCTGCTACCATCAGATTACCACGTTCTTCAGGGAAACTACCAAAACTCAACTTACCGGATAAGGAAGAGTAAAACAGAACTGTGTTCATCCTAACTTCATAAACCTAGAGACTGGGACTGCATCCTTACGGGGAAGGGAAACGAATGAACGGGTGATGCTCAGAAGGGCCGGCGACGCCGAGAAGCAGGAGGTTCTCAGAGCTACTCATTTTTACTTAGAAACGCTGTATAAATAATAGACATGAGACGGCAAGGAGGAAGCCTAACTACTAAACCAATCAATTCCCACCCCGCCTCCTGTTTTGTTCCTTCTCCCCCTTCCAAAACTGCTTCCTGTTTTCATGGAAAAGACTCTGACAAGTACAGGTTTCTGGTAACTGACCATACTGCTGAACTGAATGAATAAGCATTCATAAAAGTGCTAACAAAAGATCAAGATGAAAAAAAAAATTAATTACATGGGACTGAGTGAACTGATGAGGATGATTATAATTTCTGTGACTTTCTGTTTGAATAAAAAGAAAAAAGAAAAGAAGAGTGACTACAAGTCATCTACATTGTTAGCACATAAGAGAGTAAAATTCCATTAGTCTTTGAACTCTTCCCCCACAGGATCTAGTAGAGTGCCTTGTATTGATACATAGTAATACTCTCAACAAGTGTTTGCCAAATAGATGAAGGGTTAACAGGTGGCATATTCCTTCTGGATCATTTAAGACCAAGGGCTGGAAGACTATACGTCACATGACAGTCTTAACATCTCATTTTCTAGCAATCATGGGCGTGTGCAAATAATCTTTCCCTGTCCCTTAAAGCAGATATACCAAACCTTCGTTGTTCAAGACTGAAATATTACAATGATTAAGATACCAAGTTTATAATATACGAAAGTTCTGGACTAAATTCAATACCAAGCTAAACCTAAGCCTACACTAAACTATATACATCATATTTACATATACATACATATATATAAAATATACACACACCATTTAATGAGTGCCTACTACAGATCTAAGTGCCTTATTAGCACAACCTCATTTGCACAGCCTTTCAAGATACTATTTTCATTTTACAAATAAGGAAAACAAGGTCAAAAATTTAGATCACTTGCCTAAGGTCACATAACTAGTTAGCAGCAGAATTTAGTTTTAAACCAAGACCTATTCAATTATAAGAAACCATCAAAGGAAGTAGGAGGAAACAAAAGCTCTAAGAAATAGAGAATTTAGAGGTGGAGAAACTAACTGGTGATAGAACAAGCAGAAGGTCCCTGAGAGGGGCAGGCAGGCAAAGACCAGCAGAGCCACCATAACGGTAGAGTTCTGGACCTCCTGTTGCAGAGGGGCTCCTCCAGAGCTGCCACCATCCACTTCTGGACTGGGAGGGGCCTACCCACAGCACACCACAGTTCCCATTCCATCCATGAGATTCCCTCCTACTTCCAGCCATGGACTGTACTAATCTGAGTGTGTCCCTATTTTTCACAAACTAAAAAGCATAAACTTGAGATATTAATGCCTCACTGTTAAGAATAATGGCTATAAGGATATTTCAAAGCAACCAGGATTTTTTTTTTAATTAGAAGAGACTAATTAGTCTACAAGCAATAAACTAATAGCTAATCTTCCTTATTCCTTCATTAAAGGCAGTCCCCTTGAGACCTATACTAGGAACAGTGTCAAATATAACATCAGCACTCAGTGAATAATTACTCATCAATTAACCTTGGTATTAATCGTCAAAATCAGGGAAATGGATTAGATGACAAAGTTAATTTCAACTAGAATGAATGTAGAATTACATGAGAAAGAGAAACTTGCTTTATTTCAAATCACCATGCTTAATTAAGTAACGTACTTTTAGAATCATACTTTTAGAGATGCTCCCATAAGAATATTTTTTTACTGGTGAGATGATAATTAAAAGAATGACTATCTTGATTTTGAGAAATGACAAGCTGTCTCCTATGATGGACACACACTACTTAGTAGAAATTTCTATGTAAAGTATGCATTTCTTCTACGCAGTGGCTGTGCTAGAGGGGCAGGGTGGAGGGATCACACTTGTTTTCACTATAGGTAGGAAGAGGTCTCAGCCTCTCCTGTTATTTATGGATCTGTCTTTTGATAAAGGTAATTACCTTAATACTATGAACACCAAATGGTATTTTTTAATTTCCTCAGTATGCTGCCTAAGAAACAGATGTCCTTACACATAACCTCACTTATGCAGGCTAAACCCGACCTAGCAAATACAACAGTCATTTACACAAAACACATTTTACTGAATTCTTCACATACACTAGTTTTAATTTATGTACACACATAGGAAAGATTTAAGCTTTTAAACTTCACAATTCATTTTTCTCAACAAGCTAGAACTTAGCAAAAACAAAAATCAGCCTCCCTAAGTTGTCAAAATCGTTCTTTATATGAACATTATACATATATATATTTATATTTATATATTGTTAGGCAAATAAGCTTAATGTATAAGGATGTAAACATTAAAAACCATAACTTAAAATATTTAGCATAAATAATTTCAACAGGAGTGTCCCCAAAAAACTTATGTAGATCCCACTAAACGTCCAATTTATGATTTGCCAACTACCTAAAAAAGTAAAAAGGCTAAATAATGATTTAGTTTGTTATATTCAGTCACACTCAACATAGAAAATGATTATTTACCCTCTCATTCAGTCATTACTAAACAAACAGGTTATACAAAAAGCAAAATTATTTCTACTGAATTGAGTGTCTTACCTGCTACCCTCATGTTTGGTTTTTCAGTCTATGGCACTTTTCATTAAATAAGCTCCTAAAATCAAAAGAAAAGGCAAACATCATTAGGTCTAGAATGAGCATTCCTCCCTAGATTGAGTTTGATTTGGAGTGTATATATTAAACTAATTAAGTAAATGTCATGACATTTCTAAGTATTCTACCAATATTAACATTTAATGAAAAAGCTCTTAGCACTGGGCCTGTCTCCTTCCACTGGGCCACAAAAGCTCCGGAGAGGAGGGTGTGTCTAAAACTGCTCTGTCCCCTGCTCCCTAACTGAAGGATGGAGGGAAAACTTGTCATCACGCACAGACAGAATGATGCCCTACTGTTCTCAGTGATTATGCATCTGTAACAAACTTTTGATATTTAGTTCCAAACCACCAGTTTTCAGTTGAGGTCCAAAGAGGTTAAGCTGCTTATCTAGTCAGGGAACAAATTACTTGCAGAAATGGGGTGAGGATTTAGGTCTGCTGGCTCCTGCTCTAGGGCTCACTCCAGTATATGATGCCATTTCATTTTTAGTATGACACAATTCAGGTGTCACTATGATAAGCACTTATAGGAAAGGCACCTTATCTTAATACCAGGGGTCCTCTTCCTCTTCATGTTTTCAATTTAAGTTTGTGAAAGAACATATTCAGACCTATAGAATTGCAATTTTAAATATTCCAGCAATTATCATTATTGACAGTGTATGTTATACATCAAATGAAGAAACTGTAATCTGATATTATTATAATAATAACAAGAAATAGATACTGGAAAAAAAAATCTGCATACATGTTTGTGTGTTCCCCCCTAAGAAATAACTCTAGATAGGTGAAATTTTAAAAAGAATATGGGAAAGCAAGTATACGAGTTTGATAGGAAATTCGTGCTCGAGTTCAGCTAGACAGCTTCCACAGTCTATCAATCTACTGTACAGGAAAGGTATTCAAAAGAAAATTTCGATTAATGAATTGCATCAATCAAAAACATATATTTCTTTATTTTAGACTGTATTTTAGTACTGATGTTTCAATGTTGATGTCTGATCTAGTAATGCACAGAATGATTCAAATAAAAACAATGGCAGACTCCTGAAGGACACTGAAAGGGAGTGAGACATGCAGTTTTCTTATTCATCAATAAGGAATTATCGCGGGTGGAGGTGGTGAGCACCTAAAAGGACCAATGTTCTTATGGGAACTCCCTTCTGCTCAATCTACCCTGAAGAAAATATCAACATTTATATTTATACTAGTCCTGAACTGAGCATTATTGATTTCCTTTGTTAGTTATCTGAACACCTTCCACATAATAGGAAAAGTCACTGTTACTTAGCCACAGGCCGGGAAAACGCTAAAAGGAAACAAGAGATACTGAAGTATCCACAAGTTACCACATAAAAGCAGAAAAAAAAAAAAAAAAATCTTGGCTTCTCAAATGAAAACCCTAATGAGTTATAAATCCTCTTTTGACTTCCAGCAAGACTGAATATTATGTTCAAAACACACATATACGCCTTTCCTCCCAGCTAACACTCCAAAATAACATCACTCTTGTGTGAATGTGGCCTGCGATAATTTTTTTTGAAGAGTGATAAGCAGTTGAGCAGACACCTGATGTTCTACTTCACTGTTTCCATTACCTGCCAAGGAGGTCACACCTGTACAATCCCAATCACTGCCTCACGTACCTACCCCTTGTTCGGACTGCCTAACCAGCCTGCTTCTAAACTTAACACTAGTAAGACCACAATATAAGCAACTACAGTGGTCTAGCCAAATCCATGTTTTCCATTAAATTTCTCAGAGAATAACATTTAATAAAATCTCTAAATTAAAATCTCATCAAATCTCAGCCACGACACATTTTTAATTAGTTTGCTTAAGAAGCAAATTAATGATTCAAGAGTGTAAATCGGCATAAGAGTATTGAATATATTTGAGAGCAAATCAAGGAGCATCTGTTTACAATATGCTAATTCCAAATCATTCCCAACTTGTCTTCTTAGGAGGACATTAAAAACAAAGAAAATCTTTACATAGAATCATCTTGGGGGACGGGGGGGAAGTAATACCTTAATGGAGCCTGGTATATACCTCAAACTGAACCTCCAACAATCAAGGGGAGGTAGAAAAGGTCCAGAGAAAACGAACACAACAATAAGAGGAGGAAAAAGGTCTCTGCTAGAAACTCAGAGCCCTTTCATTCAGAGGCAACAGGTGAAAATTTTATAACTGTTCTTATATGTTCATTAAAAAGTAGAGATACAGAAATTAGAGCCATTTCCAAAATAAGAATATGGGTGGTAGGAGGAGCGTATTTTTAAGACAGATTAAAAAACAAACAAATAAGCAAAAACCCTAACAGCACATTTGTGAAATACATTTTCCCCCCAAAAGTGTAGTCTAGGTCGAAACAGTAAGTTTCAGTGCTTTGTAGATCAATGACTGAGCCGGATCAGGCTGTAACACGTAAAGTGCACGATCATCAGAGCCGACTGCAAGCAGGGCCGTCGTGCTGCCCGAGCAAGGAAACACCATTCTGGATAAACGCTAATTAAGTAAGTAACCTGGATTGAAAGAGAGACCCTGAATTAGGATCTTGGATCGGCATACTGGATTTCTTCGAATTTCTTATAATTTAAACATTTCCTTTAGCCCAACTGTCTACGCTGGTCTAATTCATGAAGTTTTGTTAAATTCAGGCCTGAATAAACAGGCACTGCCCTACAATCAATCAACTTCAGGACAATAGATAAAAACACAGGTCAAGTGATACTTTCATTCTTTCCTTGAGAAGTGGACTCGAGCTACACCAGGTAAATTAGAAGGGCCCATTCTGTATCAACAAAATAAGCCATAAAAACAATTATTCACCAGGAGGGGAAGGTGTTGTTGCCATTTAACAAAAACTAGGAAATAATGCAAACAGCAGAGTAAGTCACACACATTCTTATTTTATGTAATCTTCCCAACAGCCCTACGGCATTATAGATGAGGTCAAGGGATTTGTCCAAGGTCATATGAAGGGAAAGTAAGAAGCTGATACTATAAACAATTCCACTTCCCTTCCACTTCCCAGCAGCTCCCTGCCATGCTCTAAGAAGCTTCCCGACAAAATTCCATGTCAATCAATTTGGCTTTTGCAAATGGCTCTGGGAATTGCTAATCCCTGCTGCCAACTAGCCACTCTAGGGCTCTGATGGGTTGTCAAAATGACTAAGCATGTGTATTAGAACACTTGTTCAGTCCCCACTGTGGGTAGGGGGGCATGGAACCCAAAGCCTGTGCCCTGCTCTCCTCATCCGGCTGAGCCAGGAAGGGCGCAGAGATGCCTGCCCGGGCTCCCCCACCTCCCCCAGGGCCCTGGCTGAGGCCCCATCCTGTCCACAGAGCCCCAGAGGAGGCCCACCCCGTGGACGTGGCCTGAGGGGAACTGGGCGAGGCCTGTGCGGCCAGGGCTCCTTCCCGCCTGTGTGTCGGTACTTGCCGACTGTCTCCTGCCTTTTTCCTACTCATCGCACCATCTCAACCACCTCGCTTAAGGGCCCTGACTCTTTCTTGCTAATAATGAGGAAACATGGTGTCCCAGCCAAAGGGTTCCCCCTCCCACCTCCTTGGGGTAGGAGGTTAAAGAGGGTTCTATACCAAACGCCCTCCCCCAGAAAAGAAATAGTCGTTGAGTTTGGCGTCAGAAGCAAGGGCGGGAGAGGCAGCCCCGCAGGGTCAGTGCGCCATGATCAGGTCGGTTAGGTTTGTCTTTGTGTCTTTTTGCTTTGTTTTGTTTCGTTTTAAACAATCATTAGTGGGATTTTTCTTCAGCCACCAGTGTTGGCCTTGAAGCGGAGGGCTGCAGCCCTTAGTGTTTGTAAAATAAGAAAGAATACACAGCGTGGCCATGGTTGGGTTTTTTTTTTTCCCCTCCTTTGAGAATTTTCTTTTGTAAAAGCAAATTTAAATACTTTTTTAATACTGAAATCTGTGGATGAAATAGAAGCTGGAACCCTCCTCTTGGAATAGGCAGCCTAAGAACCTCATGGGACTATGAATTCACCCGAAATTTCCATTTGCCATCAGGCCGAGCTTTGAAAGAAAAACTGTTCTCTAACCAGGATTGTAACAAAAGCGTAAATACTATTTCAGAGTTGAAAGTTGATGGTACAAATATGTATATAATGTACTATATTTTTACAATGATCGTTGCATGACTCTACTCCGCCCCCTTTTTCAAAGTACTCCATATCTGTCTTCCAGAAACGTCCCTGCCCTTCCTCCTGTGGTCTCTTAATCCAATAATTGTATTACTGCCATTAAAGGACGCAGATATTTAAAAAAAAAGAAAAGAAAAAAAAGAACACTCGTCCAAGACAGACAGGACAAAGGAAAATGAAGTATACAGACACACTCACTGATACATTTAATATTAACAAACAACGATCACTTAATTAAGCCAGAAGAAAATACTACCAATTATACTCCAAAAATATAAGAAAACTATCACTCCATTCAATCCACTTTTAATTCAGTGCTGGCCAAACGGCAATGTAAGGAAACAAAATTTGCAACCCAAAATGTCTCTTTGGTGTATTAATTATTTCGAGCTGGAAACAGTCAAGGCCCAAAAGACTCTTTGACCTTCCCCCTTAGCTGCCTAAAGAATTTATAGAGGGTCTATAACAGGAAGGGAACTATCACCACAGATAACTGTAGTATGAACTACATGTGTGTAGATAGGGAGGAACCTAGCAAATCTGTTTGTTAAAATTCCTCTAGGTGTCCCATTGCCACTGCAAGACCGAGCAAACATTTACCAAACATCTGCTTTTTCATCTCCATGTGAATTGCCTTCCTCCCCTCTGAAGTCCCAAACCACTACCCCCTACATCCCTCCTCTTTTGTCTTTAGCGGAAGATAGTATTTAAGGACTCAGTTTTCCTGGGTCTCCCCCATGTATACATGTTATTGAACTATTGATTTTCTGTTAATCTGTTTCATGTTAATTTAATTTTTAGACCAGGCAGAGGAACCTAAAACGGTAGAGGAAAATTTTTCCTCCCGGACAGCAATTTTAAATGAATCAACTGACAATCAACAGACGATTCTAATATTCATATGAACTAAGGCTTTTCAAGAGGACTAACGCAAAAAAAAAAAAGGTAAAAGTGCAAGCAAATAGAATCAAAGTACATTTAGGCCCTGTGATGGCTAATTTATGTGTGTCAACTCCACTGGGCCACTGGGTGCCCAGACACTGTACTTTGTTAAACATTCTGGGTTTGTCTGTGAGGGTCTTATTGGATGAGATTAACATCTGAGTAAAGCAGCTTGCCTTCCCCAAGTGAGAGCCTTGTCCAATCCACTGGGAGACCTGACTAGAACAAAAAAGGCTGAGTAGGGCAGCATTTGCTCTTTCTGCCTACTGTCTTCAAGCTGGGCCATTGGTCTTCACCTGCCTTCGGACTTGGACTGAAACTTAGACCACTGACTTCTCCCAGCTCTCAGGCCTGTGGACTCCCGCCTGCCCACTGCAGACCCTGGGACTTCTCAGCCTCCACAACTGCATGAGCTGATTCCTTCTGATAGTTATCTATCTCAGATAGATAGATAGACAGAGAGACAGACAGAAAGACAGACAGACAGACGGTCTCCTATTGGTTCTATTTCTCTGGAGAACCCAGACCCCCTCAAGATCAAAATGTAAGAGACTAAATTTTCAGTCCCAGAGCAGTTAAAGAGGAAAATGACATAATACTGAAATCAAAAGAATACTGCAGCTAAAAGTCACAAGGGTAAGCTCTTCTAATGTTATGCTTACAAACAAAAGTATGGTATTTAAAGAAAACTATTTGCAAAAAAATACCTGCATTTATGTAAATAAACTAGAGCAAGTGTTGGCAACTTTCTGTAAAAGGGCCAGACAGTAAATGCTTTAGCTTTGTGTACCATATAGTCTCTATTCAAACTACTCTGCTCTGCAGTCGTAACTGAGAAGCAGCCGTACACAATATGGAAACAAATGGGCCCAGCTGTGTTATAATAAAACTTTACTTATGCACACTGAAATTTGAATTTCATAAAATTTTCACATTACAAAATATTATTCTTCTTTTGATTTTTTCTTTCCAACCACTTAAAAATATAAAAGCCAGTCTTGGTTCGTGACCCATGTGGACCCATAGGTCACAATTTGCCAACCTGAGGTAAAGGAATAAAAAATGAATTTAAATTTTAAAAACTTTTAAAATAGAGGAATAAAAAACTTTCCTGACCGTGCTCTAATATTCCAACATTTCTTGCTGGGCTATTTGTGGGATATACAATTCCCATAGGGCTTCTATGGGTCCTCTTAGAAGTACTAGTACAGAAGTAGGACAAATCAGACAATGCTGAATTCTGTGTTCTATACGTGTTCACCATACATTTTCATAATCAACTGCTCTTCATGGAAGAAGCATATACTCCGTGAGAAGCAACATAATGGATCCTCTTCAAAAGAAAAGAAGTCCTTCCCTTCCTACAGATGAAGCTGTCCACCTACAGCAAAGATGGGAATAAATCTAGGAATGTTTTCCAAACGATCCCAGGAGACATGAAAAAAAACAGGGAAAATTAATCTTATTATATCCCATTTCATTAACTGTAAAATGATGGTGACGAGATCTTAACTGTTTTCTTAAGTGTTTAAAAGTGATTATTTTTGTGATGGGCTTAAAAAGGGAGAAGGGGGGACGGGTAACTGTGCATCTGATGTTTGATCAGTTTTTAAAATTCCAAATATTTAGTTTTAAGAAACCTTTGCTTTAATAGAAAGCTGTCACTATAGTAGGTGCAGACTGCTATCAAGTACCCATCTCTCCCAGATGCCACTATGCACACATCTTCACCAGGAGGGATACATTTCTGAAATAACGAAATGAAGAGGGTGAGAAGACTGCATTCATTTGACAGAATCTTAACATTCAAACACTCAGTATGATATGTGAGCTGCTATCACCATGTTATAAATATTGTGAATTTAACAGAATTTGGTGTTTTCTGTTAAGCAACAGAAAAAAAATCCAATTACTACCTTAACAGTATTTTAGTTCTAGTAGGAGACTCTGATATTGAATCCTAGAGAATGGATGTTTTAAAAATCTACCATTTTAACACACATGTGTCAGACACTTAAAAGTGTAAGTATGACCCTATATGGTGAAAGGGAAATTTTTCGATGTCTACATAACAACTAGAAAAGTATCCCAGGTTTTTAAATGACTAAACTAATCTTAGATTTTGACTAGAAGAAAAAAAAAAAGCAAAGGAGCTAAAAACAAAGTATTTGGGAAAGAAAGGAGGAGATCTGTATAATTCTATAATGCCAAGAATATATTCACTTTTTCCAAAGATCACTGAGGAAAATGTAAATGTATCCAATCTCCTGCAAAATGGCCTTCAAAAAGGTGAGACTGCAGAGCAACAGACCAAAAACTTCTAAACAATGGCTCTATAGAACCAATAAATAATTCTTTTAGAAGAAAACGTTAATGTTCTATTGAAAACCTTAAGAGAGGGATACGAATGATCTAATCCTGGGTTTATAAGTATTCTGAACTAGTATCATATGGCTTTACTTATTTTCTTAATACAATAGCATCACATTGAAATTACACATTGAAATTACATTAAAAAGAGGATTAATATCTAACTGGCCTCAGAAACAGAATTAAAAGCATACTGTGGAAGAGCACAACTGAACCAGAAGGCACCCCACCCTTCCCCGCAAAATGTTCTGGGTGCACTTAGCTTTCCTCCACAGTGTGTCTACCCAGCATAATTTGCTATCCTTTGTTTTTATCTGCTTCTCCTGGCAGTGCGTGGAGAGAGTAACACTTTAGAAAACTTCCATCTGTTCTGCAGCAGCTGGGTAAAACTCCATTCTCTTAAGAATGAGACACGACAAACCATAACTGTCATCCCAGCCTGTCCCTCGAGTTAAAAACCAGTTAGCAAAGAGCCCTGCTCATCATGCAAGTGCCCTGCCTGTCCTGACTTGGCCCCAGTGACTAGTGCAGGGAGAAGTAATCAAGCCTGCCAGACCCCATGCACACTACCCTCTAAGAGCAGAACTACTGCAACAGTGTTCAGCCTACACTGAGAATTCCAGAGCACAACTCCTTCCACCACTGTGATGTGAATTTGCTAGAGACCTACAGTCTTTCCTCTTCAGAAATTTGGTATTAGATTTCTGAAATATTTCAGTTGATCAACAGGCATTTAACCATGTTTTCTGTAAATATCAGTACTTCAAGTAATTAGAAACTAAATGGACACATATTCAGCTTTCCCCATCCCAAATCTAACATAGTTAAGCAGGTTTCTCCTGACAAAAATATTTCGTTTGCCAAAATGATGTCACTAAGGAAACACCATAGCAGGAGGGGTTGCTCTTCAATGAATTCTCATTGATGAGGAAAGATTTGTCCTAATCTACAGATATTCTCTCATTCAGGACCCAATGTGTCACCACGGTGTTTCTATTTAAGTTGGCAAGCAAAGTTCAGGTTTACTCTGACCCAGACTTGGTGCTGATGCCAATTACCACCACAACATCCTAGAACTACTCATTATAGGGCAGTAGGTGGCTGGTGTATATGCATATAACCGGCTAGCTGGCATTAATGAGGGTTATGAACTCTCTAACAGAAAAAAAGTGATAAAAAAGAAATCAAATGATCAAGCCACAATAATGTCAACGTGACATTAAGGTAAATATTTTAAAGGACTGTGATTACAAAATGGAAATTGCTAACGTACACAGAAGCTTAAAAGTAAGACTTCTCACCTGATCTGAAACACCAACATGTGAAAGACTGGAAATGGGTAGGATGAAAATAATACGGGGCCAAACTGGAGTGCATTACACCCTATGATCCAGCTACCTTGCATTTTAAAACAAAGTCATCAGTATAATCTTCGTTACAAACATATGTCAAGTACAGGCATCACATATTAAACTCTATTATAAACAAATTTTACAAAGTAAAAGGTCTAAAGAATTGTTACATTATAATTCTTTTATCCCATAGCTTCATAATAACCCTTTACCATAACAAGAGGAGCTTGTAGTTTCTCAGGTACCTAACACTATTTTGATTCCAAGATACATACTACTTCCCTTATTTTAACAAGTTTTAAATCAGGATGAGGCTCACAACCACATTTTTGTGGTTAAAAATAATAAAATAATGGTGTACCTTACAAAGATCTTAGATTCAGTGAAACATCGTATCTGGTTCTTTGAATCCCTAACTATAAAATAACACACACCATGGGCACCACAATTACTAGTGGGCTTTTTAGGAGGCAAACTCCTGAGCCCAGAATCCCGTGGAGTGAGGATTAAAACTCCTGAATGGTTACTAAACTCCCCAGGTGACCCTCATTCCAGCTTAGACGTGAGAACTTCAGCCCAACAGTACACCAATCCAAACACACAGAGACGTCTGGGGTAGTGGTGGGGAGTAAGTCAGATCTAGGCCAAAAAAGCCCAAAGGTAAAATTCACAGGACAAGAATCTTCATTCTTTCCTTAACGATGAATGGAAATCAACCTGACTCTGGGCCAGGTCTCCTGCGGGGGTGAGGAGGGAGAGGTGGGCAGTGAATAAATCTGGAAATAATGTGCTGAGGAACAGAGCAAAGAGAACTCCTGTTTGCAATGGTTACAACAGAGTGTAAAATTAAAACTGTCCCAATATTTTCTTGCAGTTTCCTCTCTACCAAAGCAGAATTTTGCTTAAAAAGTCATAATCCAGTTGAAGAAATGAAATGGGGATCAGATTTCTGTAACTGAGAGTACAAACATACCAAAAACAGAAAACGAGACAAAATGACATTTTGTTCTGTCTGCTCCTTCAGAGCTCCACAACTGTTAATTAAACAGCTGTAATGTAACCTACTTTAATCCTACACTATACCATCCAAGAGGAGAAAGAAAGATGCATGAATGGGTAGATGGAAAGAAAGAAAGGGAGGGAGGGAGAAACAGACATTATCGAGTCCAACAGCAAAGATAAAACTACATGTTAACTGTAAGTTGAACAAAAGCAGGATAAAGAAGTGTCTAGTTCACAAATCGCTACAAGAAGAGATGAGAGAAAGGCACAAATTTACAGGAGAGTATAAGTAGTAAACTATCTTCATCTCCTCATGTAACTATAATATTTTACATTATATCAGATGGGATGTTACAGGTTCCTATTCTGAATGTTTTAGAATTCCCCTATACATTCACTTCATTTATACGGTCTTTAAGTAGTCTGCAGAATTTCACTGCACCAGGGCAGACATAATTCTGTCAGTCAAACTTTTTATGTGAAGACATGGAGAAGCAGAGTGGCTCCATCTGCCCAAGGGCCCTGGAGATGCAAGGTAGCCATTTTCAAAGAACTGGTAGTAAGAAGACTCTAGTGTAAAGTTTTCTGAACCAATTTAAAAATTCATTTTTTTGTTGACCACAGGTCCTTCAATACACATTTAATGATCACCTAACTGCAGATGCTGAATGGTATGGAGGGTCAAGTAGTACACCTGCTAACCATGATACTATCTAAACAAGCCATGCAGAACTTATGATGAAAATTAATGCAGACTCATAGCTACAGACGTCCACATAACTTTTTCTCACTAGCACAGAAAAACCCACCAGGATCCATCAATGGATGAATGACTAAACAAAATGTAATATGTGTCTATACATGGAATATTATTTAGCCATAAAAAGGAACGAAGTACTGATACAGGCTACAACATGAATGAACCTCTAAAACATAATGTTAAGTGAAAGAAGCTAGACACAAAAGATCACCTATTTTATGACTCCATTTACATGGAATATTCAGAATAGATAAATCTGTAGACAGAGAAAGCAGACTAGTGGTTGCCAAAGGTTGGGGAATGGTAACTGCTTAACGAACATGAGGTTCCCTTTTAGGGTGATGAAAATGTTGTAGAACTAAACAGAAGTGGTGACTGCGCAATACTATGAATGCACTAAATGTCACTGAACTGTACACTTAAAATGGTAAATTTTATGTTATGTGGATTAAATTTAGTTTTTAAAGGAAATTTAAAAACTCACCACAGACTAGAAAAATAATGAACAAATGAAAATTAATTAGATTATAAATAAGGCAGATGTAAGTAATAAAACAGCTTTAATCAAACGAACAGGCCAATGAAGGAGACAATCAAAGAATACTGATGGGGTAAACTGTGGAAATTTAGAGGCAGTGGAATACAATTTCCTCCTCTGAGAGAACATCAGCTGGCTCTATTTTAGGAGCGGAATAAAATTCACAAAACCTGTTAAAGTTTTAGGAGCGGCATAAAATTCACAAAACCTTTTAAAGTTCCGTAAGATGTTACCGGAAAAACCCGAACGAACTTTTTGGCCGACCAATAGCTTTGTGAGGGCCCAGGCTGCCTTATTCACACAGTATCCACCTTACCTATAATTACTGGCACATATAGGCACTCTCATATGTCTAAATGAATGTAAAAATTGTTGAATACTGAGACTGCCCATTTGAGACCTAAAATATGTGGTAAAAAAAAAATAACATTCTTATGATTCCCCACAGGGACTACTTTTCACCATTCAACAATCTCTTTGTCCTTTGACCCTCTCTCCAGTGACTTTTCCCTTTTTAATGTATCTTCTTTAATTATGAAAAGATTAGTTAGTAATTCTTTTTTAATTGTAACATATATTAGGTTTATTTAAAAAGTCACTTTAACCCAGTGGTGCTCAGTCTTATTTTGACTCCCTTTTAAACAGAAGCCCCCTCCATTGGGGATTTGGGGGCGGGTCGGGGCGGGGGGGGGGCTGACCGCGTCCTTTTTAAAAAGCCTCATTTATGGGTGATTCTGAGAGATCCCCAGGTTGAGAATCACTGCATGAAACTCGTTTTATTTCTTACTATCAAGAAATGCTAGTCTTTAACGAGCCGAGAAAACATTACACAGAATCTGTGAAACAAAGCTTCTCACACCTGTATACACTGGAAAAAAAAACAAACCCTGTGATTTAATTAGTAAACTGCCAGAGAACTCAAGAGACTGGGAGCCTTTAAAAAGAGACGGTTAATGATGTGACAAACCCGGATGCTGATTCTGCCAATCTCTTGCTGAATGGCATGAGTTAGTAACTTGTATGTTCTAAATTAAATGGAGATCCCTTCGTACTCAATGATGCACTATATGAATAACATTAAGGTTTCCCTTAACGTAAAATCGTAAAATTTGACAGCATACCGTTAGTCCTGAAAGGTGGTTAAGAGTCCAAGGGGTCTGGGATCTGCTGTCAGCATCAACCTCTACGTAACGTCTATGGGAGTTCATAATTTCTCAGTAAAATCGGGAAAGATACACAAACGGACCTACTCTATGGGTTGTAAGAAATAAATGTGCATATGAAAGCACGTGACACAGTGCCTCGTAAGCAATCTAATATCTAGGATCATTGTATTCATATTCTTTTCGGCCAAATAAAAAGAAACAAAGAGAAGGCTCTGTCAATTAAATAGTTTTGTATGACACGAAATTTTAAAAAGCAAAAAAGGTAGAGGATGATGAAAACACAAAAAATTACAGCTGGAGATCTTAATCTCAAACGTCAGTCCAACACTCATTATTTAGATCTAGGGTCACAAATCGTAACATACGGTAGAAACTGAGGACAGCGGCAAACAAATGGGGAAAAAACAAGAAAAAGAAATAAAAAGAAAAAAAGGAACGAACAGCACATCCATCAATGACACCGAATGCCAATGGGCCGAAATAGGTTTTAAAAATAAAAAGTACTTCCAACTTAGAAGACACTAAAACTTTACAAGTGAGCCAAGACCGCCCTCCTCAGAGTTCAAATGCAACCTACAACTCCATCGCCGCCTCTTTAGAGCACTCGGCCCCCATTTCCGACCCGAGCGGGAGCCCCCCCGGGCCGGACGCGCGCCCCAGGTGCCAGTTACAGGCCGGAGCGCCAGGTGCAGTGGCCGCCCCGCCCTCCGCGGAGCCGGAGGGCTGGCCACCGTACTGGGGGTGCCCGCGCGGGGGCGGCGGCCCGGACCCCCGGCCAACCACGCTCTGGTGCCCTGGTCCTGCCGCGCCCTGCCCTCGGCGGGACGCGCCACGACGACCCGAGCACGCCCGAGCACACCCCGGGCCGGCGGACACGGGGTGACCAGAGGATGAAGGTGAAAGTGGGTGCCCGGCTGCCCCCAGCCTCCCTCCATCCTCCCCGCCCTCGGCCGCGGCTCCCTCCGCCTCCCCGTGCGTCTCACCGGCCTCCCGCCCGCCTCTCCGCCGCGCGCGCCCGCTTTCCGGCCTCCCTGCGGTCAGTCTTGCCGGAGGCCGACAGGAGCCACCGCCGCCTCCCGCTCGCTCCTCCGCTTCCTCCCGGGTTCCTACGGCTTCCCCTCACCCCCACGAGTGGCCAAGAGGAAGCCAGCTAGCCGCTGGGCCGCCTCCCTCGCTTCCCCGCCGCGGCCAATGGGCCCCGCCGCCGGGAAGCCGCGCCCGCCCCCTGGCGGTGGAGGACCGAACGGGAGCCCCGCAGGCCGGAGGGAAGGGCCGGAGAGCTGAGAGGGCGGGCTCTGCGCCCCCCCCCCCCGCCCACCGCCTGCGCTGCGCTTTCGGGACCTGCCACGTGGGAGCCGCAGGCGCGGTGGCTGGCCGCACCCCAGAAGAGGGCAAATAGGTCTCGCCTCTTCCCACCACACCCCGCCTTGACCCACACTTCCATAATCCCCACCTTAAAGGAAGAAATTTTAAAGTAATCAGTCCCATTCTAGAAGTCCTCCAGCTAGGGTATACGAGACGGTCATATCAACGTAAGGTCGTAGACGATTTCCTTTTGACTCCTTAAAAGCTAACTAACCTACGGTGAAAATACTACCTGTCGGAGCGCTAGAACGTTGGTAACCCCAAATGTCTGACCCAAGGAGAAAGGTAGTGCTTGTATTTTGCACCTCACTTTTGTTTCATTTATTTAGCAACCCGACAGTTAGAAATGTTTTTCTCCTGTACACACCTTTTCCCACGATTGTGCTGTTAATTGAGAAGTCAATCCAAGTCCCACTATCCAAAACTTGAGAACACAAAATAGTTTCATAATTCCGATATACATATTCCAGAATAATTAATAACTATAACTCTCATCATTAACTATTATTAGGTAGAATATTGGAACAATACATGGTTGTAGAAATTAAATTGCATTAAAGAAATAATAGGGTCTAACATAGTCTTCTACCAAGTCTTAACTTTCCTGCAAAAATATAAAACACAGAACTTAAGTAATAGCTATGAATTTGGAAGTTTGTGTTCCATGGTGGGAGGAGGAAGCAATAAATGCATTCTGAGAGCCTTATTTTGCTTGGACCTTGATGGGCCTTTAGGAATGTGTTCTCATTTAATGCTCACAACTCAACCGAAGTCAATATGATCTGTATTTTGCTTTAACAAATCAAAAAACCAAGACTCCAAAGTTGAGTTTAAATCACTTGTTCAAACATCTAAGGTAGTAAGTTGTGAAGCTGGAATTCCAGCCTAGTCAATCTAGCTCCAAACAAACAAGGCACTTTGTTTCTTATGATACCAAAATACAACATGTACTGTCACCATGCCTTCCCTAGTTCCTCAGGTCCCACTGAAAGAATTTAGAAGCCTCTTGATTAGGGAGGTCAGGCCATATTTGTGAAAAAAGTTTTTTGCTCCATAACCAAATTGGCCTGCATGAAAATGACATATGCTATGTTCTTATAGCACCACACTTGAAACAATTTCTGGACTGAAAGTGTGTTGAATATCCAATGACCATAATATGTAACTTAGAACCCTTCAGTAGGTAATGAAATTAATAATAGTGGGTCACAACCAACATTTTGTTGTTGATTCACTGAAATAGACTAGAACAAAAAAACATCAGAGTTCACAGCACAACTTGAGAATAAGTATTGTTTCATGAAACATTTGTACAGTGTTAAATGTGGTTGAGTAGGTTGCAGTGTCCTGGCCTACAATGTAAATTATATTTTTTCATAGGGATTGCAATGTTTAAAAGTTGGTAAATCACTTCTTTAGAGCAGCTGTTAATCAACCAGTTTTTTCACCTACCTTTTTACTTGGCAAGAGGTGGGGAGGCAGGAGAAATAGTCAGGATTAGTGATTGCATTTAATAAGACTACAGAAGACTTTGCAGCTCCAAGAGGCTTAATCCAAAGAAGTGTTGCTATGTTACATAATAGGTAATGATAATTTATATTTTTAAAGCCGATATTTATTATGTATTTGTTTTGTGCCAGGCTCTTTCCTAAGCACTTTATATATATTTACTCATATAATCCTCACAATAATCCTATAAATACAGAGAAGAAAGGTGCATGACAGAAAGAGAAAGTTGTCCAAGATCCTGCTGCTAGTATGTGGCAGAGCCAACATTCAAACCCACATGCCCAAAATTCAAGCCTCAAAGCTCACTCTTGTCTATACTTAAAAAGAAAATTAATTCTCTCTTCAATGGGTACAAGGTTTTATATAAAACTATAATTTATACTATACTATTTCCCACATAAAGATTATATAATATTGCTAAAGGTTAAACTTGATGAAAAGCCTCAGAATATTGATTGGACCCATTCTCAAGCAGAATATTTCATTCGGCATCAGTTACCTGTATATGGAATAGTAGACTGCCTGCAAATACAGCCACCAACAATTCCTCCCATTCCTGTAAATTCATGCCACTTTTACGTAGAGTCTGTGTCCCTCCTCTGCAAACTAGGCTGGCCCTGGGACTTGTTTTGACCCACAGAATGCAGCTAAAGTGCTGCTGTGTAACTTCTGGGCCTTGAAGCTTCCATTTTCTTAGGATCCAGTCATCACATAAAGAAACTCAGACCAGGCTACTGAACGAGAAGAAACTACGTGGAGAGAAAGAGAGGCCAACGCGGAGCAGCTAAGCCCATGCACCACAACTACTGAGCCTGCGCTCTAGAGCCTGTGAGCCACAACTACTGCGCCCGCAAGCCACAACTACTGAAGCCCGCACGCCTAGAGCCTGTGCTCCACAACAAGAGAAGCAACTGCAACGAGAAGCCCACACACCACAACGAAGAGTAGCCCCCACTCACTGCAACTAGAGAAAGCCCACACACAACAACGAAGACCCAGTGCAGCCAAAAAAATAATAAAAATAAAATTAAAAAACAACAACAACAAAAGAAGCATTAGTGGAAGAGAGGCTTAGTTAGACCCAAACCATCCAGCCATGCAGAGTCGTAGATGAGTGAAGTCATCTGTGTGGTCCAGCCCCAGCTAAGCTGCTTGCTGAGTGCACCACATGAGTGACCCCAGACAATACCACGTGGGAACCAGCCAGCCCACAGAATCTTGAGAAATCATTGTTTTTGTTTGTTTTTAATTTATTATTTTTTTTAATTTACTTTGTTTTTGGCTGCGTTGTGTCTTCGTTGCTGCGCGCAGGCTTCCTCTAGTTGCGGCGAGTGGGGGCTCCTCTTCGATGCGGTGTGTGGGCTTCTCATTGCCGTGGCTTCTCTTGTTAAGAAACACGGGCTCTAGGTGCGCAGGCTTCAGTAGTTGTGGCTCGCGGGCTCTAGAGCACATGCTCAGTAGTTGTGGTGCAAGGGCTTTGTTGCTCCGCGGCATGTGGGATCTTCCCGGACCAGGGCTCGAACCCGTGTCCCCTGCCTTGGCAGGCGGGTTCTTAACCACTGCGCCACCAGGGAAGCCCGAGAAATCATTGTTGCTGTTTTCAGTTTCTAAGTTTTTTGGTAGTTTTTTATGTAGTGATAAGTTACTGAAACATGGAGGAAAAGGTTTGTAAAAAGACAAAGTAAAAATAAATAAACAAATACATACATGCATAAATGCAAGCTGACAAGTCCTAGGAGTGGGATGACATTAAGATATTAAAGCATGCTTATACTGGATTGTAAAGTCAAACTTGTAGAGAGATAGCCAGGAACTCTCCTAGCTTTTAAAGAATATCAGGGGGAGGGAAAAAACAGAGGCAGACTAATAAAAACAAGAGTAAAAGTGTCAAATACGATACCTACACTAAGTTAAATACCACACCCAGGTGTGGTTTAAAAACTGTTGTTCAGAATGTTTACAGAAGTGTACATTCAGGACTCTCAAACTTCCTCCAGCCTATAGGTATAAGACATGGGACATCAGTGTTACCCTCTCATCCTACCAACTCCTTCCCTGCCAAGCTAAACGCGTCATCAGTTGAGCCAAGTTTAATCCTAGTTGTCTCTGTAAAGACTCCAAATATCCTGACTTCTCTTTCTCACAGCCTGTGTTGAATGAGTCAGATGGACTTTTGCCTAAATGCCTCACCCTAAACTCCCCTCCTTTCCTTTCCTTAGATACATTTACCATTTTAACATACATTTTTACCATTTTAACTGTTTTTAAGTGTACAGTCTGGTGATGTTAAGTACATTCACATTGTTGTGCAATCAGCACTACCTCCCGCCTCCAGAACTCTTTTCATCTCGAAGAAATGAAACTCTGTACCCATTAAGCAATAACTCCTTATCCTCCTGTCTCTCCAATCCATTACAACCCTTCTGCATTCCATTTCTATGAGCTTGACTACTTTAGATACCTCATATAAGCAAAATAGTATCATTTTAAAAACTAGCTAAAAAAATAAACTAGCAAGCCCACAGATTTCATGACACTGTATCTGGTCCATAAGTAACACAGTCTATACAAAATAAGTGGTTTAATTTACCATGAAACATATGTAAGATACAATGAAATCATTATAACAAATGTATTTTTACGTAAAGAAGTACTCTAGTTTTCCATCTATTACTGCTTTTCTAGCAACATACAAGAAAATTATAGAGACCATAAAAAGTTGGATTTTTTTAATGATATCTTTATGCTACTCCCTAGGAAATTCTGGTTTGGATTAGATCTTTTAATAGATCTTTCAGTGTGGGAAAATTTGGCATTTTTGTCTTGGTTATAAATCATATTAAATAATATACTGAGTATGGTAACCCACATCTAAAATATGTATTGTAATCATATGACTGCAAAGAAACCTCCCTTTCCCTGAAAGTATGTACGAGTGTGTATTATAAACAATTATTAAGATTACTAGCGGTTTCTTCAGAAGAATAGTTTATTATTCTGTTTTATAAAATATTACTGGCTAGAAAAATTTCTGACTCAGCATCATAATCTAAAAAATACTTTTTGAAGTCTTATATGGCAATGTTACCTGTCTGTAATGCCAAGCAAAGATACAGAAGCCAGAGATCAGCCTAAATACACACACATACACACACACACACACACACAGAAACAACACATATCTTGCATGTACACAATACTCACATAGTCTATGAGGTATTTTAAAATATATATTTATCAGACCTTGGGAGAAAATAATTTTTTTTTTACTGCTACAGAGCAAATGGGAAAATGTGACTGCACCCCTAATTCTAATTAAATGAATGAATAAGCCTCACATAAAGTCATCTAAAAACACTTCTTTCCATATCTCATTAAAAAAAAAAAAACCTATCAGAAAATCCTCTAAGAAGCAACTGAACAAATACGGAACAAACTTTGTATTTTCCTAAAACATAATTGCTTCAGTCTGTAACTTCAGTCCTTGATTAAGAACTGAATAGGAAAACCCTTTAGTCTAAGCACAAAAGGATTCACTGTGACTGTGGTATTTTTATTAAACATTAAGATCTCTAGTTACATTAAATTGTAATGCATTGTTTGCTTTGAAGGGCCAAGCCACAGGAATATGGGTAACAAAATATCATCCAATGGTTAGTATTGCATTAAGACCTGTTCTCTAGTGGATTTAGTGGTCACTAAACATAATTCAGCAACACTCCAGGAGGCCAAAATCCCATGTGATTACAGCAGGTCTAAGAAACATACAAGTAGCAAAACAAAATAAAACAAAACCAAACCTATTCCATGCTTTGCTGCCATCTTTGTGTGTTCTTTTCACGTAGTTTTATACACTCTTAAATCTGTTGAACCTTTTTCCTAATGTTACTCATTTCAATATCACCTGTCCAAAGAATTAGATGGAAACATTGGAATCCCAGACCATGCCATTGACTTTCAAATCCTATAGTCTGTATGACTTGTGCAAGGCTGTATGTGCAAAATGCCTTTCCTTGATATACCTGTGGCCTAGATAGGGAAGGGAATCAGTCTACCTACCAAAATTTGTTTCATGAGCCGCATTTAATTTTAGGTCAATTTCTATTGCAGTTTCTTCAATACCACCCCCCACCCCCCCACCAAGATACCACATCTGAGCTATTCTGAACTTGTATCCTGATTAAATATGAAAGGATATTTATGAGTCCCTAACCTGTTCATTTTTTGCACTTTTATTTTGAAATGTTTCTTGTAGAACTGCTGTGGCCTCACTGAGTTTTGGTACATATTTTTAAGTGTAATTTATTTACCCAGAGAAGTTCTGCTCAAATATAGCATCTGGTATTTTGTGGAGTTCTATCCAATACTCAAAATTTCCATCTCTATTCCTGAAACAAAAGCCAGGGAAATTGCTCACTTCACTTTAAAAAGCCAGGAGTGGGGAATTTAACCTTCAGTTTCTATAGATTCCAAAATAATGTCACCTTCCCAAATTCCATTTCTCTTCTGTACCTCCAGGACACCCCTCCCTGACCGAATCACTGAGATGGGAGAGTTGGCTTGGATTTGGAGTCAGACAGATGAATTTAGATGCTGGCTCTATCTATTACTAGCTGCTAGGTGACCTTAGGCAAGTTGCTTCCTCTGTCCAAGCCAGTTTCCGCCCCATAAATGAAAACAATAACAATTCCCTGACAAAGTTTGGGGTTTTTTTCTTTAGTAGTGGAAAACATTTAGTATAGTTTTTAGTATAGGAGATAAAACTCATTTGCCATATGAGAATGAGAGAATTCTTAAATGCCCTCACCCACCGTCCCCCTGATCTGCCTGCAAAACTTTGATGAGATACCTGCTTATCAGTTCAGACTGCCAGTTGTCCTGGAACTTTGCACGGCCTTACTTTGGTTCTCCCTAAAACTCTTGGGACTCATCTTTGTAAGGCTCTGTTGTTCAGCTGTTTTCTGTACTACTGCTTCATGTACAGCTTGTCTGATTCATAGGAGATGACACCTCATGGCTCTATCCAGCCCAGCAGAACTATCATCTCTCCATCACCAATGGTAGAGCTGTGGTCAAGCTCATCACTGGTGCATTTACCCTTTTCCAGGAATCCAGAGGCCACATGGCTTATTATTAACTGTCTGCACCTGTATCTTAACCTAAACTATTTACTCTCTCACATCCTTAACTCATCTCCTGAAATCTCTCACAGTTTCTCACAGTTCCTTACTGGAGACAGAACTTTTACTTATTTCTTATGTAATCACCATTGTACCTGTTCTTCAATCCCATCCCTTTTCATTTTTTTTGTTTGTCTGTTTGTTTTGATGGAAGAAATTTTCACATACTGAGGTATGGGGAAGTCATTCTGGCTTATACAAGATTTGACTTGAACTTTATGCTACCTAGAACAGTTTGTCTTATGGTCTGTAAAACATGCATTGTACATCTGCTTTAACCATTAAAGAAAAGAATGCATCGAAAAATCAAAATAGAATAACTGCAATTCAGGCATTCATAATGGAGCTAGGTGCCCACTGTGGTTTCAGATGTGTTCCTACATCACTGATAACTTGAATTTTCCAAACTGTATCGAATTCAAGGACACCACCAGCTGTTCTCAAAATAATATCTGCTAGCAGCTGTCAGCTGCAACCTTATTTTTAAAGATTTATTTATTTATTTAATTTATTTTTGGCTGCATCGGGTCTTAGTTGCGGCACGCGGGATCTTTGTTGAGGCATGCGGGATCTTTTGTTGTGGAGCTCGGGCTTCTCTCTAGTTGTGGAGTGCAGGTTTTCTTTTCTCTAGTTGTGGCGTGCAGGCTCCAGGGCGCGTGAGCTCTGTGGTTTGCAGCACGTGGGCTCTAGCTCAGTAGTTGTGTTGCGTGGGCTTAGTTGCCCCGCTGCATGTGGGATCTCAGTTCCCTGACCAGGGATCGAACCCACGTCCCCCGCATTGTAAGGTGGATTCTTTACCACTGAACCACCAGGGAAGTCCCAGCATCCTTACTTCTTGCCAGCTCCAACTATAACTCATGTAACTAACTGTAACCTTGTGATTTTTGCCTTTATAAACCTCCTCCAATTTGTAGTCGGGACACAATTCAAGCGCTTCTTGAATCTGTGTCTCCTGGGCTATAGCCCTCAGTTTGGCTCAAATAAAATTCTTTTCTATTCCTATTATAGCTTGTTTATTGATTATTTCCATCAACAGTTTGTCTGTTTGTTTGTTGTTGTTGTTATTGTTATATCCTGTCTCTCTTTGAGCCTCTCATACATGGTGGGTCATTTTCCCCACCAAAGGGCTTAACATATTATTCCATATAATGAGAGTCTTCTCATTTGACATTTTAGTGCATTTCCCAAGGCAAGGATTGAGTATTCCCAGTGTCAAAATAACGTCAGGCGAACAAAAGATTTCCCTAAATATTTACTGAATCAAAAAATTAATTTCGGGCTTCCCTGGTGGCGCAGTGGTTGAGAATCTGCCTGCCAATGCAGGGGACACGGGTTCGAGCCCTGCTCTGGGAAGATCCCACATGCCGCGGAGCAACTGGGCCCGTGAGCCACAATTACTGAGCCTGCGCGTCTGGAGCCTGTGCTCCGCAACAAGAGAGGCCGCGATAATGAGAGGCCCGCGCACTGCGATGAAGAGTGGCCCCCGCTTGCCACAACTAGAGAAAGCCCTCGCACAGAAACGAAGACCCAACACAGCCATAAAAATAAATTAATTAATTAATTAATTAATTTAAAAAAATTAATTTGCTGTATAAGACAACTTTAAGTCCCCTGAGAAATTTTAAATAACTTTTACTTTCAAGAGAATACACACCTCCTGGCGACCACTAACCTGTTATCCATCTCTGTAATTTTATCATTTCAAGAACGTTATATAATGGAATCGTATGGTATATAACCTTTTGGAATTGACTTTTTTCACTCAGCATAATTCTCTTGAGGTTCACCAATTTGTTATCCTCAAGGGTAGTTGGGGGTGGGGACATAAGGAGGTGGGTATGGTTATAAAACGGCAATCTGAGGGATTCTTGCGGCAGAAGAATAGTTTTGTTTCTTGACTGAGGTGGTGGATACGTTAACCAATAAAGGTGATCAAATTATATAAACTAAATACACACACACCAATGAGTACAATTAAAATTGGGGAAATCTGAATAAGATCATTGGATTGTATCCATGTCGATATCCTGGTTGTGACATTGCACTATAATTTTGTAAGATGTTACCATTTGATTTTACCAACTGGGTATCTACATGTGAATGTACATGTGAATCTACAATGATCTCAAAATAAAAGGTTTTAGAATACACATGGGGCATTTTTGACTATTAGAGTAAGACAGCATTCTTGAAAAATCATGTAATTTGAATGTCAGTTTTTGAAAGAGCCTGAGGAGTTTTGCACCCAAGATTTTAAACATTTCAAACAGTACGTATTATGCGAGGCGCGTACAGCAATTGTCTTGTTAGTGTCTAAGATAAAAATGGTTCTACTATTATACACAGACATAATGGAGACTAATTCTACAAACAGCCCAAGGGAAAGATGGATATGTTAGTTTCCTAAGGCTGCCCATAACAAATTACCAAAACCTAGGTGGTTTAAACAGCAGAAATTCGTTATCTCACAGTTCTGGAGGCTAGAATTCTGAAACCAGGGGCTGACAGGGCTGTGCTCCCTCAAGGATCTAGGGGGGAATTCTTCCTTTCTTCTTCCAGCTTCTAGTGGCTTCAGGCGTTCCTTGGCTTGTGAATGCATCACTCCAATCAATGTGTCTATTGTCACCTGTCTTTCTCCTCTTCTCTCTGTGTCTTCTCCTCTTCTGTGTCTTATAAGGACACTTGTCTTTGGATTTAGGGCCCGCTGGATAATCCAGTATGCTCTTATCTCAAGATCCTTAATTACATTTACAAAGAAACTTTTTCCAAATAAGGTCACCTTCACAAGTGCAGGGGTTGGGATGTGGATAAATCTTTTGGGGGGCACCATTCAAGCTACTATAATAAGCAATAATTAATTCATCCATTCATTCTTTCAAGAATATTCTTTGAACTACTAATAGGAACATAATATCATCCTAGGAAACATGATCCATGTACCATGGTATCTATGAATAACTTGTAGTCACACTGTGGGAAAAATACATGCCAAAGCTCATGACAGTAGATACAAGAAATGCATAAATACAGGTGAGGGCAGGGGTCAAGAACAGGAGATCCAGGAAGGTTAGTCCATTGTAAACTGCTGTTAGGTAGATTTCTCATGGGCTATATGAAAGAAAAAATAACTGAAATTGGGCCTTAAAGGGCAGTAGGCTTCATTTCAGGCTTGAAGAAAAATGTGGGCAAAAGTATTGTGGTGGAAATGACCCCTGTACCCAAATGTAAGTATGAAGGAAATAAAATTAATGAGGGCAAATGGCTGATATTGAGGGAAAATTTACATTGAGGCTAGATCCCAAAGTGTTAATGTAATTAAGGAAGTTTATGATAAAGGAGAACCATGGGATGCTTCTTAAAAGAGGGTGGCAATGATTGATTTTATTTGTGAGACTCTGACAGGGAAGTGACCCAAATGAGAGATCAGCTGGGAGCTCTGGCATAGGGCTCCCAAGAAGAGACAAAGTTCTGAGCTCACCTTGCAAAGGTGGGAATCAACAGAAACTGAAGGGTATGGAAGATACCCAAGGTAGGCTTTGCAGGGGAGCGCTCAGTCATGTAGAGCCTATATTAGTCAGGCTCTCCACAGAAACAGAATCAATAGGCTAATATACGTCATTGGCTCATGCTTTTACGGAGGCTAAGTCCCCAAATGTGCAGGGTGAGCTGGCAAGCTGGGGACCCGGAAGAGCCACTAAGGTCGTTCCAGTCCCAAGGCCAGCAGGTTGAAGACCTAGGCAGAGTCTGAAGGCAGGAAAAAGCTCATGCCCCATTTTGGACGCAGTCATGCAGGATGCATCCTCTTTTACTCAGAGGAGGGTCAGCCTTTTCGTTATATTCAAACTTCAACCTATTGGATAAAGCCTACTTACATTAGAGAGGGCAATCTGCTTTACTCCGTCTACAGATTTAAATGTTAATTTCATCCTAAAACGCTCTCACGCTAACGTCCAGAATAATGTTTGACCGAATAGCTGGGCGCCCAGTGACCCAGTCAAGTGGACATATATAAAGCTAACCATCACAGGGCCCCACAGTCACAAGGACCCTGCTTGGGGTTTAATGCTCTGTGGTCACTGTCTTAAAATTCTTAACAACTTTATCTTTCAATCTGTGTTTTGTAAGTGAAATCTGATGGGGCAATGAAGCATGTTTTGGATGTGTGGAGCCACTGTTCACCAGTAATCCTATCCACCTCCCCAAGCCTCCTCATCTCCCCAGGGTGGGTTCTCTACCACCAGCCTCATGCCCCACCCTTGGTGTCCTTGGCTGTGCCCAGCTTCCTTTCCCTGCCCTGGCCTAGTGATCACTGCCGCCCTCTGCCCCGGTGGGGCCTCCTGCTGGCATGGAGAGGATTACAGATGGGCATGCATGCTCTGCAGCATGTCACAGAGGGGCCTGGAGGCCCAGCCCCAGCTGGCAGGGCCATGACATATTCAGTGGGTAGCTCCCTGGGAGCAAGCTCTTGTCCCTCTCCCACCTAGCCACTAAGCATGTCCTGGCACAGAGGTTGTAATCTTATGGGTCATTGCCCACTGGGGGTTTCCTGATCCCACCTGGGGCCTGGAATGTGATCCAGCAGCTAATGGGACAGTGGACCTGGCCGCCAGTAGTCATGGGGCGGGGACTGAGTGACCCTATGTTTTTATTTATTTATTTGGCTGCGTTGGGTCTTCGTTGCTGTACGCGGGCTTTCTCTAGTTGCGGTGAGTGAGGGCTACTCTTCATTGTGGTGTGTGGGCTTCTTGTTGCGGTGGCTTCTCATTGCAGAGCATGGGATCTAGGCACACAGGCTCAGTAGTTGTGGCGCACAGGCTTAGTTGCTCCGCGGCATGTGGGATCTTCCCGGACCAGGGCTCGAACCCGTGTCCCCTGCAATGGCAGGCAGATCCTTAACCATTGCACCACTAGGGAAGCCCTGAATGACCCTATGTTGAGGAAGTGCTTCACTGAATCACAAATGAAAAAACACCAGGACAGACTGAGAGAGAAAGACTGCTTAGCCCCTTTCACGGTATCTTTTTTTCTGCTTTTCAAACAGGGGTGCTGCGTTTTTATTTTGCACTGGGCCCCACAAATGATGTCGTAGTTTGGGAAATACCATAAAGGGATACCACACAGGCTTTGGGACAGAATGGATGTGAAAACGCAGAGAGGAAATGTACCAAAATTATGATTTTAGATGACAGAGAAGGTGGAAAGCTCTGTTGCCGGAAACTGCCAGTCAGAAAGGGAGCTAATCTCTGAAGAAGGTGACCAGCCATGTTAGGTATGTTACAATGTGAACTTGTTTGGACATTAAGCTACCAGGGCTAACATTCAGGGCCCTTTTGCTGAGTGGACCCCAATAGGTAACTCTTCTTGGCTCTCAGGCTGTGGTACTGCCCCCTAACTCTGGGCAGCCTTCCTTCCACTAAACCTTCTAATCTCCCAACTCCCCCAAAGCTGCTCTTTGCATGAGGTGCAGAGAAGCCGATTTAGCTTAGAAGAGGTCATGTGCGCACGTCTCAAGAATGAGGGAAAAGCTTAAGCGGCTGCTGTGACATCTGTATGTTACTGTAAAGTGCTTCAGCCTTGACAACCTGATGACACATTTGTTTTAATTTGAGCTCGACTCTAGAATAGTCAGTGCCTTAATCAGAAATTCACAATTTTGGGGTTACCTCTTCATGTTTAAGGAAGGCTACACCCCAGAAGCAGCTATACCACAAGGGCTACAGATGTCTTTGTCTCCCGTCAACGCCAAAGACTTTGCTACTCAGTACAACAAAGGTTAAAAACTGTGTTCACTCATTGGCAGAATTAGTGGCTTTGTGATGTATGTATTAGAAAAATATTTTAGAAGATTCCCTCCCCATTGTATGAACAAGGTATAAGACTCTAGTAACTTGTATTCTGAAGGATGATCCCTAAAGTTACCGCCTCTAGAATGTTCCTGCCCCCAGAATATTGTGTCAGTATCACACGGACCTCTTATGCAACTTGTGTTCAAACCTCTTCAGAGTACAGAGAACTGGGATTTCAAAGAATTTATAGAAGAGTTTGTATCAACGGTTTTATCCTGTTTTGTGCCCACTTGCTAGCAAACATTTGTTTAATAAATGTATATATGGCAGATTTTTGGTCCAAGGCTCACTTTCGTTATACACTGTTGAAAAATTTGTAGATATTAACCTTCAACTACCTCTGTTGGTAACAACCAGTAACTATAACAAATAATCTAAAAGTTGTAATGAGCAAATTGGCTTAAGACAGGTTTAAACCCTTCATAAACTCACATACTAGCCATTTGCTGACACTCAAGGGGCACATGTTATACACTTGGGTTTCTTGTGAGCCAAGACCCCAATGAAAATTTGTGAGGTGAGTTTCAAAAAGAAAAGGCTGCGAATTTGTCTTTCAAAATTGAAAAATTCAAGGAAAGGAATGAGTCCTCTTGGCTTTGAAAAGATCTTTGCAGCAATGTCAAAGCACAAATATCTAGAAAGAAGAAAAAGAGGAAATGCCAAAAAAGAATCTTAATTTCCTGGAGATGTTGATCTGTCTTTGTTATAAAAAAAAGAGACACATAGAGATTTAAAAAAAAAAAAATACCAAGAGAGTCCAGAAATATTCAATATAAAAATTATTTATTAAAAAAAGTTTTCCTCTCTATTAGTTCCTTTCCTTCTCAATTTCTTTGCCTCTATGTACAGATGAGTATCTGATGAAAACCATGGATCTTTTTCCCGGAAAAATATTGAAAGAAAGAATCCAGGTGCTTAGCTCAACAAAGGGGCCACCTGCTCTGTAAGCAGCATCAAGCATTTTCTGAGACCTCGTGGTTTCCTTTGACAGATTCAACTTCCTTAGAAGGAAGTTATGGTTCAAAATAGAGATTTGTCCTTTTTGATATGCCTATCATTTCAGAAGGTATAGGGACCTTCTGAAGCCCATCCATCGACATCAGACTGCAGTCACCTGAACTACCCTTTCAATTACCAACAGACTACTAAGCAAATCACCCCAATGGCCAGATTCCCCTCTATATATCATATTTCCTTTCCAAGTACCAGTGAGTGTCCTTGAGGTGAAATGAATTTGATGAACTGGGAGAAAGAATGTTTTTGTATAATACTGTTCAAATACTTCTCCACAACTTATAATGCAAAGGATATCATTGTATTCAGAATTTCATTTTATAGGGTTAACATTTTATGACATCTTTCGTAAAGGCCATACTGCAAAGGCTAAGTGGTTGGCTATTTACACACATTTGACTGTACTGAAAAAAAAAATATTACTAAGCATACCTGATATGTTTAGATTTGGTTCAATCATTCTGATAAACTTTCAGACTATTAAAAATCATCCCTTAATACCTTTGTACTTTTTGCATAGTCACTTTTCACTGTCAAGTTTCAGTGACCTTAAATAGGCATTGGAATTACATTTAATGCGTAATTCTACTATTTTCTATTGCTCTTAACATGTCCTCTGTGGAAAAAGGGAAGAATGTAGATAGAAAGACACAGTCATTTGACAACTGCCCGCCGCCCACCCCCCCCCATTAAGGTCTATTTCCTGAGGCTCATTTTACCGCAATTAACTGTTGCTTCCTCCATAGGTCCCACCCATCGTTTCCCTCTGTGAATTCCATACATATTGCCACCACCATAAACCAATCTTTAGGCTATTTTGACTCCCTACTTCTCCTGGTCTAGGTAGGAGAAGAAAAAAATCCTTTCATCTCGGGTGACCTCTGAGCAAGTTATAATTTGACAAAATGAATTCATTAAGAGGCTAAGAGAAAAAATTGAAATAAAGAAAAGTAACAGAGAAACAGAGGAAGAAAGGGTATCATAGAGCAAAATGGCAGACTTTAAAGTAAATAAGGTCAAGCTCACATGGACTTGGCTGGGAAAAGTTTTCAGAACAACCATCCAAGTCTACAAGCAAACAAGCCACTGAGACACCTAGCCTCTGGTGTCTGTGCTTTCCCCATAGCTAGATAAGGTGGGTGAGTCAGTGGGGATCTCTGTCCCTCCCAGAGCCTGCTTTTTAGTTTTCTTTTTGAGTTAATGCTCTTTTGAGTTAATGCTCTTAACTGTGTGTGACTCTCACTTTCTTAAGAGCTCTGTGCCCAACTGGTTAAGAAAGCTTATACCACGTGACTTTAGACTGCTCTGTTTTTTTTTCCTTTCTTCTTTCTTATAACTACATTTTAATTTTTTGACCTTGTTTTAGTGATTTCTCCCTCCCACTACCAAAATATTTTTCCTACATGTAAACTAATTCAGAGCCTAGAAGAGGAGGAGCCCCTGTTTAGGGAGACTGCAATAGTTGGAAATTAATGTGAGCTCACCTTTCTGTGATGTGGCTTCTTTATTACTTGACTAGGATAATATCTTGGCCTAATCTCTGTAGCAGCCACATGGCCTCTGATAGTGATGCCATCTTTTTGAAAGGCTATTCATCTCACGTCTGTCAATTTTCTTTTCCAAGTGCTCATACCCTAATGCATTTTCCACTGAGTTCTGGTTTCAGATTTCAGATATGTAACTTCATCTTAGTTGGTCTGTGGTGTAGATGTGATCAATCAATATGCCCACACCCAATTAGCACCCATTCTATCTTCCCAGATGCTGGCTGATGGCTCCCTTTCCAGGAGTGGTTTATTATTCTAGTAGGATGGGATTTTCTGTTTTCTTCACCTTCTTTGTCTTTTCCATGTAGATTCCCTGTGGTCTTTAAGCAAAGTGATCAATATTAGCAGGAGAAAGTTCTTTTAGTTACTCTAAAAATGCCTGTGAGAATTTATTCACTGAACATGTGTTTATTAAATATCTATTGTGTGCCAAGCGCAATTGTAGGAATTGGGGATTTGGAGAAGAGTATGTAAAGTCCATGTCCTCAAAGAGCTTACAATACAATGGGGGAGGGTTTGAAGTAAGAGGGGACTTGAGATAGTAAGTTCCAGGGCAGGAAACTTTGAGGGACTTTGTAAGCTCAAGAGCAGAGGTCAAGGCCAATACCTGGAGGAAATCTAATAGAAAATGAAGGAGAAAGGCTCAGGGAGGAACAAGCCTTCTGGTCACTCCAGGAAGGTGAAATTGGCATTGACTGAAGTGTGTCCTAAGGAAATAGTAAATAAGAGTTTGTATCAGCCTCTGAACTCCAAGGCTACTCTTGGTAGGCCACCGTTAGAATTTCTTAAAAGGTGATAGATTAAGTGGATTCTTTGTATCTTCCTAATCATCATGGATCAAAATTGAGATGGATTACACAACATCAGAAAATAATAGATTTTAGAAGCAAGCAGAAATGAAGACTGTTATCTCACAGCATGTGTGTACTTGTAAAAAAAGATGAAATTAAGTTCAAAACATATAATCAATCAGAAGGCTACTCTAATCATGAACTATGCTAATTTATTATAATTGCTTAAAGTTACTGTTTCTTTTTTTTTCTATTCCCACATGGAAGAAATTTTTAAAAGGAGGAGGAGAAGGAGAGGTTAATAACACCTACATTTTCCTTTTAATTATAAATGTCTTTAAATTCACTATTAAAATATTTCAATAAATATGTTTAACTCCTAATCCAATAATTCATGGGGAAGTAAATGAGCTGAATTCAGCTTTGTCAGTAGGATTTAGAAAATAGACACATTGGGCCTAATTCTCGTCTTATAAAATCTTTACAAGATTAACCAAGCACACTTATATTACTAAGATTTTGAACAAACTAGAGATATATTAATATTCTTGATAGTGTTTCTTACTTTTCAACAATTTTTGCTGTCAATTATGCATGTGAAGTTTAATTATTTAGAAGTTCAACAGAAATGAATGGGGGGGTGAACTTTTATCCTCCAACTTAAAAACTAATTAATTTTCATAGGTTGTATATTTTTCTTTCCTATTTACTAGCTTTATCATTATAGTTATATAATGTTGGATCTCTTCCAAAAAGCATTTACTTAGGGAAGTACTTGGCATTGACTCAGGGAAGTAAAACACATCTTACTTCTGTTTCCTTGCTCAAATTATACATTTACTCACCATAGCTTGCACCAACCTAAAGGAACCCAGAGTGTGCAAGATGACCAGGTAGCCACCTAGGAGAGTTTATCTGACAAACTCAGTGCACAAGCAGATTTTTCCACTTGGATCCTCTCTAAACAGTGTGGAACCCACACCGTTCTTGGTAGAGTGCTTCCTCACCCAACCGCATGTTGACGTCTATATACATGAAATATGGTAAAGAAAGCATGAACACCAAAGGCAAACTTTAATCTTGAAGAGAAAAAGAGAAATAAAAAAGGGGTTATAGATTGAATGGGGATTTGGGGCTTGGAGTCTGCAGAAGGAAAACCAGGCATTTTTCAGCTGTTTTGACTTGATGCTAAGAGAAGAATTACGATTTGTGTTTACATATATGAAACCTCAGGTCTTTATTAAAACACCAACTGCAGCAGTCAGTAGGAAAATTGGAACAAAAGCCTCCATTTTACTGTAACGTGAGGATGGCTCTGTCTCTGAAGACCTGAATTTCTGCCCTTTCAAAGTTGAAATATGAAACAGACAAATAAATAAAAGACCCCACAAAACAATAGAGATTTCTTTTTTCTTTTTCAATAGTCCCTTAATAAAATTCAAATCCCTCCTGAAAAATATCACCACTAAAATGTTAGTGAGGGTGACTTATCAGGTTTGTTTTAGCCTTATCTTAAAAAAAAAAAAAAAAAAAAAAAAAAAAAAGGACCAAACCCACACAGAGATAGATGGAGAGGAGCAAGGTGGTGGTGGTGCATTTGAAGTAGAGATCTCTGAAAATGTTAAGAATCAACCATTGTAAATGTATTGTATGTTGGTATAAATCTGCTTATGTCTATAATCTATATGTCAATATCTATGTATATTTTTGCCTAAAATGAAAAAACCACAGAAGCTAGTCAACTGAAAAGAAGAGTGGAAGCTATGTTAATATATATCTTAAGACTTTGAAGGATTATCACAGGCATGTTTAAAGCCTGCTTCCCCACTGCCCATCCCAAATATATGTGTATTGCCTTTCCACTCTTAATATTGATTTTTTGATATATAATCTCTTATGTACCTTAAATGTAATCTTTGTTAGGGTACCCACTGGAAACTAACAGTAGCCTCTTTATAATTTCCAGTGGCTACTCTAACAAATCACCACAATGATGGCTTAAAATAGTAGCTTAAAATAACATAAATTTATTCTCTCACAGTTTTGGAGGCCAGAAGTCCAAAATCAAGGTGTTGGCAGGACTGCACTCTATGTGAAGGCTCTAGGGGAGAATCCTTCCTTGCCTCTTTCAGCTTCTGGTGGTTGTTGGCATTCCTCGGCTTATGGCCACGTCACTCCCACCTCTGCCACCTTGCTCACCTCACCTTCTCCTCTGTGTCTGCCCTCTTCTCTGTGTGTCTCGTCACTGAATTTTGGGCCTGCTTGGATAATTTAAATTGATTTCCTCATCTCAAGATCCTTAACTTAATCACATCTGCAAAAACTCTTTTTCCAAATAAGGTAACATTCACTGATTCTGGGGATTAGGTCATGGACCTATCATTTTGGGAGCTTCCACTCAACCCACTACCTTTCAATATCCATTCAAGTTTTTGTTTCATAGATAAACCCTGAAATTTCTATCAAGTATCTCAGTCAAACGTTTAAGGTTAAAAAAACTCTTCCAATCTACAGTCAAGATTTGCTTTTCATGAAGTCTCGTAGTAGCTGATCCTTCCTCACCTTGGGCTGTTGGCAGCTGTCAATGATTGCTCAATTTTGTGGATGCTGTACTTTTTAAAACAATTTTTCTTTTAAGGGCCAACCTTTTTATAAAAAATACAGATCTGTAGTCTCTCTGCTTACTGGTGCTCTTAGAACTCCCAGGTAAGAGCACACAGTGACTACCTTAGCTAGTTTTCAGGTGGCTTGGCCCATGAACCTGGGTTTTTATTTTGTCAGAAAATATTTTTGACAAACTTGGCACAACTTAGAGTTCAAATTAAATAAACAATAACAAATGTTTCTCACAAATATTGTCACCATTAATTATTAAATTTTCAACTCTTTTAGCTAGTTCCTTTGGTGTTATGAACCTCAGCCCATCCAGAACACACACACACACACACACACACACATGCACACGCAGCACACACATACACAGAGTTCACTTTCCCATATTATTCTTTTACTGTTACACTAGTTTGGTATTTTTCATTTAGTATCAGTTTTCCCAATTGTTCAAGGCAAAAGTTATCAAAATACAGGCTACTTCCTATAAGACCAAAAGGAATTAAATCAATATTTAGTGTGTATGAGTACGTAAATTTTGTTTGAAACTGAGCCAAGTTTTATATATTTTTCTTTAAAATTTTTTTTCCTAGATAATAGTTGTCTCATTTTTTCATTTGCTTAGCTTTCTATGCATTTATAATTAATTCATTCGCAGACTTTCCTAGAGAAGTGTGAATCTCTGATCAATATTGTGCAACAGGGCTTCCCTGGTGGCTCAGTGGTTGAGAGTCTGCCTGCTAATGCAGGGGACATGGGTTCGAGCCCTGGTCTGGGAAGATCCCACATGCCGCGGAGCAACTAGGCCCGTGAGCCACAATTACTGAGCCTGCGTGTCTGGAGCCTGTGCTCCGCAACAAGAGAGGCCGCAATAGTGAAAGGCCCGTGCACCGCGATGAAGAGTGGCCCCCGCTTGCCGCAACTAGAGAAAGCCCTCGCACAGAAACGAAGACCCAACACAGCCAAAAATAAAAAAAAAATAAATTAAAAAAAAAAAAGAACCTCTGTTCCAAGTTGATTTATAGACTATGATATCAACCACAAAAATGTTTGATTTTCACAACTTTTTCCTAATTCAGTTCCATTCTATCCAAACTCCTGTCTAACGTTTACATAGTCAACAAAATCAGGCATTTTCCTATCTCCCTGACTTCATTTCTTCCTCTTCCCTGTTTACTCTGCTCCAGGCATATTGGCCTTCTTGCTGTTCCTCAACGAGCCAGGGTGGTTCCTGCCTCATGGTCTTTACACTTGCTGTTATCTCTACCTGGAATTTTCTTCCCCCAAATCTTTGCTTTATCTCATCATTCAGTTCTCTGATCAGTTCTCAGTAGGGAGGCTTTGCTTGACCCTCACCTAAACACTCACTGGTCCCTTACTCTGCTTTATTTTCTTCACAGTACTAATAGTAGTTTTATATTATTTTATTTATTTGTTTACTTGTTTATTGTTTATCTCTGCCATGAGAATTTAAGCTCCACTTTGCTTTGTTCAATCACTGTTTCCTTAGGATGTAGAATAGTGCCTGTGACCTAGTAGCATTCAATAAATATTTGTCCAAAGAATCAATACAGAGAAGACTACCATGAATAACATAACATCTTCTCTGGAGAATAAGCATATAAACAAAGAAAGTATAGTTGGAGATGACAACCCAATTGCTATTCAAACACTTTATGCTAAATTTCCAAGTTAAATACCCTTTAAAGTGCTCTTCTCCCATGAGAAGCCATCTTCATCACCATTTATGCTATATGTAGAAAACTGTTCTTACAATGGAAGTGTTGTACAGTTTCTAACTCAGTTCAACAACAACAAAAAATAAGTGAGCACCTTCTATATACCATGGATTGTATTACAACTTACTTTATCGAGATTACAAAGCCATCTTATGCATGAAACAAGTAACTAAACTAATCCCCATGATAAATAAGTTAGGATTTGTCATCTTGCTCTCAGAAAATATATTGCTAGAATATCAAATGCAGTAATAGCATATTAGTCAAGGTAATTCAGGAACAAAACCACTAGTATGTGTGAGTGTGTATGAATATGAAAGAGAGAGAGAGAGAGAGAGAGAGAGAGAGAGAGAATGTTACGGAATTGGGAATTGGCTCATGAAATTGTAGAGAATGGCAAGATTAATAACTGCAGGGTGAGTGGGCAGGCTGGCGACCCAGGGAAGAGTTAATATTGCAGTTTGAGCCCTAAAGCAATAGGCTGGCAGAATTTCCTCTTTCTTGGGGTAAGTCAATATTTCTTCTGTTAAGGCCTTCAACTGACTGGATGAGGTCAGTCCACATTATAGAGGATAATCTGCTTGACTCAAAGTTTATTGATTTAAATGTTAATCTCGTCTAAAAAATACTTTCACAGAAACATCTAGAATAATGTTTGACCAACTATCTGGGTACCTGGCCTACCTAAGTTGACACACAATATTAACCATCACAGATAATAAAAGGAAAAGAGTTATATCCTGAGTAATTTTATCCTGCTAATATTACTAGTTGCATTATTGATATAGGGTAAAAGTGATTCGTAAATCTTTGGTTTTCATTTATGCTGTGAAATTGTCTCTATTAATTAACCAAATAATTAGAGGTTAAAAAAAAAACACCTTAGCATACATTTAAGGACCTTGTCTACGTTTCTAGTTTTTACATAATTCAAAGTAAACAGTTAAAAAGCTATGGCATTAAAATTTGAAGCATAAATCTCCTTAAAAGAAAGGGATTTTTGCTAGGTGAAATTTTTTAAATCTGTTAAACGTAATCAATTCTGAGCTGATTATTATTACCATTTGGGAAGAAACAGTAAGAAAAATTCTTGCAAAACTGTGGGTAGACCTATATGTTTCCCCAACCTACACTCGTTTTATTTTTGTCCCATGAGAGCTGTTAACAATCACTCTGCATGTATAAAAGTACAGAATTTTATCTCTATCAAATTTTACCACCTTCTGTTGAAGTGATAGGTAGGAACACATCCAGTGACGGAAATGAGCTGTGCAAAACTGAGGTGAATTGCACATTACCACACCCACATTGCAGTGGATGTGAAGGGGTTAAACAATAATCCTGCCAAAAGGGAAGACTTGGTTGTTTTAGAAATAGAGCATCCTAGTTGTGCATTCCATTTTTATCCCAGAATCCAATCCGGAAGTGACATTTCCTACAAAGGGAGCTTACTGTAACTTACCCTAACTCCTTAACTTGGCAGCAGGGTAGGGAATACTACCCAGAGAGGGGAACAAAAATGTAGGCGAGACAGTACTCAAAAAGAGACAGAGCTTCAGGACTGAGCTAAGAGAAATATTAGACACGTGAATGGCACTTTCTAGCCACTTTCTAGTGGTCACGTTATTAACTTCCTTGACCTTCAAGTTCCTCCTTAGTAAAACGGAGATAATATTACCTACTTCGTAGTGTTGTCAGGATTAAACAAGATAATGTATTTATAATGGGGAACTTTCGTTTTTAGTCATGCAGCATCTCATCTTTGAGGCTCTGCTTCTCACCTACTACGTGTGATTCTAGAGGGCTGTCCATCACCAGACCACACTCTGTAATGTCAAGTGTGGGCACGTGGTCAAGGCTAGGGTAACCAGAATCTCTTTCCAGAAATTTGAATTATGAATGGAGACACACTGAGAAGGGTGCCTTCCAGGAGAATTGGTGCTACTTAAATTCTGGGAGGCATTCTGTTTCCTGTCCTTTCTAAGACCTGATTGTTCAGTCTTTACTTTGATCCTTTGATTGTTAGGAGCACAGCATTCTTGCTTAAATGGCTATGCCATTGTCTATTGCTTGTAACCAAAGAACCCATTATAATGCAGAATATAAAGTACTTAGCACATTAGCTTAGTAACTGCTTAAAAATAATTTTTATTATTACAGCAAAAGTTTTGGTGCTCATGGTGGGAAAAAAATCAACTAAGCAATTCTAGTTGCAGAATGCTGTCAAGTTTTTTTGTTTGTTTACTGTTTTTTAAATTTTTTTCTATTGTGAGGTAATACAGTCCTCTCTCTTAGAAAATTAGCATAGTATAGCACGAAGAATGTTGGACTAGGGGTCAGGCGACTGGGTTCTGGTCTTGGGTCTTCTACTAGCTCATTTCATGACTTTTGAAAGTCACCCAGCTTCTCTAAGTCTTTCATCATCTATAGAGTAAGAGTATTGGGCTGAATGATCTCCAAGGGGCATTCTAATTCTAAATTGGGTTGTTTTCACAATTAACTATAATATCAAGCACATTCTTTTGGAGAAATTGGTAAACTGACCTAAAAATTCACATGGGACCCCAAATAGCCAAAACAATCTTGAAAAAGAACAAAGCTAGAGCATTTCCTGATTTCAAAAGTTACTACAAAGCTCCACAATCAAAACAGTGTGGTAGGGCTTCCTTGGTGGCTCAGTGGTTAAGAATCCCCCTGCCAGTGCAGAGGACACGGGTTTGAGCCCTGGTCCGGGAAGATCCCACATGCCGCGGAGCAACTAAGCCCGTGCACCACAACTACTGAGCCTGCTCTCTAGAGCCTGTGTGCCACAACTCCTTAAGCCTGTGTGCCTAGATCCTGTGCTCCACAACAGGAGAAGCCACCGCAATGAGAAGCCATGCACTGCAACGAAGAGTAGCCCCCACTTGGCGCAACTAGAGAAAGACCTAGCGCAGCAACGAAGACCCAATGTAGCCATAAATTAAAAAAATAAATAAATAAATAAAAAGATGCCAAGGTTAAAAAACAAAACAAAACAAAACAGTGTGGTACTGGCATAAAGACAGACATATAGACAATGGAATACAATAGAAAGCCTAGAAGTAAACCCTTGCATATATGGTCAAATGATTTTTGACAAGAGTGCAAAGATCATGCAATTAGGAAATGTGTCCTTTCAACAAATTGTACTGGGAGAACTGGATATCCACGTGCAAAAGAATGAATTTGGACCCGTATCTAATACCAGATTAAACCATTAACTCAAAATTGATCAAAGTCCTAATGCTATAAAACTTCAGAAGAAAGTGTAAGGAAAAGATTTCATGACACTGAATTTGACAATGATTTCTTGGACATAACATCAAAGGCCCAGGCAACAAAATAAAAAATAGAGAAATTGAACTTCATAAAAAGTTTGAAATTTTGTGCATCAAAAGGCATTACCAATAGAGTAAAACAGCAACCCACAAAATAGGAGAAAATATTTGCAAATTACATATCTGATAAGGAATTAATATCCAGAATACATAAAGAATCCCTAAAACTCAACAACAAAAATCAAACAATCTGATTCAAAATGGGCAAAGAACTTGAATAGACATTTTTCCATAGAAGATATACAAATGGTAAATAAAAAAAAAAAGAAAATAACAAGTATTGACAAGGATTTGGAGAAATTGAAACCCTTGTGCATTGTTAAGGGAATGTAAAATGGTACAGATGCTGTGGAAAAGAGTATGACAGTTCTCAAAAAATTAAAAATAGATTATCAAATGATTCAGCAATTCCATTTCTGAGTATATAAGCAAAAAAATTGAAAGCAGGATCTCAAAGAGGTATTTGTACATCCATGTTCACAGCAGCATTATTCACAAAAGCTAAAATGTGGAAGCAACTTAAGTTCCATTGACAGATGAATAGATAAGCAAAATGTGCTACGTGCATACAAGGGAATATTACTCAGTCTTAGAAAGGAAGGAAATTCTGACATATGCTACAACATAGATGAGCCTTGGAAACATAATGCTAGGTGAAATAAACCAATCACAAAAAGACAAATACTGTATGATTCTACTTATATGAGCTACTTAGATAGTCAAAATAATAGAGGCAGAGAGTAGAACAGTGGTTTCTATGGGTGAGTGGGAAGAGGGAAAGGGGAATAATTAATGGGTATGATTCAGTTATGCAAGATGAACAGAATTCTGGAGATGGATGGCGGTGATGGTTGCACAATATAAATGTACTTAATACCATAGAACTGCACACTTAAAAATGGTTAAGATGGTAAATTTTATGTTATGTGTATTTTGTCATAATAAAAAAAAATTAAAAAGGGAGGGTGAGGAAGTGTAGTTCCAGCATGCGGCTGGAGAGCAGAAAGCTGGAAATACATGAATAGAGCTAAGAACAATCACATGGAAATGAAAATCCCCAACCTGGTGTACTGAATTGTGTTAATGGCAGTTAGGACAATGGCTTTTTCTCCCCCATAGGAATATATATCTATTTACTAATTTATATGTGTTAGAACCTTGCACATATTCTTTTTTCCCAGGTTTATTGAGGTATAACTGACAAATGAAATTGTAAGATATTTAAAGTATACAACAAGGTGATTTGATATGTATATACATTACAAAAGGATTCCTCCCATCAAGTTAATTAACACATCCATCACCTTACATATTTACTTTTTTTTTTTTTTTTTTGGTGAGAACATTGAAGTTCTACTGTCTTAGCAAATTATCAATTATACAGCACAGTGTTATCAATAGTTACCCTATTATACATTCAAATCTCAGACATTATTCATCTTATAACTGAAAGTTGGTACCTTTTTACCAACCTCTGTCCCCCCACCCCCAGCCCCTGGTAACCACTTTTCTACTCTCAGTTTCTATGAGTTTGAATTCTTTTTTAAGATTCCACTAAGTGATAGCATGTGGTATTTGTTTTTCTCTGTCCGGCTTATTTCACTTAGCATGATGCCCTCCAGTTTTATCCACATTGTTGCAAATGTCAGGTTTTCCTTCTTTTTAAAGGCTGAATAATATTTCATTGTATGTATATTCCATATTTTCTTTATCCATTCCTCCATTGATGGACACATGCTGTTTCCATGTATTGGCTAGTGTGAACAATGCTGCAATGAACGTGGGAATACAGATATGTCTTTGAGATAATGATTTTGTTTCCTTTGGATATATACCCAGAAGTAGCGTTGCTGGATTATATAGTAGTTCTATTTTTAATTTCTTGAGGAACTGCTATAACTATTTTTCATGGTGGCTGTACCAGTTAACATTCCTACCAAAAAGTTTCCCTCTTCTTCACTTTATTGCCAGCATTTATTACCTCTTATATATATATTTTTTATAATAGACATCCTAACAGTTGTTCAATGGTATCTTATTGTGGATTTGATTTGCATTTCCCTGATGATTAGTGATGTTGAATACCTTTTTGTGTACCCGTTGGCCATTTGTATGTGTTTTTTGGAAAAATGTTTATTCATGCCCTTTGCCCATTTGTTAACTGAATTATTATTATTATTATTGCTGCTGAATTGTATGAGTTCCTTGTATATTTTTGGATATTAACTCCTTATTCGATATGCGATTTGCAAACATTTTCTCACATTTCATAAGTTATCTTTTCATTTTGATTTTTTTTGCTGTACAAAAGTGTTTTCGCTTGGTATAGTCCCACTTGTTTATTTTTACTGTTTTTGCTTTTGCTTTTGGTGTTAAATCAAAACGATCAAAGGTAGGATTGATATTAGTTCTGCTGAGTCAAGAGCTGGGCAGAGCCTGGACCAGGGATAGAGAGCAATTCAGGAAAAAAGTGAGGAGTGGTCACGGGGGCAGTTGTGGTGAAGCTTCAGCTCATCATCATTAATCCCTGGTGTGTAGGTGTGTTGGTCTAGTGTTAAGAACTCACAATGGGGCAGGGTGAAATTTACTCTTGGTCCTTCATCTGATAAGTGTGATTGAGGTTTAGGTCCTTGGTTCTAAAACTCAGGCTGAGGTAAAAATCTAGACTGACGGGGAGTTTGTCCACAGGGAAAGAATGGTTTCACAGCTTATTCATTCAACTGTTCCTAAATTCTCCTGCCTTTCTGGGTCACCTTTCCCTACGATCCAACTAATTGGCTTGGGCCACCATCCTATGTTCTGTGGGAAGGAAGTCCCCTCCCTCCTCCCTGTGTCTTCCTGATCTATTACGCATCATTTCTGCTCCCTCTTAATCCATGCTTCTACTCTTGACTGCTGTAGCTGTCACCGTTGCCCTGCATCACGCCACATACGGCTGCTGCTCTTCCTCCTACTTTCACCAAAGAACCATCAACGCTGGGCTGTTTTATGTAACAGACATCGAATAGGCTTTGAGGATGATGGGGGCATACGAACATTCATTTATTCCATTTAGCACATAGATTTTAGCACCATCTGTCATCTAGACATTTTTCTGGGTGCTGAGCATAAAGCACTGAACAATAAAGATAAAAATCCCTGTCTTCATGTTGCTTCTATTTTATTTGAGACCCAAACAGTAAGTCATTTCAAAAGTCTTATTAAGGTTGCAATTCCCTTCCTTTGTTAAGGGAGTAGTTTCAATGCTACTGAAGAATCCAGGGGTGGAAATTTGGTTTGGTTTCTTTAAAGGGTTGCTTATTCTTCCCCACAGCCCTGTGTTGCTCTAAAGAATGAAAGAAGGAAGAACGGAGGGAGGAGAGAAAGGTCAACATGACGGAGATTCCTAATGTAATTGGACAATTCCAAGGAGCTCTCCTGTACTCATACATTGACGAGTGAAGAAGAAAGGCACCCCTCACAAAATTCGGAAAAGAGTCTGTGGGTGTACTCTACCTCGGGGCAGTTTGTTCCAGGTTTTTATCTCCTCAGATAGGTGTGGCCTGACATACAAAGTTATCCCCCCATCAGTACCAGCTGGAACATTTCTTGAGGGTGAAGGTCCTTTCCTCCTTGTCTATTGAAGATCCTCCCCTACACGTTGCACTGATAGATGGTTTTTACTTAGTACTATGACAGCACTTTTCTCAGTTCCCAATTCATAATTAATATTTTTAGTTAATGTCCTTCCTTTTAATTAACTTAGTAATTTACAGCAGTGAACTTTCTGTGTTGTAACTAATACAGATAACTTTGGATCCTGTACATTTCATAAAAAATGGTGCAAAAAAGGAGGTTCTCTGACTAGATAAAGTGAGTTCTCCAAACCCCTCTCAATCACACGTGTCACTTTTCTTCAAGATCCACAGACATCTTCACCAGAAGGATATTCTCATCTGCTCTTTTTTCCCTAGTCCTTTCTCACTTTCTACTTAAATCTTTCTTCTGAGGCTTCTTTTCTAGTTCCAGGACTCCCAACCCTTTTTCTCCCCCGACTTCCAAGTGAAAATTTTTCTTTTACGTCCTTAATTATACAGAGAATTTTATGTCCTCATCATGCCAATTATTCCAATTCTGACTGAGCTCTAGGGCCTGCCTTCATATCAATAAATTAGTCTGAACAAAAAAGTCGTAATTTATGCAGCTGCCTTATGTTATGGAAGCAAACATGAGTCATCTTTTTCAATAACAAATTTTCATTCCTGTTACAAATGCATTGCAGCCAAAGGGAGTAATAGTGGGAAGGTTTTGGCATGAGGAAATATGGGTTTGGGATGGATGGATATAAAATTTCAGAAGATTTTGGAGGTGATGGACATTTGCCTAGAGCAGCGGGAATGGAGAATAAGAGATTATAGGAGTTTTTCAGCTGGAGATGGATAAAATTTCTATTTGTGGCTTGGGGGTGAGGGAGATATAAGAATTAAAGGAGAGGAAGTTTTATACATAGTTTTATGTGTATATATTTTCATTTATTTTTGGCTGCGTTGGGTCTTCGTTGCTAAGTGCGGGCTTCTCATTGCGGTGGCTTCTCTTGTTGCGGAGCACGGGCTCTAAGTGCGCGGGCTTCAGTAGTTGTGGTACGCTGGCTCAGTAGTTGTGGCTTGGGGACTCTAGAGCACAGGCTCAGTAGTTGTGGCGCACGGGCTTAGTTGCTCCACGGCATGTGGGATCTTCCTGGACCAGGGCTCGAACCTGTGTCCCCTGCATTGGCAGGCGGATTCTTAACCGCTGCACCACCAGGGAAGTCCTACATAGTCTTATAAAAGCTTAAATACAGACACAGAAAAGAGAACTTACCTGATTCTAGCATCCTAAATAGCACATTTGGGTGGAGCCAATACAAAATGTACACAAATAAACCAACTATATCAGATATATTTTGGAAGAGCCATGTTGATTGATGTTACATGTGGAAAAGAGGCCAGGAGTTTCATTCATAAGTTTAATACAAACAGAATCTGTGATTTGACTTCTAAAATTGCTGACTATTATTTTAGACCATATTAGTGCAATTATACTAACAGTGTAATCTTCTTCTACAATATTTATCATGGGGAATAAATGAAGCATTTCTAACACTGTAATGAAATAAGTCTATTGGTAACACAGTCATTAATGAACTGGTTTGCTAGGATAAATTTTATCTGGTCATATTAAGAAATGGTCAGATTTTACTTCTATAAAGTAACTAATCTTTATACTTCTTCTAGTAATTCAAGGGAAAACCTTAATTTTGTCTGATTAATGTTTTTTCTCCCCCTCCTCTATGTAGAGCCTTTTAAGAGAATAAATGTAGTTCAAAAAAAAGTTAAATTATTACAGTTAGGAGACTAGTGCGGGTATAGGTAATGATATGTCACAATATAATTGTGTGGGAGGATCGGTGTAAGAACCCTGGGAAAGCATCCCAGGCCCAACTCCCTCTTCCCTTCCTTTCTCAGCCATCTAGTTTCCTGTGAGGGATGCAGAGCAAACAAAGGCCCAGGGACCACAACAGTTCAGAGGTCACAAATCATCCAGGTCTCGGTAGGTGCTCCAGACCTGTAGGTACTGAGGCCGAGGAAGGAGCCCACCCTCCTAAGACCTCAAGATCTGCGAGGGGGTCACAAAGCAGGGGCTTCAGACTCCTTGTCATCTCCTCTGAAAGCCCTAGTCTAGGAAAGTTGTTGCATTGCCACAGAAAAGCCAAAAGCCTGTAGCACAGCCTCTTCTGAGAGAGAGTTCTGATAGACAATCTTTTTAACATCAATAAAAGAAAAATTCTATGCTCAGGTCATACCAGGCAGACTGCATGACCTGCCCAGGGAAGCAAAACACAGTGAGTGTCAGACTCACTAGCCCCTCCCCAGGCAGACTGCCACTGCCATGTCTCCTGACACTCCCTTCTAGACACTGTGCCAACCCCAGGTTATCTCCACAAGATAATATAAACTGGACCACAAAGTCCTGAGGGCCCCGCTGCTTTGATGGGAGAATAAGGCAGCAATCTGGGGCCTCCTGTCCCTCAGCTGTACAATGAAGGTGTTGGCCTGGATTGATGGTAAGATCCTCTTCAATTCCTACCTTCTACAAAAGAGAGCAAAAAGAAGTTTCTCAAGTAAGTGTTTCTTTTATAATATGCTGGAGCGCACGAAACAGGTGAAGAGGCCATTTGGTGACTTATTTGTTCATGGTAGACAGCCAAATGAGATAATCTTGTCCCAAAGTGGATTTTTGGGCCCCATTTTCCCATTTGGCTGTCTAGCAGTATCAAAATAACTGCTAATTGCCAAATTTTTTCTTGTGCTTTTCTGTACGTTTAGCCAACATGGCTCCAGTGCATATAACATCTTGCCACCATTGCTCAGTTCACCTGGGCATATCCCATTGTTTAAATAATGTATATCAGTAGTTGTTTTGTGGAGATGGAAGCAGAGGTTTCCACAATTGGGAAGCAGTCTTAGCCCGTAGCTAAATATCTAGCTCCAGACTTTTCAGTCCAGTGGTTTTTCCTAAGTGACATTTGAGACAACAGGAAGAGCTTTATGTTGAAACCTCCAAAATCAGCATTAGTCAGTAGTTTCCAAATTTTTCTGTATTTGGGAGTCATGTGGGGATCTTTAAAAGCACTGACACTGGGTTTCTCCCACACCTACCAGACACTGTGATTTAATGAGTATGGGATGAGGCCTGGGTGTTAGGAATCTTAAAATCTCCCTGCGAGATTCCAACGTGGAACGTAGTTTGGGAACCACTGGCATTTGTTCACTATCTTGTTAAGTTAGTAAGTGAGCTGATTTAACTTCTGTGCAATCTATTTCTGGCAATGGATGGGCCTACAGCAATGTGGTCAAAACCAGGGGTACTTACATTAGTCCTTCCAGCTTTCTAATCTTGCTCTATCTTTTTCTGGCTCTATGTATGTCCTCAGACTGGTCAATTAATTTTGTTTACTTTCAGTCTTCTCATTTGTCTGATGAAGATAGCATGCTTACCTCACTGGATTGTTCTGAGGATTAGATGGGTTTGGAAAGTTTGGGAAAGTGCTTTGCAGGGAGTCTGGTATCCAAAACTTGATACATTCTAGCCATCATTCTATTTTGTTAGAATTTTGAATCTGTTTCTTATTTATAAGAAAAAAGTCTTGAGTAAATCACCTGAGACATAGGCCTTCCTTTACTTATTATCTAAAGATTTCATAATGAGTATGTATTTCTTTTTTATTACAAAACTAATTTTTGAAAAAGGAAAAAAGATATTCCTTTCTTCCACCGCTAAGACTCTCCTCTTCATCATTTTCCCTTCTCTTGTTCTGTCCAGTGAAGTGGGAGTGATTCTGTGATAGAACTGTATAACCGCAGTCACAAACTAGCATATAATTTAATTATTTTTATAGCATCTTTTACAAACCTAAGTCAGTAATGAACAAAAAGTTTAAGGAATTATATTGGTCTTCCAGGTAATAGCGGAGACACTATTCTTGAATTCATAATGCCTTGCCCATCTTTTGATTGTATATACAACTCAAGTAACAAGGATGATAAGACAATGAGAACTAATATGTACTTCTGATGGTTGATGTGATCACTGTTAAATGCCAGCTATGAAGGTAAACAATTTTATCACCGATCCCTGATAGTAGGTCTATCTCTAAAATCATAATGTGTAATGTAGTAATATTACCCTAATGTAAAATAGTAAAATTCTATTTTCACCTGTTATTTTCTTTTAATTTTTAAAAATTATTAAATGAATGTAAAAAAGAAATCACATATGCTTGGCCTGTCTTGAGCAAAAATGCAAGTTTTTGAGGGTGTGAGGTGGGGTGGAGGGATAGCTGTGCTGATTTAGAAGAAGATTAGGTGGAATTTTGGGCAACTCTTCTACCAAAGCCTATGATGCACCCCAAGTTTCCCTTCTGGGGAGCCTTGATGTTGGACCTGAGTGCCGAAATGCAGGTCCCATCAGCCTGTAGGGCTCCTACCACTACTTGGTTTATTTCCTCTGACTGACAGCAGTTTCGGCAGCTTACCATTACATGACATGCAAATATTGTCATTTTTCATGTGTGTCATTATGTATAAGAGGGGAAAGCACTGCTTGCATAGTACTACTCTTTTTCAGTGAATTTTATATCATTATAATTAAAGTTTCTTTGGGCACAAACTTGGATGATTCTAATATTCAGAGAACAAAAATGAAGAATTCTTGACCATTTCAAAAAGTCATCCAATTTTAAGACAGGGTTTTTAATCATGAAGGAAAACAAAATTAAAGTTTGTTGTCCAAATTATATGATAGAGAGATGATTCTGCAGTACATTATAGTATCAGAAAACCTGGGCTTTCTCAGCTTGGGAGGGCTATTATTATCATAACAGTAGAATGATTCATTTAGGTCAAAAAATCCCATTTCAGGATATCCTTGAAAAAATATAATTAATATAATTCCACTCATGGATTTGGGAGCATTTGGTATGCTTCAAGTTGCAAGCAATATCTTCTACTCCAAAAAAGAAATTGTATTCTTTCCTTTTTCTATGTTTATGTGTTGCCAGGTTTCATTTGAACTTCACTTCAACCTTAGAAATAAATTGGGAAGAAGAAATATGTATAGGGTGGGGACTGAAATAAGTAATGCTGAATTCTAAATCAAGGTTAAAGTAAAAGAATTTGATGGTTTGGGGAAAAGGATGTGGTAAAAACAGGAAGACTACGGGAAGATCGTCCAGAAGCCAGAATTTGGGTTCAAATACTAAAATTTTAGAACAACCTTAAAAATTTTAAATAAGGAAACTAAAGGCCATGAAAGATTGTAGATTATAGCTCAAAAAATAGAATGAAAATGTGTATTTTAGCAATAGTACCTTCACCAGACAAATTCCCTCACCCTCATATCTGGGTGAATCTCTCCAATATTAATCCTGCTACTGAGATGGGATTTTAAAGAGTGATCTGGAAACACCAATGTTCCAATTTGCCACCAAAGGACTGACTACTTCCAAATATTTCCTCTTGTTGGCTGTAACCACTGCCTCACCCACCTCGTCTCCAACTCCTGCCCTGCCATGCCCTTTTCTATCAGAAATACTTCTCTTCTTGTATTTTGTAATACACAGATTACTTTTCTCTAAAAGAGTGGAAAACATTTTGAAGCAAGATTTAAGTCTTCATCATTGTTCTTTAGGACATAACTCAATAATTTGAGCCTATTAGTTGGTTATTAAATATGTGTTAAATAAACAAAAATTGCATAAGAGAAAAGAACTGAAATTAATCCAAAAGTAGAGGAAAAACAAAACAAAACCAAAACAACCAAATTAACTTATATAACCCTCTTACTGGGCCAGGGGAAAATTAGTTGCAAACATCTACAGACAAGGTCTCTGCCAGGACCCAGCAGGATTTGCTCTCCAACCTCCCCAAAGCATTCATTAGCTATTATTCTGAGGATGTGCAAGGACACAATGGGTTTCTAGAGCCACTTGAGTTAGACCATCCTAACCCCTGCCATTTTGTCATGGCAACAACGAGCAAACATTGTCTTACTTTAATTCTTTCCTTATCCTCATTCTTTTTGCTTCTTCTTAGATATTTTGTTTGCTGTCTCCATAATAATAATTTAAAGATGATGGATTGACCCAAGACATATTTCTCCTTCCTAAGACCACACTAAAATGATGGTAAGGGATAAGAATACTCAAAAAAATATGGTAAAGGAAAAAAATACTCAAAAGACAGGAGAGTGGACATTCATGGCTGGGAAATTTCAGTAAATGTTTGGCAGAGGGAAAGCAGGGTGCAGTGGTAACTGGCTTAAGGGGTAGAGGAAACTGTTTAGGAGCAGAACAGCACAGATTTGTCCCAAAGAACTGTGATGAGGCCAAGGGCTACTGAAAGTAGGAGAGTGAGTTGCTGTAAAGAAGGGGATGGATGGAAAGTCTGTGTACCGAAGAGCATCCGGCCTGCCTCTTCCTTCCACCTCCTTCCTTGGCTCCACAGCTAGGGCTTTGCTCAGTATCTCTAGCTGCTTGTTCCCTGGCAGGAGCTCAAAAGTTTCTGCTCTGGAGAAATAGAATAGAAGTGCATCTAAGGAGAGCTACGGCTCTATTATCCATGCAGTGACAGCCCACCCCAGATCACTAGAAGGAGGCTTATAGTTTTGCACCTCTGAACATATCACAAGAGGGATTCTCTGCTCCCAACAGCTTGGAAAAAAAAAAAAAATCCTGGAATTGAATCTCATTGGATTTGCCTGGGTTACCTGTTATTATTGAACCAATCACTGTAGCCAGGGGGAATTAACCAGATGATTAACCAGACCCGGGTTCTCTGGGGGTGTGCCAGGGATGATTCCACAATACAACTAATGAGTTATGTTATAAGAAAAGGAGAAGTGGGTTCTGGGGAGGCAACAACCTTATCCTCTACATCACTTCCAGTATAAAGTCCCCCTGTGGGATGGGCCCTCCTAGTAGTTACTGGTCTGGGTATAGGTGGCTTGATATGAGCCAGACTCAATTCCTGGGCCAACCACCTGGGACCAGATTTGCACATGGTACAAAACACAACAATATATGCATAATGAATTATATCTGACTGCTTCCCTCAGAAGGCGTCAATGACCAAAAAACACTTTATGTGGTATCCTTTCTGCTTTTAAAAATTTCCAGAAAAGATTCCTTAAACTTCCTTAATAGCCTGCTCTAGCTCAGTCACTACTGTCAGGAAATTTCCCTTTGTGCTATTAGTTTGATCTAATTCTTCTATTCTGTCCACAATATCTCTTAATATAGCTGGAGAAAATTCTCCATATAATATATATGCTTATGCTTGAAGATAACTGTAAAATTTTCTCCCAGGATGAATGACTTTTGTCTTTACCCACATTTTATTTTCCGAAACTTTCATCATCTTTGTGGGTCTCTTCTGAACTGCCTCCAAATTTTCTGCATTTGTCTCAAGCTGTAGAGTCCAATACTGAATATAATAATCTAGGGAGACTCCCACAACAAAGTAAAGGCGATTGCTTAGGGAAATAGAAAGAATATTTTATTTTTGTATAGCGTTTCATAGTTTTAAAAAGATCTTCCCAGACATTATTATGTCATTTGAGGCATAAGTTTGCCATATCCTCCTTCTAAACTCTCATGGTTGATGTGGGTCTCCACTGAGTCAGGTCCAGATTGGGAAAGCTCAGAGTTCTAGTTTGGGGTCTGTTTGAAGTCCAAGGTGATTCTGAGGCTGCATCAAAATTTCATGTTTCTTTATGCTTCCCTTGGACCAGAAACAATCTTGAGGATGAGATAAATTATAGGGGCTTCCCATGGTCAGATGAGCACTGTCCAAGAGAACTTTCTGTGAATAATGAAATGTTTTATATCTGTGCTGTTCACTCACATGTGGCTAGTGCAACTGAGGAACAGAATTTTTTACTTTTATTTAACTTTAACATTTAAATTCAAATTTGAATAGTGACCTGTGGCTAGTGGCAAAAGCTCTGGACCATCCCTAAGTCTGGGTTTAAGCTGAACGGGCTTCTGAGACAAAAGAATAAGGCGCTTTGGTGGATCTTCACAGTTTAGGAAGAATTTGATGGGTGAGAAGCCTCTTAGTGTAATCCCAATGTTTTCCCATCATGTTCCTTTTTATGCATCTCAGTGTTATTTGACTAAATATCTTTTTTCCTCAGGAATGCTAGCATTGTGTGACTAATTAATGGCTTTCTTCAGAAATAGATTATTAGATACTCAGCTCTTTGACTCGGGCAATAGCTATGTTCTCAAATAAATTTATATGAGCACAGCAACAAAACCATGGGTCACCTAGATGTGAATAAGCACATTTTGGCATAGAAGACAAATCATAATAGAGGCTGAGTTCTAACCACCCATCTGAGACCCAGACCAATACTGCTAAGCCCTCAGTCAGCATAACATTTCATTTACGCATGATGCACTTATTGGCATAAGAAGGTTATATTAAAGGATATATATAACCTGAAACTTGACCAGTTCAGTTCAACTTCTGCCACATCTTTGGGCTGCATTTCTTGCTGAGTTTAGCTTTTAATGCATCTTAAAAACCAGAAACAGTTAGTAGACTAGCAAGGAAGTGAGTGAGGATGGAAACTCCCCCAGTGGTAATTTGTAGAGAGCTTCGATCTTTTCGGCCTTCCCCTACCAACCCCCTTCTGGGCCTCTGATAATCATAAATAAATATAGTTTTATTTCCTTTTAAAAGTAAAGTAGTCTCATTTATAAATATATGTTTGTTGAATTTATTATGGCTTTCTTCCTCTGGTCTTTTCCTTCTGCAGTTCTGCTCTTTTTCTTTGAAGTAACCTTAAGTTTCCAACACTCCTTTTCCCTCTCTTCAAGGTAGCCGACGATCTTCCTTCTGATTTCACTGAGGAAGTAGAAGCTCTTAGAAAAGAACCTCTCTTCCTTCTCACATCAAATCTGCTTAACGACTTGAATTTCCACCTGGTACACTCTGCTTTCCCTCTGTTTATGACAGAGAGACTGTTCTGGTTCAAGCTAAGGCCAAGCCCTCACATATGCACCAGAACCCATCTCTATTTGGCTGTTGAGGGTTGTGCTTCCAAAATTATTATCTCTTTCTCATGACCCATCCAATTTGCCTTCTCCATTGGATTTTTCCCATTTCCATTATGTACTTGCTTCGATATCACTTGTATTCAAACAGCAATCATAGCAAACCTTCTTAATTCCAATATCTCCAGCTACTGACTCATATCGCCACTTCAATTTATAACAAAATTCCACAAAGAGTTCTATATAGTCAATGACTCTGTCTTCTCACCTTCTATTCTCATGTATATGAGAATAAAAATTTTATTTGGAAAACCATGTATCTTTTTACATTTTTGCATTTTTTTCCAAAAAACAAAACAGTACAAAATCGATAGGAATCATTTAATGACTCTCTTCCTGTTTCTCGATCAACTTATAACAGGAAGTAATTGTTTCTAATCAGAAACGTGTATTAAAGACAAAGGTAAAATGACAGGAAGAAATGAAAACATAAGCATTCTATACAGGAAGGTGTGGCAAACTTGACCATCCAACACATTAGATAAATTAGGTTTGTCTGTCTGTCTGTCTAAATAGGGGCCAGATAGACCCTTCTGTCCCCGTAATGCGACTACAACAAAAGATCCTCTTCTCTGTGCCCTGTTCTGGGCTCCTACTACTAGTTTGTGTTCTTCTTGCTTCAGAGCTTTTCTGAGGAATTTTAGATGAGAACTCTTGATCAAAGTATTTTTTCTGTAATAATTGAAATTTAATAAAATTTCCATCTCCTTCACTCTCTATTTCTGTGCCCATCACACCCCCTTAAACTATTAACAAATTAATCTTGAGTGTATTTTCCATAATTTTCTTCTTGCTCCTATAATCATATACAAATATATACACATATGAATACAGTGGGGATTGTTTTTACAGTGGAATTATTTTAGTTTTATTTATTTATTTTAAAATATTTATTTATTTATTTAGGTTGCGCTGGGTCTTAGTTGCAGCATGCGGGATCTTCGTTGCAGCATGTGGACTTCTTAGTTGCAGCACGTGGACTTCTTAGTTGCGGCATGCATGTGGGATCTAGTTCCCCGACCAGGGATCAAACGCAGGCCTCCTGCATTGGGAGCATGGAGTCTTACCCACTGGACGACCAGGGAAGTCCCAGGAATCATTTTAGTTTTAAACGTTGGTATCATTTTATATCTACCTCTCTGCATTTTGATATTATCTTTTAAGTAGAAATATGACAGAAACTGACATGATTCTAATTCGATCTTTTTAATGACTGAATAATATTCCACAGTATAACATAGCTTTCTTTTTTATTAAAAATAACAAAACAAAAACTCACTACCAAAGAAAATTTGTCTCTTGTTTTTTTTTTAATGTTTGAATTTTATTTTATTTACTTTTTTATACAGTAGCTTCTTATTAGTCATCAATTTTGTACGTATCAGTGTATACATGTCAATCCCAATCGCCCAATTCATCACACCACCATCCCCACCCCCCCGCGGCTTTCCCCCCTTGGTGTCCATACGTTTGTTCTCTGCATCTGTGTCTCAATTTCTGCCCTGCAAACCAGTTCATCTGTACCATTTTTCTAGGTTCCACATACATGTGTTAATATACGATATTTGTTTTTCTCTTTCTGACTTACTTCACTCTGTATGACAGTCTCTAGATCCATCCACATCTCTACAAATGACCCACTTTTGTTCCTTTTTATGGCTGAGTAATATTCCATTGTATATGTGTACCACATCTTCTTTATCCATTCATCTGTCGATGGGCATTTAGGTTGCTTCCATGACCTGGCTATTGTAAATAGTGCTGCAATGAACATTGGGGTGCATGTGTCTTTTTGAATTATGGTTTTCTCTGGGTATATGCCCAGTAGTGGGATTGCTGGATCACATGGTAATTCTATTTTTAGTTTTTTAAGGAGACTCCATAGTGGCTGTTATCAATTTACATTCCCACCAACAGTGCAAGAGGGTTCCCTTTTCTCCACACCCTCTCCGGCATTTGTTGTTTGTAGATTTTCTGATGATGCCCATTCTAACTGGTGTGAGGTGATACCTCATTGTAGCTTTGATTTGCATTTCTCTAATAATTAGTGATGTTGAGCAGCTTTTCATGAGCTTCTTGGCCATCTGTATGTCTTCTTTGGAGAAATGTCTATTTAGGTCTTCTGCCCATTTTTGGATTGGGTTGTTTCTTTCTTTAATATTGAGCTGCATGAGCTGTTTATATATTTTGGAGATTAACCCTTTGTCCCTTGATTCGTTTGCAAATATTTTCTCCCATTCTGAGGGTTGTCTTTTCGTCTTGTGTATGGTTTCCTTTGCTGTGCAAAAGCTTTGAAGTTTCATTAGGTCCCATTTGTTTATTTTTGTTTTTATTTTCATTTCCCTAGGAGGTGGATCAAAAAAGATCTTGCTGCGATTTATGTCAAAGAGTGTTCTTCCTATGTTTTCCTCTAAGAGTTTTATAGTGTCCAGTCTTACATTTAGATCTCTAATCCATTTTGAGTTTATTTTTGTGTTTGGTGTTAGGAAGTGTTCTAATTTCATTCTTTTACATGTATCTGTCCAGTTTTCCCAGCGCCACTTATTGAAGAGACTGTCTTTTCTCCATTGTATATCCTTGCCTCCTTTGTCATAGATTAGTTGACCATAGGTGTGCAGGTTTATCTCTGGGCTTTCTATCTTGTTCCATTGATCTATGTTTCTGTTTTTGTGCCAGTACCAAACTGTCTTTATTACTGTAGCTTTGTAATATAGTCTGAAGTCAGGGAGTCTGATTCCTCCAGCTCTGTTTTTTTCCCTCAAGACTGCTTTGGCTATTCGGGGTCTTTTGTGTCTCCGTACAAATTTTAAGATTTTTTGTTCTAGTTCTGTAAAAAATGCCATTGGTAATTTGATAGGGATTGCATTGAATCTGTAGATTGCTTTGGGTAGTATAGTCATTTTCACAAGATTGATTCTTCCAATCCAAGAACATGGTATATCTCTCCATCTGTTGGTATCATCTTTAATTTCTTTCATCAGTGTCTTATAGTTTTCTGCATACCGGTCTTTTGTCTCTCTAGGTAGGTTTATTCCTAGGTATTTTATTCTTTTTGTTGCAATGGTAAATGGGAGTGTTTCCTTAATTTCTCTTTCAGATTTTTCATCATTAGTGTATAGGAATGCAAGAGATTTCTGTGCATTAATTTTGTATCCTGCAACTTTACCAAATTCACTGATTAGTTCTAGTAGTTTTCTGGTGGCATTTTTAGGAATCTCTATGTATAGTATCATGTCATCTGCAAACAGTAACAGCTTTACTTCTTCTTTTCCAATTTGTATTCCTTTTATTTCTTTTTCTTCTCTGATTGCCGTGGCTAGGACTTCCAAAACTATGTTGAATAATAGTGGTGAGAGTGGACATCCTTGTCTTGTTCCTGATCTGAGAGGAAATGCTTTCAGTTTTTCACCATTGAGAATGATGTTTGCTGTGGGTTTGTCGTATGTGGCCTTTATTATGTTGAGGTAGGTTCCCTCTATGCCCACTTTCTGGAGAGTTTTTATCATAAATTGGTGTTGAATTTTGTCAAAAGCTTTTTCTGCATCTACTGAGATGATCATATGGTTTTCATTCTTCAATTTGTTAATATGGTGTGTCACATTGATTGATTTGCGTATATTCAAGAATCCTTGCATCCCTGGGATAAATCCGACTTGATCATGGTGTATGATCCTTTTAATGTGTTGTTGGATTCTGTTTGCTAGTATTTTGTTGAGGATTTTTGCATCTATATTCATCAGTGATATTGGTCTGTAATTTTCTTTTTTTGTAGTATCTTTGTCTGGTTTTGGTATCAGGGTGATGGTGGCCTCATAGAATGAGTCTGGGAGTGTTCCTTCCTCTGCAATTTTTTGGAAGAGTTTGAGAAGGATGGGTGTTAGCTCTTCTCTGAATGTTTGATAGAATTCACCTGTGAAGCCATCTGGTCCTGGACTTTTGTTTGTTGGAAGATTTTTAATCACAGTTTCAATTTCATTACTTGTGATTGGTCTGTTCATATATTCTGTTTCTCCTGGTTCAGTCTTGGAAGGTTATACCTTTCTAAGAATTTGTCCATTTCTTCCAGGTTGCCCATTTTTTTGGCATAGAGTTACTTTTAGTAGTCTCCTAGGATGTTTTGTATTTCTGCAGTGTCTGTTGTCACTTCTCCTTTTTCATTTCTAATTTTATTGATTTGAGTCCTCTCCCTCTTTTTCTTGATGAGTCTAGCTAATGGTTTATCAATTTTGTTTATCTTCTCAAAGAACCAGCTTTTAGTTTTATTGATCTTTGCTATTGTTTTCTTTGTTTCTATTTCATTTATTTCTGATCTGATCTTTATGATTTCTTGCCTTCTGCTAACTTTGGGTTTTGTTTGTTCTTCTTTCTCTAATTCCTTTAGGTGTAAGCTTAGATTGGTTTTTGAGATTTTTCTTGTTTCTTGAGGTAGGCTTGTATAGCTATAAACTTCCCTCTTAGAATTGCTTTTGCTGCATCCCATAGGTTTTGGATCGTCGTGTTTTCATTGTCATTTGTCTCTAGGTATTTTTAGATTTCCTCTTTGATTTCTTCAGTAATCTCTTGGTTATTTAGTAACGTATTGTTTAGCCTCCATGTGTTTGTGTTTTTTACATTATTTTCCCTGTGATTCATTTCTAATCTCATAGCGTTGTGGTCAGAAAAGATGCTTGATATGATTTCAATTTTCTTAAATTTTCTGAGGCTTGATTTGTGACCCAAGATGTGATCTATCCCGGAGAATGTTCCGTGCGCACTTGAGAAGAAAGTGTAATCTGCTGTTTTTGGATGGAATGTCCTATAAATATCAATTAAATCTATCTGGTCTGTTGTGTCATTTAAAGCTTCTGTTTCCTTATTTATTTTCATTTTGGATGATCTGTCCATTGGTGTAAGTGAGCTGTTACAGTCCCCCCACCGTTATTGTTACTGTCGATTTCCTCTTTTAGAGCTGTTGGCAGTTGCCTTATGTATTGAGGTGCTCCTATGTTGGGTGCATATATATTTATAATTGTTATATCTTCTTCTTGGATTGATCCCTTGATCATTACATAGTGTCCTTCCTTGTCTCTTGTAACATTCTTTATTTTAAAGTCTATTTTATCTGATATGAGTATTGCTACTCCAGCTTTCTTTTGATTTCCATTTGCATGGAATATCTTTTCCCATCCCCTCACTTTCAGTCTGTATGTGTCCCTAGGTCTGAAGTGGGTCTCTTGTAGACAGGATATATATGGGTCTTGTTTTTGTATCCATTCAGCAAGCCTGTGTCTTTTGGCTGGAGCATTTAATCCATTCACATTTAAGGTAATTATCGATATGTATTTTCCTATGACCATTTTCTTAATTGTTTTGGGTTTGTTTTTGTAGGTACTTTTCTTCTCTTGTGTCTCCCATTTAGAGAAGTTCCTTTAGCGTTTGTTGTAGAGCTGGTTTGGTGGTGCTGAATTCTCTTAGCTTTTGCTTGTCTGTAAAGCTTTTGATTTCTCCATCGAATCTGAATGAGATCCTTGCCAGGTAGAGTAATCTTGGTTATAGGTTCTTCCCTTTCATCATTTTAAGTATATCATGCCACTCCCTTCTGGCTTGTAGAGTTTCTGCTGAGAAATCAACTGTTAATCTTATTGGAGTTCCCCTGTATATTATTTGTCATTTTTCCCTTGTTGCTTTCAGTAATTTTTCTTTGTCTTTAATTTTTGCCAATTTGATTACTATGTGTCTCGGTGTGTTTCTCCTTGGGTTTATCCTGTATGGGACTCGCTGCGCTTCCTGGACTTGGGTGGCTATTTCCTTTCCCATGTTAGGAAAGTTTTCGACTATAATCTCTTCAAATATTTTCCCTGGTCCTTTCTCTCTGTCTTCTCCTTCTGGGACCCCTATAATGCGAATGTTGCTGCATTTAAGGTTGTCCCAGAGGTCTCTTAGTCTGTCTTCATTTCTTTTCATTCTTTTTTCTTTATTCTGTTCCGCAGCAGTGAATTCCACCATTCTGTCTTCCAGGTCACTTATCCGTTCTTCTGCCTCAGTTATTCTGCTATTGATTCCTTCTAGTGTAGTTTCATTTCAGTTACTGTATTGTTCATCTCTGTTTGTTTGTTCTTTAATTCTTGTAGGTCTTTGTTAAACATTTCTTGCATCTTCTCGATCTTTGCCTCCATTCTTTTCCCGAGGTCCTGGATCATCTCCACTCTCACTATTCTGAATTCTTTTTTGGGAAGGTTGCCTATCTCCACTTCATTTAGTTGTTTTTCTGGGGTTTTATCTTGTTCCTTCATCTGGTACATAGTCCTCTGCCTTTTCATCTTGTCTATCTTTCTGTGAATGTGGTTTTTGTTCCACAGGCTGCAGGATTGTAGTTCTTCTTGCTTCTGCTGTCTGCCCTCTGGTCTAACATAGCGTTTTGAGTCATTTCCATGATGATGTACATTCTCTTTTTTTCCAAGTTTGTAAAACCATAAAGTGTGCCATAATTAATATTCTACTATGATAGTGAATTACTCACTGTGTTTAATTTCAGTTTTTGTTTTATATATTGGAAAGTTATGCTTTAGGAACATACTGTGTAATACTGGAATAAATTTTTTCGGTGGGTTTTCCCTTTTATTTCTATATATTTTTCTGATAGCCTCTAGTGCAGTGCTCAAAAGTATTCCATCGGCCTAAATAGTGTTCCTTTGTAAGTGGTTTTTCTCTCTGATAGCTTTTCAGATTTTTCTCTTTATCCCTGATGGATATACATTGACATTAGAAAATGCCTAGGTGTAGATTTAATTTTTATTTGACTTTGACATTCAGAGAATATGTACTTTTAATCTTTCCTCAGTTTTGGAAAATGCTTAGTCATCTCTTCACATGTTACTTCTCTGCTACTTCCTTCTATTCTTCCATAACACCTATCAGAAAATTTTAGAGCTTCTTAATTTCTAATTCATCTCTTTTATGCTTTTTTGTTTCTTTGTGTTCTGAGTTATGAGTGAATTCCCCAATGCCATCTTCTTTTTTCCCCCCAGTGCCATCTTCTAATTCACTGGTCTCTCTCCAGTCTATTGTTTCCATTTCCAAGACTTCTAACTTAATTTTTGTGGCTATTCAGTTCTCATTTCATTTATTCCTATTTTTTTTATAAGTTTTTTGTATTATATATATTTTTCTATATAAAAATAAATATTTAAAATTAGTATATGACAAATAAAGGGTAAACTTTCACCTCTGACCCTGATATATGGATACAATAGTATATTAGAGAATGCCCCTTATTTACCTGGAGCCCACCTTCTAGTCTACCCAGCCCTCTAGAGCACAACCTTGAAATCCTCAGAAATCTGGATCACTTTAGTAATATGGCACTTCTATTCCAGGTGTTTCTACTAGGGTCATTGTTCAGTTCACCTTACAAATCTACAATTTTCATCAGGGTTAAAAATTAGAATATATCATATCATTTGATCAAGTATTTTCCAATTCAATTCACAAAACTACAATATTTCTTAGAATGTTTTCTGCTTTACATATTACACATTTTTGCTGGTGTCAGATTTATTGTAATCAATGTAATGTAATTCTCTATTCAGTTCTGTCTTCATATAACATCACTATATTATTTATTTATTTACTTATTTTCGGCTGCATTGGGTCTTCGTTGCTGCTCACGGGCTTTCTCTAGTTGTGGTGAGCAGGGGCTACTCTTCGTTGTGGTGCACATGCTTCTCATTGCGGTGGCTTCTCTTGTTGCAGAGCACGGGCTCTAGGAGCACGGGCTTCAGTAGTTGTGGCACGTGGGCTCAGTAGTTGTGGTGCATGGGCTTAGTTGCTGCACAGCATGTGGGATCTTCCCAGACCAGGGCTCGAATCCATGTCGCCTGCATTGGCAGGTGGATTCTTAACCACTGTGCCACCAGGGAAGTCCCTCACTATATTTTTTAACCTTTATGATTTAATAATGGCAAATGACCATTTTACTCACTACACACAAAAATCTGTCACTTTTTTACAGCCAGATGAGAACTACATTCTAAGTAATGGAATTATGTGCCTCGCATGAAGTGTTACAGCTTTTGGATCTAACCTTGACAGCGTTCAGGTAATAAGGGCACAACTGAACAATAAAAATAGTGAAGTAAAGTTGCTTTCTCAAAGTTGAGAGGCTGTAGCTTGAGAAACCCATATTAATCCAGGGGTTCCTGTATATTACCTCACTACTCAGATGAAAAGACAGTCAGGACATTGTTTGTTTCCTCTTTGGCTTCGTTGACAAGGGTCTGTATTACCCTTTCTTGTGAGAGTGGTGAGAAACCTAATATAGTTTGGGGAATCTAGTCATTTTGCCTCAAAAGCTGTTCAACTCTCCTGGGTCTTTGAAAGACATTGCATGGATTCTGAAGAGCAAAATAACTAGAATGGGCTATTTCAGCATTTGATCATTGCTCAGCTTACTGAACACCCAATGAACTCAATTTCCTACCCTTTGCAATAGTTATTGAAGGCTACTGCTTTCTGATAACCTCCCACAATCATTCTCATGATACAAAGGTTATATATAAAAAAACAAAAACAGGTGACAGAAGTTTATTTTTTCCTTTTAGAGCTCATGAAAAAAGACACTTTGAAAGCCTAAAACACAAACTAAGCATGTTAGTAAGCTGTACTCAGCAAAATGGAAGATTCTGTATATAGTTATTCTCTCTATAATACTCAATGATCCTCTGACAGATTATTCAACTTTATCTTTGGCTCATTGAGAGTTTACTCAAAACCACACCAATAAAGTAAAAGTATCTGTTAAAAAATCACTTAAGTCATGCAGAGAGTTTGGTTAATAATTTAATCAGAGGATTAAGTGCCTCCGAGGCCTGAGCCTCCTAGAAATTTTTTATTGAGGAAAGGAAAGAGAGAAGAGTTCCATGCCAAGACAAATTGCTAATTTAGTCTCCTGTTGTTTACAATATATTTCTTAATTCACCAATTCACTATCAATTTTCAGAAAGTCATTAATGAATACCGATAGCAAGTTATTAGTAATGATAAAGTTAACACATTTATACAATATTTTTCTCTAGAAAAATGATTTATCTATAAAATGATATTGTCCTGTGAAGGAACAGTTTTCCTCTTTCTTGGTGGAAAGATGTCTATTATTGACACTGTAGGTTTAAAACCAGGTTTCCCAAAGTGTGACATATGTGCTACTGTTAGAAAGCACCACAATTTTGATAGTTACTAAGTGAACAATTATTTAAGTGGAAATTAGATACAGGAAAATTTGTGAAGGTGGTATGTGAATGACTAAGGTTTGAGAAACTCTGGTTTAGGTGTTTTTAAATAATCAAAGATGATTCCCATGGAGGAAAAAGAGACCAAAAGAGATTTTAGTTGGAAATTTAAAAATAATATGTTGCAAAAAGGGCGAAGCCGAGATGCATTTGGTATGCTGGGAGGGGGTTAGTCAAATATGAACAGGCTTCTTTTACATAAAATCCACACTTGAAGCCACTGGCTTACAGTCAAAGTAGGTCCCAAGCTCATTTGGAGCTTACTAAAGGTTGAGCCAGTTTGAACCTCAACTTTCAATAAGATTAATAGGACAGAGAAAAATGTGTCTAGACAGAGGGTACAGAGTCCCAGAGTGAGATGTACAGAGACCTCCAAATAGATCATCAGAAGGCCTGAAAGGTGAGTGCCAGGGCTGGACACCAGAAAGAAGTTTTAGGAAATCACCAAACAAAATGCCTTCTCTCCCAGGGTTCTTAGTTCAGGACCCAAGAGGAATGGCTTAGCAAGGGTGGGGCTAGAGGTGGCAGTCCCCACCACCATACTATCATTGTATAGAAGTGTTGTTGTATGATGATAATATAAAGCAGACTAATTTTTATTTGCTTTTATTATTATTTTTTCTTTTTAATTAATTTTTATTGGAGTATAGTTGGTTTACAATGTTGTATTAGTTTCAGGTGTACAGCAAAGTGATTCAGTTATACATATACATATATCCATCCTTTTCAGATTCTTTTCCCATATAGGCCATTACAGAGTACTGAGTAGAGTTCCCTGTGCTATATAGTAGGTTCTTATTAGTTATCTATTTTATATATAGAAGTGCATATATGTCAATCCCAATCTTCTAATTTATCCTTCCCCTGCCGTTACTCCCTGGAAACCATAAGTTTATTTTCTACACCTGTGACTCTTTATTTCTCTTCTGTAAATAGGTTCATTTGTACCATTTTTTTAAGCTTCCACATATAAGTGATATCATATGATATTTGTCTTTCTCTGTCTGACTTACTTCACTTAGTACGATAATCTCTAGGTCCATCCATGTGGCTGCAAATGGCATTATTTCATTTTTTTAATGGCTGAGTAATATTCCATTGTATACATGTACATCTTCTTTATCCATTCATCTGTCAATGGACATTTAGGTTGCTTTCATGTCTTGGCTATTGTAAGTAGTGCTGCTATGAACATTGGGGTGCATGTATCTTTTCGAATTATAGTTTTTTTCCAGATATATGCCCAGGAGTGGGATTGCTGGATCATATGGTAGCTCTATTGTTAGTTTTTAAGGACCTCCATACTGTTTTCCATAGTGGCTGCACCAATTTACATTCCCACCAACAGTGTAAGAGGGTTCCCTTTTCTCCACACTCTCTCTAGCATTTGTTGGTTGTAGATTTTCTGATGATTCAGGGAGGCCTGAATTCAAACAGTGACAGCAGTTATGGAGAGCAGCATATGGCTTCAATATCTAGTTGGATGGTAGAAATGAAAGGATTTGGTGGCAACTTCGAAATGGAAAGAAAGGGGAGGGAAAAGATGAACGATTCCCAGAAATCCAGATGGATGCCCTTAATCATCATAAAAATGATGAAGAATAAAGAAGGTCTTGAATTTTTATTAGGGCAAGAAAGTAATTTCATTTAAAGAGAATAAGTGGGACAACAAGGAATTACTGTATAGCACAGGGAACTATACTCAATATCTTATAATTACCTATAATGGAAAATAATCTGGAAAAGAATCATGTTGCTTTATACTTGAAACTAACACAGCATTGTAAATTAACTATACTTCAATTAAAAAATGACAGCTACAAAAAAAAATAAATTTGGGAAAATGAGAATAAGAGGTCAAGGGGTAGATCAAACATATACTCCAGCTCAAAGGAATATCAAAAAAGAAAAGACTTAGAACTATGTATCAGATTAGATCCTAGTTAGAGTTTAATCACTATCAAAGTAATTCTAGTTATTTATTACTTAGCAATGTTTCAGATCCTCCCCCCTTTCCTTCTCTCTCTCTGTCTCATTTGAAGGAAAAGGAGGACAAAATGTATTTGATACAGTACTTCAAAAGCACTTGCACACCAACTGGATGTTGGGTGATTCCCTTCATTGTTTAGGTTCAGCTCAGGGTGGCATGTACATATATTTGAAGTAGAGTTCCTTAAGCATCTAAAGGTTCAGAGACGGTAAATCAGAGACTCAATCAACTCTACATAAATAATACATAAAATGATCCCTTAGTGATCTGAGATGTGCCTTTCAAAGCGTTCAAGTTCCATTCTGGATTTAAGCAAAATGGAAAAAGCTTCAGATGACTATATTATTATATTGCTTCAGATCAGCATATTTTATCTTTCTCAGAATGTAAGTGCCTTAAAGGGAGAACCTATGTTTCCTCTTTACTAGCTATCCTGTAACAGGTTGTTTGATAAAGACTGTTTCTATTCTGGTTGAAGTTCCAGAGACTAAAACAAATGCCAAGTACTTTCACATTCTAAAGTGAGGTGTTAGACCATTTATGCAGGACAAACGGAGAGACTGTGACACTTCCATGGCTTCTATAGGAGTCTGAAGGGTGTGCTATATATTCTTTTCCTCCCTGCTCTACTCCCATCCCTAATGCAACCAGGGCAAACATCAAAGGTCTCCAGAGAGGAGGAACTATAAAAAGTTTCTGATGAGCGAAATAGTCAACTTTGAACATCCAACTCACTCACACTAACTCTTCCAGATAAAATAGTGCCAAAGCACTATCTAATATTAGATATTATATATTACGCACACACACACACACAGAAAATTGTCTGGCATTCATCTGCTTACCACTCTTAACTTTTTGGTATAATTACAATTCAGGAAGTTATTTTTTAAGGTCTTCCTGGGCGTAAGCAGCGGTGAAAATACTGACAAAAGCAAAGACGCGGAGGTTTCAGAAGATGTGCTGTGATTAATGTGTTATTATCAAAACCAAATCTTGTTGAGAACACTGGACTTTCCACAAGCTGTGGAATAAGGGATGGATAAATCTCGTCTAGAACTAGGATGAACCCAGCTAATATCTGGAAAGCATGAGGCTCTTCTGAGAGCACGGAAGAAAAGGTACCAAGCCAGGACCAAGCAAGGCTTCCACAAGTGAGTGATCGTAGTGCTGCATCTCAGTGGTCAATAGGGGTTAGCCCGAGGGTGGGGAGTCAAAGGCCATTCCAATGTATTTCAATCAGTGAAAGAGAGTTACATGATAGAAATCCTATTGCATGAAATTTAAATTCAACTGGTGGAAGGCAAGGGGGAGAATCATAAGAAAGAAAACATTTTTTGTCTTAAAAGAATGGAGATATGGATTATTGGTTTGAATTGGATTTTAGAAATAACCTAGCATAATTCCCTCACCTTAAGTTAGTTAAGGCCTAGAAAGCAAGTTGCCTAGTTAAGGGTAAACTCAGAACTAGAGCAAAATCTAGTCTAAAATCCAGTTATCTTTCTGGATTTCAGAAGTTATAAGGAGCAGAATACTCTCTATCTTCTTATTAATTGTTCTATATGGTTTCTTGTGAATTAGTCCCTTATAAATGAACAAGATTGAGTTCTTTGAAGATAGGGCCTGATTCTTACAGCTACCATAATGCCCAGCACTGTGCTGAGCTTATAAAGAATCTCAGCAAAAATTTAGTAAATTGATTTTTCATCCTGCCAGCTACCTGCGTTAACGTTGGGAGATCCAGAATAAGTGGTAAACTGACTGTGGGGCATGTTGGGAAATTATTGTTTCCTGTTTCCGACAACATCACTCAATCCTCTAAGAAAGGAAAATAGAATGAGATTAGGGGACAAATGGTGAATCTGCAGAGCGTTTTTGTCATTCAGGAACCATGAAATCAACAGGAAAAAGAAACTAAAACTTGCAGGGTACAGATTGCTGTTCTAGAGTTTTTAAGAGTTGTCTGTTCAACTCACATAACCTCCAAGGCAACTACCACATTTAGTTTTTGCAGAAGTGTATGTGGCATTCTGTGGGAGGACCACCTGACTCTCTTTCCTTTTTCAGGTTACCTATATAATCTAGTTACCTACTACAATCGAGGTCAATAACTGAAAAGATAAACTGGATCAATCAGAGAATTGCTCTTAAAATTCTGAACTAAAAAGTAAATGAAGTAATCTGTCAATTATTAGCAGAGGCAGAAGCAAAAGGGGGCGCTGAAAGATACCGTAAGGAAGAGTTTGTAGTGTGGTAAGTCAAAACAACACGCTGGCAGAAGTTGTAAGGAGCAGAATTACGAATAAGCAGAGGAAGCAGACTAGCAGAGAGAGGAGAATGGGGCAGGAGTTCAGAGAGAAGTGGAGAGGTGGGTGTTGGAGATGGAGCCCATATATATTACAGAAGCAAAAGCAGGCAAAGCCCATTTTGCAAGTTGCCTTTATTCTTGATGACTCTTCAGTGAACTTTGATCCACAGGTACCTTTACAATAACTCCTTTTGCTTGTATTAGCTTGAATCAGACTCTTGTTTCCTTGCATGGAACCAATCAGGCTGAGACGAGCCCTAAGGCCTCTTAACAAACTTGCAAGTTAGTTATCATAACCACCAACTTAGAATATGGAGGTAAACTTAGGAAGCGTGTTCAAATTCACATAGCTACTGAGTGTCAGAGCTGAAAAAAATCAAATTCAGGACTGTTTGGCTTCAAAGTGCCAAAGCTCTTTTCACTATTTTTATTTTTAAAAAATAAGGTACAAAACAAACAACACCAAAAATGAAATAAATTTAAAAGACCTGTTTGCTCAAAGCTGGCAAATACCATTGTGTTCCACACATACCAGGTATTGTATTTAGGTAGAGCTTTGATAGATGGGGATCTAAGTAAAAAATAAATAAACAAACAAACAAACAAATAAATAAATAAAAGTAGCGTTCGTAGGTACTCCAAAACTACTTTAAAAAGTAAAGTACAAATATGAAAAATGCATTTAACTGACTCATGTGGTTTTTGAAATGAAATGTGGTTTTGACTTTCCAATGTAAATGCATAAGTTTAGAGATAGATATGACAGACGACAGACAGAAAACCATTTGTAACCCATGATTTACAGGACAACTTCAGAAGAGATCGTAACTGTCATATTGTATCACTTAAATCCTAATGAAACCCATCACTTTGGCAGAATATGTCAAACTCGTGCCTTGGCAATGGCAGTGAGTCACGTGGACTGATTATGCAGTAGGAGAACGTGAACTCTGCAGTCAGTCCCGGAAGGGACCCTACCCTACCTTTTGCTAGCTGTGTATGACACTAAGAAAGTCCCTTTAACCTCCGATTTGGGGCTTCTCATCTATAAAAATAGTCCTGATAATACAGCAGAACCTATCTCAGAAGATTTTTGTGAGATCTAAGCTAGAGAGTGACAGGCACACAATCAAGTTGATAAGTGCTAGTTCCTTTATTTTTTTCCTTTAAAGATATGAAAACCTTTGGCTAGGAAATTTAGACACACTAAAGCTTTTCACCATGACACATTTTAGGTGTCATTTCACTCCTATAGGAGTAAACTCTGATGCTTGAAAAGTCAAAAAAAAACTCTTGGCGGTGGCTTTATTATGCAGTAGCATAATATGCTACTGCATAATTTGAATGCTTTCATAGCCATGGCCTTAAACAAAGTATGTGATTTCTAAATGATGCAGAATTCAAACCAGTAAAGAAAGGTCAGTATCAAATACATAGTTTTTAGTCAGCTTCCTGTCTGCTAATATTCCTTATTGCTAAATCTCTTCTAAAATGACAGGAAAATGACATAAAAGGAAGAGAGAGGAGGCGCTGCTGGTGTAGATGATAAAGCTGCCACGTTCAGGCCCCACAGGAAGCGTGCCAACAGGAAGCAAGACCCAGAAAATCCCAAGCCTTGGGGCACCAGGCATCAGTGCATGTGGGTCTGTGGGAAGGAGGAGCTGAAAGCAGAGGGACTGGGTTACAGCCCACATACAGAGCTGGGGACACCTGTAGGGCCCCTCCTGCACTTCACAGGGCCAGGTAACCACCCTCACCTCTACCCTCCCTCCCTGATGGAGAAGGAAGTTGGTTTATTCTCTGGAGAATTGAAACTGAAAGGTTATTAGGCTACTATATAGGAGGTGAGAGGGAAATGTATATACTACTGCCTGAGTGGGATGTTTTTCTAAGCGGTGTGGCAGAGGACCAAAGGAGTGAAAAGCAATGATGAGAGGTCAGTGGGATTAGAGCCAGAGGAGTGGAATGAGTCAGTGATAGGCAAGAATGGGAAGATGAGAGTGATTGGTCCACTGAGGAAACACAAGGGGACAAGGGTCAGAAACTCCACCAAGGTTAGCAAGTAGTAGGGCTCAGAGAGTGGGGTACTCTAGTTTGAGTATCCTGAGTGATGGCAGAATGGTCTCCTGTCTCCTCCGTTACCCACGAGTGAAGACCCATTTCAAATCCCTTTCCTTTCATAAATTTTCTCCACTTGCCTCAAATCAAAATCCCTTTTTTGTCCCTAATTCCTTTGAGTCTTACTGTTTATATTACATAAATTACATCTGATATTGTGTCTTCTCCTTTCATGGTCCCTTGGCACATTTCACTTACCATTTATAAGTGTTTATTCACATGGAACTCAAATTACTTTCCTTCGCTTTACTTTTCACTTCTTGAGTATTTTGGAATTGCGGGTCAGTTGTCTTACACTCCTGATCTGCCTATTTGATGATAGCATGTTATTTGATTTCTATTGCCACTTTGTCTCAACAAGTCTGATAAAATAGTCTAGGACGGTTACTGGCAGAAAGCAAGACCAATATGCGGTCACCTGCCCTATGTGATATGCGAATATACCTACCCTTTTGAGGGTAGAGTAGGTGTGGTAGGCTGTATAATGTCTATATCCTAATCCCTGAAACCTGTACTTGGTACCTTATATGGTGTATTAATTTCCTAGGGTTGCTCAAGAAGTAACAATAAACTGGGTGGCTTACGGTTCCAGAAGCCAGAAGTTGGTAATCAAGATGTTGGCAGGACTGTACTCTCTCAGTGAAAGCTCTAGGAGAGAATCTTTCCTTGCCTCTTCCAGCTTTTAGTGGATCCTGATGTTCCTTGGCTTGTGGCAACATTACTCTGATATCTGTCTCCATCTTCACATGGGCTTCTCTCCTGTGTCTCTGTGTCCTTTGCTGTTTCTTATAAGGACACTCTCACTATTTCCAAATAAAGTCCCATTTTGAGATTCCAGGTGGACAAGAATTTTTCTGGGACATTATTCAATCCATTACATATGGCAAAGATTTTGTGGGGGTGATTAAATTAAGGATCACAAGATTGGGAGGTTATCCTTCATTATCCAGGTGGGCCCTAAATGCCATCACAAGCATTATAAAAAGAGAGGCAGAGAGAGATTATATACACAGAAGAGGAAAAGGCCATCTGACAACAGAGGTGGAGATTAGAATGATGAAGCCACAAGCCAAGGAATGCTAACAAGCTGGAAGAGGCAAGAAACGGATTCTCCCCTAGCACTTTCTGACAGAGCAAGGACCTGCTGACACATTGATTTGGCTCAGTGAAATGGATTTTGGACCTCTGGCCCTTAGAACTGTGAGAGAACAAATTTCTGTTGTTTCAAGTCACCAAGTTTGTGGAAATTTATTATAGTAGCCATAGGAAATCAATACGGTAGGTAACTATTAAATTCTCCTCTCTCTCACAACGCCCCCCCCATTCATGGATTCCATCTTTCTATACATATATACATACAAGCAAGTGCAAGTGCAAATATGTACACAAACATTCATTTTTCCCTCTAAAACATTCATTCTCACAAATGGTTCAATTAAACCTATAAAAGGGGAGAAAAAAATTTTTTTCTAACTAGTATATATACTAGTATATATCCTAACTAGTATATATCCTAACTAGTATTTATACTAGTTTATATTATATATATCCCAAGACACCACCACTTAACAATGAAATTAATTCTTTGATTTGTTATACACACAATGCTAGTTCCATTAATTCATTCATCCTCTTCCCCAACAAATTATGCAAACTTATACCTGCTGAATAAGAAACAGGTCCATTTCTGAGCCATATAAAAGAACTCTCAAAGCCTACATTAAAAAAAAAAAAATTACCTTTAAATTTATTTTACACCTAGAGAAAAGTTGCAAAAATAGCACAATATTCCCATATATCCTTCAACTATGCCAACATCTTATGTAACTATAATACAATGATTGAAACCAAGGAATTATCCTTGATACAATCTATTAATTAACCTTCAGATCTATTTAGATTTTACCAGTTTTCCCATTAATATCTACATATGCAGTTATTTGTGTGGATATATTTTGTGCCTTTTCTTCCCCCTTTTAAACCAGGTGAAAGAAAGCACCATTCAGGCTGTCCATTGTGAAAAGAACAGAAGTTAGTTTATAGGCACGCCTTTACAGGGAACAGCCATTTGGATGAATTTTAAAATGCCTTTCACACTGAGCCAGGACGTACAATGATTTCTTCAGTCCCTAAAGTAAATAAGGTGTTGGCCCAAGCATTAAGAGACTTCAATACAAAACTACATTGTACTCCTGGCACATTCCTCTTTGACGCTCAGCTCAAGAACATTTTTGGCTTCATTCATTCTGCCCTAAGGGTGTAATGGCTATACTCTCTCCTAATACTGTCAGAGGTAGCAGCACACAGAGTAGGAAGTCGCCCCCAAATTGGCCTAGTGAAGTTAAGGCAGTTCCAGAAAAGAAATGTTCATATCAAGGGAGCTTTTAGTTGTTTTTTTTTCAATGGCCATATACCGTTTAGACTTCAGGTGAGTGTTTCTGAATTTGCATTTAAGCTTAAATGTAAACAATTCTAAAGAAATTTAAAAAATCCTATTGGATAAACATTCAGGAGACATTAGTTTGGTATAAATTTTTCTATGGAAATATATCCTTATTAGTTTGCCAGGGCTGCCATAACAAAGTACTGTAAACTGAGAGGCTTGAACAACAGAAATTTATTATCTCACAGTTCTGAAGTGCAGGAGTTCAAAGCTGTTTCCTTCTGAGGGCGTACCTCCCTCCTAGTTTCTGATAGCCTCAGGCACTCCTTGCTTATAGATGGCATTCTCCCTCTGTCTTCACATGTCTTTCTTTTGTACTTATCTTTCTTCTGTGTCCAAATTTCCCCTTTTTATAAGAACACCAGTCATATTGGATTAGTGCCTACCTTAACGACCTCATTTTAACTTGACTGCCTCTGTAAAGGCTCTATCTTTAAATAAAGCTACATTCTGAAGTACTGGGGGTTAGGACTCCAACATTTCTCTCCTGGGGGGACAGAATTCAACCCATAACACTCTAATCTGGGGAAGTCCAGCAGCAGATCATTTGCAATTCGTGCAAGCATAGGCACTGGCCAGCAGCGTCAAGACAGGATAAACTCAGCTACCAACTGCCACGATCCCAGAGAAAGGGAGGATTGTTCCTGGAGAAAGAACTGAGCCTCCCCTTGGGGTTTCTCCATTTCACTCATGCCCTCAGAATAGCAACACCAAGAATGTACTGATTTTCAGAAACATGGGACAAACCATTGCTCTAATCTTGAAAAATTTTCAAGATCAAATTAATTATTAGTTAAGGAATTAAACATTATGGAAGTGGTTAAATGAAATCCCATATAGTTATTTCCTTACTGAAGAGAATTTTAAAAAATGGAATTGTGTCTTCTGGTTCATCATAGGAAATGCACATGAAATTTTCCTGATGGGTTGAAATCCTGCATACTGTATACTCACAGCCCCAGTCACCTTTATTGCATAGGCCCATCAAGGATGACATTTTATATTAACTTGAGGGATTCTTGGATTAATATTTGTCTGCCCTACTAGAATGTTATCTCACTATGGGCAAGGACTGCATTTGTTGCTGTTTTGTTATGTTTTCAGACTCTCAGAAATGACTGCAAGTGTTGGCACACAGTATGGCCTCAGCAAACATTTGTTTATTATGAATGAATGAATGAATGAATGAATGAATGAATGAGGTAGCATTTGAACAGATTCATTTGTTATTTGGTTGAATGCATTCATCCAATCATTCGTAACTAACAATATTTATTATTCTACAAATATAGCTTCAGAGGTGCTAGAGGTTACAATGATAAAAAAGTAACATTTTTTTCTCAAAGAGTTTAGAATTTGCAAGTTGAACCAAAATATAAAAAAATCAACTGATAAAAATACAATATGCAATGATAAAATGCAATGAGCAATGACAGTGGAGTAAAAATGCTACAGGCATAGAGAAGGTTGGGAGAGACTATCATAGTCTGAGAGAGCAGAGAAAGTTCATGCAGGAAACCTATGAGGTAGGTCTTGATGAATGAGTAGGATTTCGGGAAATAAAAATGAAAGTAAAGGGAGACTAGGAGGAGAAGGGACCAAAAGTGATGTTTTTATAATAGCAAGTAACTACATATTGGCAGCAAAACAAAATAAAAACAAAAAAGGGGACAATAAAACTAAAAATTAGACTGGGACCCCCATTTGCCAGTCTGAAGAGTTCAGATAACTTTTATGAAACACTAATCACATCAATGTCCTATTGAGAAATCTTTACTGTCTCCCCATCATAAAAATTAACCAAGACACATTCATATTTTATTTTTCTTACACTTTTTGGTTGCCTACTCATTTATGGCCTCTTCCTATGACAACAATATTATAACATAATTTTCTGTAGAAAGAACAGAAAGATGATTTCTTTTTTTGGTGGTATGATTAATCACAATGAAAGATTATTGATAATTTAGAAAAGTTTCTCCTGATTTTACAACTTCCTATTGGTAATGTCACACTAAGATGGATTCTGATATGATGAAATACATAAAATGTACAACTTTGCCCAGAGACATAGGTGCTATTGTTTTATGTACAGGAAATCTAATAATTATAATTCATATATTAGCCATCAGGAAAGACAAAAAAAATAAGTGGTGCATTTATAATTGTATATGCTGCATTATTGGACATATTCTTGACAAGATAGAACTTGTTTTGACTAGACATTGATGAGGACCAAATCCTTCACTTCTAACTGCACATATCTCATGATTGAATTTCCCCCATGCCAGCTTCAGGCTCTATACCTTTCAAATCCCCTAATTCTGCCAGTGCTGGCAGCCTGAGGACATGTTCATATCAATATAGGACCTCTGCTTTGTGTCGCAAGTCTGGCTGAGACTGCCGAGGAGGCAACTGGTGTATTCTTGGAAACCATTTCTACACCTGAGTAACTAGCAATAAATTAGCTGCACAAGGAAGGGACTATGAACCACTTAACAGACCACACTAAATTCACTGTAAATATATCTCCAACTCAGTTTCCTCTGATCAGTATTACCTTAGTCCTGTGGGCAAGTGATCATTCCAATGCCACTTCGCAGAGGAGGGTGGGTGCTGCTGGGGGGCTTATGATGGAAGGGATGTTGAAGTGGAGAAAGATAGTAGTCTTAACCAATTGCAATTAACATACCTTATTTTTGCAAATTTTATGAAAATATATGACCCACTGAACATATTGCTAGACATATTTTAAGATGGCCGCAATGATCCTTATCTTCTGGAATTTATAATCCTATGTGACCTCCTACCCTTGAGTGTAATTTGGCCTAGAGATTTGCTTCTAACCAACAAAACGTGACAGAGGTAATGGGATTAAGTTATATAAGATAGTCATTTCCAACTTGCTAGCAAACTCTCTCGCTTGCTGGCTTTGTAAAGCAAGTTGCCATACTGGGGAGGCCCATATGGCAAGGAACTGAGGGTGGCTTCTGGCCAATAGTCAGTTAGAAACAGAAGCTGGAAGTTATCAGTCCAACCACATTTGAGGAACTGAAAACTGTCAACAACCACATGAGTTTAGATATCAATCCTTTTCCTGTTGAACCTTTGGATGAGATCCCACCTCTGGCCCAACTCCTTGACTGAAGCCTTATGAGAAATCTTGAATCAGAGGACCCAGATAAAGCCATGTCTGAATTCTTTTTTTTTTTTTTTTAAAGCTGCGTTTTTTTTTTTTTTATAGCTACTTTATTTATTTATTTATTTATTTTTGGCTGTGTTGGGTCTTCGGTTCGTGCGAGGGCTTTCTCCAGTTGCGGCAAGCGGGGGCCACTCTTCATCGCGGTGCGCGGGCCTTTCACTATCGCGGCCCCTCCCGTTGCGGGGCACAGGCTCCAGACGCGCAGGCTCAGTAGTTGTGGCTCACGGGCCCAGCCACTCCGTGGCATGTGGGATCTTCCCAGACCAGGGCTCGAACCCGTGTCCCCTGCATTAGCAGGCAGATTCTCAACCACTGCACCACCAGGGAAGCCCCATGTCTGAATTCTTGAACCAAAGATGCTATGAGATAAAATGTGTGTTGTCTTAAGCTGCTAAATTGTGAAGTAATTTATTACGTATCAACAGAAAATGAATACAGGTCCCTTCAAGGGTCTTGAGATTGGTACAAATAAAGGGCCTCAAAGCTTGATTTATTTGCTTTATGGTAAATCTGCCTTTGACTATGAGCCTGAACCAGAGTTGTAGCCATGGGAATAGCACATTAAAATCTTATATAATCACACTTTATACTTTATCATTTTTTTCAGCATTTTATCTCTGGGCAGGCAGCATGGTTTGGTGCTGGTGATCGCTCAACTGAGTAAAAGATAAATCATCTGCCAAAGATAAGAGCTAGAGGGGGCTTAATGAGAGAAGTTTCTTCGAACCATTTTGGAGAATTAGGACATCAACAAGAAGTGATAAACATAAATTAGGGGGAGCAGGGCAGACACCCGAAGTTAGAGAGCATACATCTAACAAATCTCATCAGCATGATTTTCTTACTTTCTCCCGCAAACTTTGGCAGCTTTGGTGTGGAAGCTGAGAAAGAAACAAGTGAGGGTTACTTAACGGTGGAGATTTGTGGTGTGATCATGGAATTCTGGCCCAGCTGGATGGCAAGTAAAGTTAGAAAAAGGTGATGTACGGTAATAGGATAATTGGAAGACACATAGGGCCTGTAAGTCACAGTGAAATGGGGAAACAGGTTCAGTAGATATAACAGAAGAAGAAGAAAGGGGAAAGAATGACAAGGTCAGAGAAAGACTTTTTGAGTTTGAGAACTAGGAAGTGGTATATTTTTGAAGGAAGATGATGAGTTGGGGTTTGGTCATATAAATATATGGTTGAAATGGAGGCAAAAGAAATTTCATTGAAGTTTAAAGCAAAAATTATGACACCAAGGGTCTCAAAATCAGTAATTGTCACCAATAATCTTTGAAGTTATAAAAGAAAGCTACAGGAGACAAGATATTGAAAAATGACTGTCAGCTAGATCTATTGGTATAATCCTACCTACTTTTGACTTCTGAAAAGATTTTTTTTAATGTGGCACTTCTAAATTAATATTACCCAAACACATCCTATCATTCTGTTAATAATAAGAAAGTGCAACATAGTCAATATTTTATCACAACTTTATATGGAATATACTCTTTAAAAATATCAAATCAATATTTTGTATACCTAAAGGTAATATAAGTCAACTATACTTCAATTTAAAAAAAATAATGAGAGGAAATTATCTATATGCTCCACCGTTTTCAATTTAAGAAATGCAAATAATATTTTCCTCAAGATGAACAGCATCCACTTCCTTGAGCAGCTCTTTTACGCTGCATCTAATTGATTTCAACCACGTGATTCATTAACAGATGCCACCAACAGGCCATCTAAAATCAGTTATCAGAAGGCATGTAGGGTCACAGTTCCTAACTTAATCTCATCTCTTGATCCTACAGAGAGAAAGGTCAGTTGTTTTGGCCAGTGAGCATCCTTCCAGGTGCTGGAGTAAGGACCTCACCTAGCGTTGGGGAAACCAAGATTCCAAAGTTGAGTGTTGAAAGGAAATGGAGATTAATAAGTCATAGGAGCAAGCATGAACTGGTCTCTAAAGATGTAGCTGTAATTTTAAAAGTTAGCCATCTCCTTTGAAAGACTTTTAAGTATTTGGGTGAATTCCCACACAATGGGTACTACTTCCTCATTGTGTCACAACTCAAATTCGAGACTTGCTAGCAGATAAAATGGAGGCACTGGGCCTAGGCTATGTCTATTAGAACCAAGAGGAGGGTATTGTCCTTGAGAGGAGCTTCCATTTTGGCTCGGGCACGTGGCAACAGATGCATTAAACTTTCAGCCTTGGCAGTGGCGGGAGCCACTTCCCAGAGGGTCCAAGGTGGAGTTCCTGGCACAGAAGTAGCATGGACGGGGTGGCAGCTGCCAAGTTTCCTCCAGAACTCAGTGGGGAGGAAAGCAATAGCGACAGCAGGTTTTTTCATCAGGCCAATTCTGTCGTGAGGTTTTGGGCTTCATTCCTGAGAATTAGCCTGAAGTCTGGTTCACCAGCCTTCCTAGGAATTCTGAGATTTTTGAATATGCTTTGAATAAACTGCCTTTTTGCCTAATCAGTCAGAGTCATCATCTGTTGATGGCAACTAGGAACCCTGACAAACATTTCATGTTAGGGTGGGAATATCACAAGGACCTCCAGATAGCATTTCTAAGCGAATGCTTTTGCCTGAGGATTGTTTCAGCATTTATTTCTCACTGTGCTGTGAGGAGGGTACAACTACATGTAAATCACTAGGGATGGGGTCCACCACCCTCTGGATTCAGACTACCACTCAGGATGAGAAGGGAATGGATATTAGATAAAGTCTAGTGGAAGACTTTTGTCATTTAAGACCTTATTTATCCAACCATGCTTTACTGAATGATTACTATGTGCCAGACCCTTTGTTATACTCTGGAAAGAAAAGAGCAGGGAAATGTGACTTGGAGGAACAAAAACTCATGTAAGTAGATAAATCGCAATGTAATACAAGAGGAAGTATTAAAGCAACTTGAATAAAGTGTGATGCCACAATATACCTTAAGATAAACCCATATTAAGTGGCAACATTTAAAAGATATGTTTTATGATAGGTTAAAGATATGAAAGGAGCTCACTCTACCCTATTTACCCAAAAAATTCAGGAAGGATCAGAGAATTGCTTCAAGAACTCACAGCTTTGTGAGTCCTGTAAGGAGTTAATAAGTTGCCTAAAGAATAGCATTCAGCTGAATAATGGTTTAAAAAGTAAAAAGGAAAGTGCTGGAGAGATGTGAAACAGTATTCCACCTTGGCAGCTCCGGTGCAAACTCCATCAGTAGCAGGGTGGCGGTAGTGTTTGAAGATAGAATGGAGAGATATTATTACTCTTACCTATTGCTCTAGATATTACAATGCTAGAGCATTATATATTTTTGCTCAGGACTAGGTAAGGAGAGATTTTTTGGTGGGGGGAGAAGCACTTTGGGGGTCTGTGTGGCTTTGGGGGAAGGAGATATCTTGATTTAGAGGCATATTTGGCTGTAGCGAATTGTAAGGAAGAGGTGAGGGCCAGACAAAGAGAAGGAGGTTCAGGACTCAGGAAAAAGAAGAAAATAGGTCATGAGGATTCCTTTTTACTTCCTTTTTAATTGCTAAATCAATTCACCAAGTAGGGAAAGAGGCTGGAATTGGAAATCCAGCCATGACTCTGTGGTTTAGAGATGCTACTTGGCAGTTATAAAGATTGTATCAGCGGTAAAGGATCCTCAGTAACTAAATAATACCTGATATAATTGGAAGAGTAGTTTGTTGCTTTAAGTTGCCTAATTTACATCCAAGAACTAGTTTAAGTAATGAGAGTCACTAGCTTTAAAAAAAAATCTATGAAAACATTAAAATGTATGCAACTATATTTGGCAAGATGTTTTGTAGTTCAGGAAACTATGCCCCATATACTTCACAGATACAAAAATACAAACTAACATAAAGCATGGAATTAGATTTTAAAATGACAAATAGAAAACTAGGGCTGAAGATATCTAGCCAGGCTAAAGAAAAATGACTTGTAAGGAGGGAGAAAAAAAAAAAAAAGGATTTTTCTAAACTGTCAGTTGATTGTAAACCTTTCAGTGATATTCATAATACAGTATTTTCTTCTAGCTTAACAATGTATCAACTTACATTGATCCATTGGCTGATCTACACTACATTTACCAGAATTCTCCTTCCTGTATGTTTCTGGTGACATTGGGCCACAGTGGAAGGATGGAAGCTGGGCCTATAACTGTTCACCTTCTCTTGGATCCTTCTTCAGCTGCTTTGTCTCCTGGGCTAGGTGTGTGTGTTTAGTTCTGCGAAGAAGAACCTGGTGTCTGCAGGATGTCTGCTTCACCAAGACCAAAGGCAATGTGAACTGATCTAGGTTTTAGCCTGTCCCCCTGGGTCCTGGCTCATGCATTTGGGTTCCAGACTGTTGCTGCTCTCCCGCACTTTACATCCATCTGTCCTTCCTTACTGCCTACCCAACCTTAACCAGCTTGACCAGCTGAGTAAGGTCAAATCTCAATGACAAATTCCTGTGTATGTATACATGCACACACAAATATGTATGTATACACGTATGTAAGAAGTATGCATATGTGTACATGTACACACTTATACACATACATAACCTCGATTCTGGCTACATGGGATCACTTAGATCCATAATCAGGGAGGTAAAGGTAATATCTGCTGACATGTTTAAATTATAGTACATATAATTGCGCATTTTTTCTCACTTCTGGTTTTCCCCACTCCAGTTTTCTATCCATTTACCTAGTGATGTTACAAAGTAAAGAGCTATTGTACCATATTCTCTAGGAGTGAAATCTAAGTAGTCTCATAAATGAAACCTGATAATTGAAACTATTATTCAAAATGACATTAGAAGGAGGAGAATACTGAAAATTTCAAGTGTTTAAGTGGAGATAAAGGTAAACTAAAAGTTCAATGAGGTTTTCACTTTTGTTTCCTATGTAGAAGTGGAAGGAAGAAGACATCTCCTTTGCCTTCTACTCAGGAGAGCTTCAACCTCTGGATTAAGGCAGGAGCCCATCAAAACCATCAATAGAACATTCTGCTTTTAGGTCAAGCCTCACACCTGGTGGTTTACTGTGTTTATGAATGGGCTACATGTGCTTTCTTCCTTATGAGAGAGACATTGTTGTGGGAAGTATTACTGTATTTTTATAACTGGAAATATTTTAGTATATAATGTTTAGAGGAGGAAGAAATTCGTATTATTTGATATCTACCTTATGCATGGGATTGTGGTAGGGACTTTACCTATAGCATTTCATTTAATCCACAAAACAATGCCGTGAGGTTGGTACTGCTACCAATATTTTACAGATGATTGATCGGACAGCCTCAGAGAATTTATATAACTTGCCTGTAGATACAGAGTGGAGTAGGGCTGTCAGACTTTAAAGTAAATGCTCTTTCTATAAAACTGCACTGCCTCTTTTACAGTGACCTCAATTCTGAAAAGAATAATTATAATAATGGCCTAACTTCCTCATTGGTCTGAAGAAAATGTGGATCTGCTGGAAATGTTTTTAAAGTAACTGACTTGCAGTTGAGTTATATGCTCCGAGTATATTTAATATAATATATATTATGAGCTCTGCCTTTGCCAAATCACTTCTCTCAAGAAACAGAATAACGCTGAGATTAAGAAAATGAGTTCTGAAGTCAAACCGCATGAGTGCACAGAAGTGGTGCCACCACTTACTTTGTGACTTTGGGAAAGTCACCTAACACCTCTGTGCTTCAGTTTTTTTCTCATCCTTAAACCAGATCTTATAACAGCACCCACATGGTAGTGTCGTTAGGATTAAATTACATATTTCGTCAAAAATCACAAATTGACACAAACAGTACTTACTGTGGACTAGACATTATTTCAGTGTCTTGCATATAGTAAATCATTTATTAATTACATCTCTATGAGGTAGGCTTTGCTATTATTTCCATTTTGCAGACGATAAAATTAATGCAAGAGGCTAAGTAATTTGCTCCAGATCACCTGCCTATTAAAACCTGGTATTTGGCTTTGGAGTTCATGATCTTAACCACTAAGCTAGACTGTCATTTTGCTTAGCACAAAGTTCATGCTCCATAAATGTTAACTCTAGTATACACTTTCAAACTTCTTCCAGAGGACCTGACGTCATTAAAGTGCGAGCACTGAGTTCATACCTGTGCAGGAGGAATCGACACACCTCACGTGGAGCTGGATGGAGTGTACTCCCAGGGGCAAGATCGCACCTTTCCTAAGCATACTTCAGGGCACATCAATGAGGGCCAGGTACCATTTTGCCTGAAAGAGTAAGAGATAAATGCTGAATGGATTTATTACGAGCAACAAGCTCTAGTGAAGGGCTTTTGGAGGTATCCACTTAAAATTTTTTGCTTGTCTGATGTCATACTATCTTTTTATTCTGGAAAATTCTGTATTTTACCCTGCTCTGGAAAAGCTGTGGTGTCCCAAAGGAAGTTATATGTGAATCATCATCATCTATACTATAAGCTTCTTTGAAATAGAGAGCAATCTTTGGAATGTCATTGTTCTCTTAAGATCCAGTTGCTCACGTATTTTCACGTATGCAGTGGCGTGGTTCTCAGCCACACCTCTGGTTACTTATTTACATCAAACTGGTGCAGCCAGTGTCTGACATAATGTCACAGATGCCTAAAGTAGAATCAACACATGTTAGGCATTCAATTAGTATGTATAGACTTTGTTTTTCAATTGTCTTTACTGCGAAGTCAACAGGTAAACCAAAACAGGCATATTCTGTAGATCAGTGGTTCTCAGAATGTGGTGTCCAGAGCAGCAGCACCAGTGACTCTAGGTAATTTGTTAGAAATGCAGATTCCCAGTGCCCATCTCAGACCTATGAAAAAAGAGACTTTGGGTTAAAGACCAGCAATCAGAGTTTTTACAAGACCTCCAGGTAAATCTGATGCAGAATGAAGTTAGAGAATCGCTGCTATAGTTATACAAAAGCATGTCTGAAACACGCATATCCTGTAACTAACTCATGAAAAAGAAGTTTGTCGTTTAGCATTCTTTCCTAATTCATCTTTAAACGGGAGCAGTAGTGTTCCTTCTTTAGGCATTAGAAATATTTTCATGTTTTGCAGTAGGCCAAGGCAGGACTTAGAATAAGAGTAGCTTCTAGATTCCTTGGTATTCACAAATCAATTGACTCAGAATCTCTGCGGAGGGGAGTTGGGGTAGCTGCATATTTAGTAAACACCTTTGGAGCTTCTTATGCAAAATAGGTTTATGAGAACCTTAGCATAAGAGCAACTGTAGTCTGAGGAACTTCAATGTGGATAGACTTGTGAATTGCTTACGTCCCAGGGGGAAATTTGGTCTGTTTGTCCTGAAGCCTGAGGTTGTAGCTACTGAAACAGTATTCTTTTTTTTTTTTTTTTTTGCCTGATAGTATCATATTTTACTAAATAAAAGCCATCTCATCTTTAGAATTCCACAATTTCTCTGCCCTGTTCTCTGTAGCTTGGCACGTAATTTCAGGTCTCTCAGTGGACAGTATTTTAGTATCCCGTAGGAAAGCACACTACAGTGATTAATGAAGGTTGACCATGGCACCTCCAAAGAACACCTCTTTCATTGTCTTGTATATAAGAAAGTTTTGTATTTTTCTCATGGTTAAGACACTGACTCCTAATCAAGCGTGTTATCCAATTATCAGTCAATAGTTGTTTGGAGCAGGCAAAAACCTTATTTCAGGAAATCTTGTGACCAAATTTACAGGCAAGAAGAAAACACTAATTAGAGGTACACAGAAATGAGCCTTGTATGAAATAAAATTCTGTAGGAGTTGCTGACAAGCTGGCTTTCGTACTTGGAGCACTTATAACAATTTCTTATTGTAAGAGTCAAACGGCCCCGCCTCATCCAGGGGCCTATGGATAATATCTCTAGGATTCTGAAAATGTGTGAAGACAAAGGAAGGTAAGTGAGAATAACTGGCTCCGTGCTCTGGAATAAGAACTAAATACATTTCGCAGTTCCTGATGAAAAACTCCAAGTAAGAAATCCGCAGACATATGTGGGGATACTTAACGGATGGATCGGAAATGTGGTGCTGGGAAAGGGAAAGAAATGGCTGACCAGATCTGTCTAGAGCTGGATCCAGGAAGTGACTAGGGGGTAAAGCTCTCTTTCACCGGTGAGGAAAGCAAAGCTGACTATCTAGATTAATGCTGGGGCCCAAGGCTTCTTGTTGGCGCATGTGAATGAAGCAAAGGTGAGAGTTTGAGAAACTCCATGTCTGATCGCATGGAGTGGGAGTTGGGGTTTCAGGCTGGGGATGAGTGGAGCTCAGTAGCCATGGTTGCACCTTTGAGGGCAAAATAAGGTACGTTGCTCCCTTCCCTGATGAGAAGTTATCAGCCTACTCGGGGCCCTGCTTTTGCTGTCAGTGCAAGTGAGGATTTCCCAGGTCGCAGCATCAGGGCGTGGCCGGTAAACTGATTCCTCTCCGGAGCAGCAAGAGCTCTGGGGCTTGAAGGCCACCTGGCTTCACTCCCCCCACCTGCTGGATGTTTATGTGAACATATCTCTAGAGACAAAGTCCATTCGAATTAAAATCAAGCAGAACCTTCAGGTTTAGGCTAAAACTATTCTTCCAGGCAGTCTCCTGATGCCTCCTCTATCCTTCCTGGTCCCTGTGTTAATACGTTCCTTGAATTAGCTGAAGAATGCAATCTAAGCAAACTCCAATTCCTTGCTGAGACATGACGTGAATTTCTACTTTACCCTCATTTCTTCTTTCTCATCTTTCTGGCCCTTTTACCCTGTTAGCATTTGGCTAGACATATTTTCTGCATCTACACTTTATTCAGTTGATTTTCTCTCTATCAGTTTCAGAACAATACAGATTTGCATTCAGGAAATAGGTACTTTCATATATATACGTGGAGTCCTCACTTTGCACCATTCCAACATACATGAATTGCAGTTACCTTAGTTAATGACACCAAGTCCCTCAACACCACAGTTGTTCAAATTTCAGGTTCCACAGTATATTTACTGAGTAATTGCATAAAGTACAATCTTTGCTGCTGGCTCACAAATCACTACATAAACAACAGATGCCCGTCATGATCAGCAACCCTCACAGCGCCTTTCAAAGGCTGTCAGTGATTGGTCTCTACACACTCATTACTCAGTCCATACACAGAAAACAATGTACGTAGTTGTGTTGCTTACCAGTTTCCCAGCAGGAAAGAGATAATATAAGCAAAGTAGTTTAACATTTAAAGCACTTACTACTGTCACTGTTTCTCTTAGGGACTTAAAAATGTGAAAATTTGCTTTTAACCACTGAACACAAATTCATTAATCAAGCCAATGGGCCAAGGAGGTGTTTTAACTTTTAAATCCTATTTTCTTATATGGACTTTAGGACAGGCTCTGGAAACTACAACTGAAGAGCATGTAACTTTAGCTGAATTTGGGGAGAAATGTGTCATAAAGCATGCAATTGAAAATGTTTAAGCATTATGGCAGGAAGAAAATCAGGTAATATCTGCAGTAGGACAGAAACTGTTACCATGTGGTGCACGTACTCTGTGGGATTCAGATCAGACGTAAATGAAGTTAAGGGAATGTTGAAACTGCTGCTGTGGTTCTAAGGGCTCTATATATGCAGCCAGGAGAACTCAATAAAGATGACCTCATCAGCATAAATGAGGAAGGGCTTGTAATGAAAAAGATGACGAGGTCCCAGAAGTGACGCTGACAAAAAGACCTCACATTAAAGGAATTCTCAGAGGTATTTCATGCTGTTAAAAGAACAAAGGATAAAATGTTGGTTAAGTTGACCCCAATTTAGAAAGGAATATGACAATTCACCAAGGTGTAATAAAGATGCTTGTTCCATACTGTGAGTTATCAGATGAGAAGGCAAGCACTGTTCAAACTATTCTTGATAAATTTTTTAAAAAAGAAATAAAGCACTTTAATTTTCAATGTTTCTAATATTTTAAATTACAGTGTGTTAAGTAAATGTTAGTTTTACTATCATTTTAAATGTACCTATAAATTTAGACAATAAGAGAATTTTTAATGTTTTGGCAGAAAATTTGAAAGGTCACAGAAAAATCATAATTTTTTCCCGTCGATTATTAACATTGCTTTTCACGGTTTCAGCTTGCACAGTCATTTTTATGGTTCCTCACTACTGAGCAAAGAAAAGATTGCCATACACATCAAAATAGCACATACATGGAATTTTTAAATGTGTAGAAATATTTATTCATTTACTTAATGGGTGTTTGTTTATTTAGCACCAACTATTTGCCAATCACTGGGCAGTGAACAAAACAAAGTCTCAACCCTCATAAATAAAGTTAAAGTATGTCTAGTGATTACAAGAGCTATGAAGGAAAGCAAAGCTGAAAGATGAGATGAGATCGAGAGTTCAGGGTAGGGGAATGCTCTCCTATTCTCCTGTAGTGTGGTCCCTGAATGCTTATCCACAAGGTAATGCTGAACACAGAAATGCAGGTGTCTGGAGGATGAGAACACCAGGTGAAGGAAATACTAAACATATTATTCTCTCTTACATGAGTGAGTCTACAAAATGTGTACTTGGTAGCTCAGGAGCCAAGTCTTGGTGAAGTCTGGGCAACAGTTGTAAGGCTGTGGCTACATTTGGAAGCACATAGAATGGTCACCATATGATGAGCTGTAAATGGCTGTGCCTCCAGACCAGTGTAATAATAGTGCATTGATTCATTCTCTGCCTTACGACTTCTTGAAAAACATATCGATTCAAATTCTGCTTGTTTTCCCAGCACTTAATTAATCAGAGGTCATTCAGTTGAGAATGCAGTTTCTACTACCCAAACATTATCTTTTATTATATGTCAAACATTCTATGGGTAACAACTCTCACATTTATTATCTTTAAAAAAAATCTTCAATTGCAGTTCATATGTTTCTAGGTTTTTGAGATATATTATGGATTCATAGGTCTTAAGTAGCCTTAACTTGTATTTATTCATTTCTACAACTAGGCCATAAACTCTGTTTTTTTTTTTTGTTTTTTGTTTTTTGTTTTAATTGATGGATGGCAATTGCTTTAAGGAGAAAAAGACTACTCAGTAAATTAGAAATTAAACACATGCCACTTATTCATGATCAAACTGGAGAAACAGGCGGGGAGGAAAACAATACTTAGTCTCATATATGTGCTAGGAATTGTTTCAAGTACATTTACTAGTTAAATCTTCAAACAGTCTATGAATTGTTTAGGCTACTATATAATAGTAAAGGATACTATTATCCTTGCTTTGCAGATGAAGACCAGACTCAGAGAGCTGGTAACTGGGGTCTGGCATTTGAACGTAGGCAGTGGGACTCCAGCACCTTTATTCTTAATCACTGTCTTAATCACTATACTGGACTGAATTGCAGGGCCCCGTTGTATAAGAAAACATGTTTCTGAGAGCAGAGGAGACAACAGTTAAGCGGGAATATTGCCATATGCACATCATCTTCCCAGGGTCGTCGTTGTGCAAGAATCATTTTGCTCTATGAGAGGTTCACTCAAGCAGAATACTGAAAAAGATCAGAGCTCTATATTCAGTTTAATAATTTTCAAGAAAGAGAAGGTAGATTGGATCAATTGAAATACTAATTGTACTCACAGAAACACGGTTATTTCTGCGGAACAAATATCAACTATCAGAAAGTTTAAGAGAACTAAAGGGTTATTCTGGTTACGCGCGTGCGCACATGCACACACACACACACCCCCTCCACCAATTAATATAAACGGAGGCTCTCTGAGTACAATGGAAAATCAGGCTCTAGGTACAGACCATAATGAATGTTTCATGGGACTAATGAATAGGGAGATTCTAGCTATTAGAATCAGGAAGGTTATTATCTGATTCATGAAAGCTTTTAGTAATACACGAATGTACGTTTTTTAAAAGTGTGGCATTTACTTAGGCCTCACTTTTATCACAATCACTTAATTATTAATAAAACCACAGCTTTTAAGATGAGCACAGTAAAAATGAATTTGAAAAGATGATGTGGAGATAAGCAGGCTTTTACTTTTGTGATTTATATGTTTGCAAAGTCAGCCTGTCTGTTTTAGTTCTTTTATTCTTGCTCACCAACATAGCAGTTTAGCTCTTCCTTGGAAGCAGAAGGTAAAACAATAAAGCAGTTCTCAAGTACTTGTACATAAAGGTGAAAGGCACTCCTCTCACTATCCAAATTCACCTCCTTTGTCAAGGATATCGAAGGATGCTTCTTGGGAAGAATATATTTCCCAAGGCAGAGGAAAGGGATTTTACTTTAAATAATGATTATATATAAGTTTAAACCCCTAAAAATTCCAAAACGATTGATTTTACAGAAACATCTTTTAAATAGCTGATGTTAAATGATGTGGAGGAGCCAGACTGAGTTGTTTCTGCCTTCAAAGATCCTGACATCGGGCTTCCCTGGTGGCGCAGTGGTTGATAGTCTGCCTGCTGATGCAGGGGACACGGGTTCGAGCCCTGGTCTGGGAGGATCCCACATGCCGCGGAGCAACTAGGCCCGTGAGCCACAACTACTGAGCCTGCGCGTCTGAAGCCTGTGCTCCGCAACAAGAGAGGCCGCGATAGTGAGAGGCCCGCGCACCGCGATGAAGAGTGGCCCCCGCTTGCCACAACAGAGAAAGCCCTCGCACAGAAACGAAGATCCAACACAGCCAAAAATTAATTAATTAATTAAAAAAAAAAAAAAAAAAAGATCCTGACATCTACTGGATGCTTCATAGAGAGGCAATGGGGCGTCTTTGAAACTCTTCGTTAGAAAAGACCTGAGAAGGAATTTTAGCTTCACTTCTTAGGATGATGAAACTTAATACATTCCTAAATATCCAGCTTTCTTGCTTGTAAAATAGGATGATGATATCATCTATTTTTTAAGAATTTTGCGAATATTAAAAATGTCTAATATGTACAAAATTTAGTATATCAAACACAGAACTCTTTGCCCTCCTTCCCAATGAAAAAATTGTGTTTTCCCCCAGCCTTCCCCAACTTATTAAATAGCACTATCTTCCATCCAATTTCCCAACACAGAAATGGAGGATTCATACTTGATTACTTTCTTTCCCTCTTGCCTACATTTAATACATGAGCAAGGCCTAAGAATGCTCACTCAAAATGAGTTCTTGGGGAATTCCCTGGCGGTCCACTGGTTGCGATTCCGCACTTCCGCCACAGCGGGCACGGGTTCGATCCCTGATCAGGGAACTAAGATCCTGTGCGCTGCGTGGCATGGCCAAAAAAAGAAAAACAAAAAACTGAGTTCCATATCTGACCTCTTCTTCTCATCTCCCATCCTCTTTCTCCAGGACTACTCAATAATTTCCTAAGGTTTTCTCTGTCTGAGCCCTTTCCCACACTTTATTCTCAACACTACAGCCAGAATGATTTAAATGTATAAAATAATAGATCATGTGATCCCCTTGCTCAGAATCCTCTAATGGTTTCTCAACTCACTTAGAAAGCACTCTAATCTCTTTACTGTGGCCTTCAAGAGCCCACACCATCCAGCTCCTATCTCTCTCCCTCTCTTGGCCTCTTACTTAAATCTCCTGAATAAGTTCGTCACATCATTTAGCCCTATTTATGGTCTTTTGTTCCCGGAACACGCATGGCTCACGCTTAGAGTCTCTGCGTGTAGATTCACATCTGGCTGGCTCTTTCCTGTCAGCGAGGTCACTGCCTCTTCAAGTACGTCTTCCCTAACCGCTGCCCCCAGACACTACCACGTTATCCTGCTGAATTCTCCTCAGAGCACTTCCGTGTATACAAAGTGACCACCTCCTTTAGAATCCCCAGAGCAGGGATTTTGTCCACGTTGTTCACAGTCACATCCCTCAGGTACTAATGTTGATCAGTCTACAATTAGGGACTTAATAAATATTGGTTGGTTGGCTGACCGGATTAATGTTAACACGTGTGAAATTCTAGACACACAATAGGCACATGGCAAACGCAACATACAATTAGTGAGTACTTAAAAAAGTGTATACCAAGCTCATAGAGAAAGAGAACAGATTGATGGTTGCCAGAGGTGTGGGGGGTGAGGGTGGGTGAAATGGGTGAAGGGAGTCAAAAGGTACAGACTTCCAGTCAGAAAATAGGTAAGTCATGGGGAGGTAATGCACAGCATCATAGCGACCATAGTTAATAATGCTGCATTTTATACTTGAGAGTTGCTAAGACAGGAAATTTTAAAAGCTCTCATCACAAGGAAAAAATTCTGTAACATATATGATGACAGATATTAACTAGAATTACTGCGGTGATCATTTCCAACATATACAAATACCGAACCATTATATTGTACACCTGAAACTCATGTAAGTTTGTATGTCAATTACACCCCAATAAAAATGTATAAACCTTTAAAATATGGGACAGGATATGTTAAAAGCTATAAAAATCTAGTAAGAACAGAAACCCTTCCTTTATGTGAGAGTTTAATTTAGACTGGAAAATTTCGAAATAAGTCATGGAGAAAGTGACATTAGTTAGGCCTTGAAGGATTGATGGGGTTTTTACAAGAAGAAAATGGGGAGAAATGGATGCTGGAGAGTTGTAGCAATGCGTGCAAAGCCATAGAGGCAGACATAGTGTATGGCTCCGTGTAGCTGGAAAACAGAATGGTAAGCAGTGGTAAGCAGGAGAGATTAGATCCGGGCCAGATCCCTGGGAATATTAAAGGAAATTCGTTTTGGAGAGAAGGTAGAGAGTCTGATTTTGTCATGCACATGGAGGTATCCAGCAAGCAGTTGTAGGTTTAAGTCTGAGGCTCAAAAGGGGGCAGAGTTCTGAAACTGGAAATGTTAGCATTCTGGTTAGAGGTGAGTGAAAGCTGAGAGAGTGAATAAAACAGCCCGGAAAGAAGAAGCTGATCAAAAATTGGGGAAAGCTTACACTTAATGGGTGTGTAAAAGAACAGGAACCAATAAGAGTTGTGAGAAATATCATTCAGAAAGGTAGGAAGGGAGTAGTACTGACAGAAATAAATCAAAGCTGAAGAAGGTGAGAATTGAAAGAAGTATGCAACATTCAATAGAGTTGCTTCTTGCAAAGAGGAAGAGTGAAATGAAAAGGGAGAAGAGAGGATTACTTTGGTTTTGGATGAGAGCTAGCTTTTCTGTAATAAGATGCAGAAGGAATTGCTCTGGCCGAAATGGCAAATTGGAGGGGAGGAGGCTGGAGTAAAAAAGGAAATGGGGACTATACCTCGAGGAGTAAATATAGTTTTTAAAAGTCAACCTGGGGGGACTTCCCTGGTGGCACAGTGGTTGAGAATCCGCCTGCCAATGCAGGGGACACGGGTTTGAGCCCTGATCCGGGAAGATCCCACATGCCGCGGAGCAACTAAGCCTGTGCGCCACAACTACTGAGGCTGCGTGCCACAACTACTGAAGCCTGTGCACCTAGAGCCCGTGCTCCAAACAAGAGAAGCCACCGCGATGAGAAGCCCACCCATTGCAACAAACAGTAGTCCCCGCTCACCGCATCTAGAGAAAGCCCGCACACATCAACGAAGACCCAACACAGCCAAAAATAAATAAATAAAATAAATAAATTTATTTAAAAAAAAAAGTCAACCTGGGGTGTTTTTTTTGTTTTGTTTTTTTAATGGGAGGGGGTTAATTTTACAGAGCAAGAAGGGAAAGCCAGTGAAGGGTGAGATGGGACGTGAGATGGGAAACATTCTGGAAATGATGAGAAAAGAGTGGAAGGACAGGATATGGGCAACTAGTGAAGGGGCTCATTCTCATCTTGAAATGGGGCAAAGACATGTTTTTTTGTTTGTTTGTTTTTTTCTGATAGCTAAGAATAAAAGAATGAGTCAAGGTTGGGAGAGAGATCAAGGTGGTGGGAAGGAAATTTGTTAAGTGTGCTTGTGGGAGACCCTCTGTGGCAGTAACATGTGTGCTGAGTTGCCCTGCAGAGACGTAAGCGTGCATTTCCTTTTGGGGCAATTCAATGGAGATCTGGCTTGCTGTGTAAGACTGAGAGTCCAGAGGAAGTCAGACGTTTGTTTTCTATCTTTCCAATTCCAGACAACTGTATTTGCTAAAGTCAGGATTTCTTCTACAGTAAAGTTTCTGTTTCATGGATATAGTACTTCCTTAGTGAGGAAGATGGTATGGTAAAATGCAAATTTCATTTTAACACTTACTAATATTTGTAAATCATGAATCATCATTATAATATTTGAGATAGTGTCTGTGTAATCTGACAATCTGTGGATAGTTTAAATTGGCAAACAGTAAATTTTCCTAAAATGCTTTCGAAATACACTTGATCAAATTATACTTTAGCGAAAGAAGACATAAAAAAGTGCTGGGAAAATTTTTCATCTAGTCCCCAGATACATACCAAGGCTAGGATATTAGAAAAAAAGAAGCCAGAAAGATCAATCTCCAACACTGATATGTTTTCTCTAGAAGTCAGAGTGAATTATTTTGGACCCAATATTTATTTATTTGTTTTTTTGTTTGTTTATTTATTTATTTATTTTCCAGCTTTATTGAGGTAAAGTTGACAAATAAAATTGTAAGATATTTAAAGTGCCTGCAGGGAAGGGAAACCCTCTCAAGCTAGCTTCCATAAAGGGTTAAAGAATACTTGGAATCATTAGAGAATCCTAGGGCGATACTTACAGTCAAGCCTCTTGGAGGCTCTGGGACCCGGGCTGTCCCCTGGGGGGACAACTGGCTTCTCAATTCCATGGCTCCTCTTTATACAGCTGCTCTATTTTCTCCTTCGGGCTCCTTCCTCCATTGCTACCCTGGCTGGCTTCCTCTGCTTACACATCCTGAATATGGCCAAATATGTCCCCAAAGAGACCTGGCTCCATGTGACTTTTCAAGTTTAGAAACTACCACTTGACTTCAATCTCTAAAAGAATTTCAAAGTGAATTTTCAAGCATGAGCATCTGATTGAATACTAACCAGCCAGTAGATCAGATAGTTGGGTCAGGTAGGTTTTCTCTATCAAGTCAGCTTTGAGGGGTGGAGTGAAGGGGGTGAGGGGCAGAAGTGGATGCCATCTGCTATCTACGGATTGACCACACTTTCTAGAGTAAAGGAAGCACTGTTAATAATTACACCCGGAACAGATGTAAATCAGGACTGACATAGGCCAACCGGGCCAACAAAGCTATGAACCGTTGCCTGTACCAAAGATTATGAGTGGCATAGATTTCCTAGAAGTAGTAGTAGATGGGATGAGTAATGAAACCTGTTAGTAAGTACATTCTACTCTTCTGTCTTCTAAATACACTAATATCTCATCCTTCGTAAATACACTTCTAATGATGGCCTAATTGTCACACATGCAACTGCAAAGATGCTCACCCCATATCTGGTGAGAAGAGATACAGTCACAGACAATTCCTATATATCAGGCCCCTCTATCACCAGCTAATGGCTATTTTTCCTCTTGTTCTTTTGTAATCCAGTCTTCCCTGTTTTTCAGACTGTGGAATACATGAGTGGTTCTCAAAGTGGGATCCCCTGACCAGCATCACTGGGAACTCATGAAGAAGGCAAAGTCTCCGTCCCAGACCTACTGAGTGAGAAACTCTGTGGGATGGGGCTCAGGAATTTGCATTTTAAAAAGCCCTTCACATGATTGTGATACATGCAAAAGTTTGAGACCCACTGGAATAGACTCTAAAGTTAACCACCGTTAACACACTGGAAATAAAAGTATAAATCATTTTGTCTAACAGAAGCAATTTCCCCTTCAGGTTTTGCTCTTCTCAAACTTGCAAGGGAGGCAGCCTATATTTCATAGCTGCTCCAGGCCATAGTTGATTCAAGAGCTGTGAAGTTTCTGAAATTTTTATGCTATTTGCAAACTAACAAGTTAGCTTACCACAATTTCATTAATGCTGGTAGACAACATGAGACTCCTGGTTTAGAGAAGAAGAATCATAGTTTTATTTGCAGCAATGGTAGTAGCAGAATATTAGCATTTGTGCTGGGTTCTTGAGCCCCAATTCCCAGGGGGTGATGGGAAAAAGTATCAATAATACTAGCCCATGTAGTGGGTTGTATTTCAAGAGAGGGACCCTGCATTTAGAGAGCCTGCATCTTCTATGATAGGCAGTAAGCACCACTGCCCTTTGTCTCAGAGAGAGACCTTATTTCTAACTTCTTAGACTGTTCCATATACAAAAATCCTTGTAATGATAGTCCAGAACAAAAGCTGTCAGGGCTTCTACTCACGAGACATGTTGAAACATGAGAGACCCATGGAGAATTATCTCCCAACCGTGTGGATGAATGAGCTTGGGAGTGGAGTGAGCCTTTATCTAGCATAATTCTGTTCTTGTTAGTTTCAACTGGGTTCTTGAACTGGGAGGCTTAGAGCTGAGAAGGCCATAAGTAAACGGAAGTAGAGAAAGGCAGTCTGAAGAGAACTAAAGAGAGTGGTGAGTGAATTATCTTATAAAAAGAAATTGTGTGAGAGAGAAACAGACAGAGAAAAGAGAAAAAGATTAATGAGACATCATACACACTTAGAACACAATTAAGTCATTCTGATTTTTAAATTTCCTAGATCCAATCTCTCTTAAAATCTGTGTATCCTGCCTTTAAGTTTCCTTTTCTGAGAAATTACAAACGTTTTCTTTTTTTTTTTGGAACCTGCTTTGTTTACTTAACTTTTATCATAAACATTTGTCCAAATTTCTACATGATCTTCATAGCTATCATTTTTTTAAACATCTTTATTAGAGTATAATTGCCTTACAATGGTGTGTTAGTTTCTGCTTTATAACAAAGTGAATCAGTTATACATATACATATGTCCCCATATGTCTTCCCTCTTGCACCTCCCTCCCTCCCACCCTCCCTATCCCACCCCTCTAGGTGGTCACAAAGCACCAAGCTGATCTCCCTGTGCTATGCAGCTGCTTCCCACTAGCTATCTATTTTATGTTTGGTAGTGCATATATGTCCATGCCACTCTTTCACTTTGTCCCAGCTTACACTTCACCCTCCCCATATCCACAAGTCCATTCTTTAGTAGGTCTGCATCTTTATTCCTGTCTTGCCCCTAGGTTCTTCTGACCCTTTTTTTTTTTTTTTAGATTCCATATATATGTATTAGCATACGGTATTTGTTTTTCTCTTTCTGACTTACTTCACTCTGTATGACAGTCTCTAGGTCCATCCACCTCACTACAAATAAATCAGTTTCGTTCCTTTTGATAGCTGAGTAATATTCCATTGTATATATGTGCCACCTCTTCTTTATCCATTCATCTGTTGATGGACACTTAGGTTGCTTCCATGTCCTGGCTATTGTAAATAGAGCTGCAATGAATATTTTGGTACATGACCCTTTTTGAATTATGGTTTTCTCAGGGTATATGCCCAGTAGTGGGATTGCTGGGTCATATGGTAGTTCTATTTTTGGTTTTTTAAGGAACCTCCATACTGTTCTCCACAGTGGCTGTATCAATTTACATTCCCACCAACAGTGCAAGAGGATTCCCTTTTCTCCACACCCTCTCCAGCATTTATTGTTTGTAGATTTTTTGATGATGGCCATTCTAGCTGGTGTGAGATGATACCTCATTGTAGTTTTGATTTGCATTTCTCTAATGATTAATGATGTTGGGCATTCTTTCATGTGTTTGTTGGCAATGTGTATACCTTCTTTGGAGAAATGTCTATCTAGGTCTTCTGCCCATTTCTGGATTGGGTTGTTTGTTTTTTTGATATTGAGCTTCATGAGTTGCTTGTATGTTTTGTAGATTAATCCTTTGTCAGTTGCTTCATTAGCAAATATTTTCTCCCATTCTGAGGGTTGTCTTTTCATCTTGTTTATGGTTTCCTTTGCTGTGCAAAAGCTTTTAAGTTTTCATTAGGTCCCATTTGTTTATTTTTGTTTTTATTTCCATTTCTCTAGGAGTTTGGTCAAAAAGGATCTTGCTGTGATTTATGTCATAGAGTGTTCTGCCTATGCTTTCCTCTAAGAGTTTGATGGTGTCTGGCCTTACATTTAGGTCTTTAATCCATTTTGAGTTTATTTTTGTGTATGGTGTTAGGGAGTGTTCTAATTTCATTCTTTTACATGTAGCTGTCCAGTTTTCCCAGCACCACTTATTGAAGAGGCTGTCTTTTCTCCACTGTATATTCTTGCCTCTTTATCAAAGATAAGGTGACCATATGTGCGTGGGTTTATCTCTGGGCTTTCTATCCTGTTCCAATGATCTGTATTTCTGTTTTTGTGCCAGTACCATACTGTCTTGATGACTGTAGCTTTGTAGTATAGTCTGAAGTCAGGGAGTCTGATTCCTCCAGCTCTGTTTTTTTCCCTCAAGACTGCTTTGGCTATTTGGGGTCTTTTGTATTTCCATACAAATTGTGAAATTTTTTGTTCTAGTTCTGTGAAAAATGTCATTGGTAGTTTGACAGGGATTGCATTGAATCTGTAGATTGCTTTGGGTAGTAGAGTCATTTTCACAATGTTGATTCTTCTGATCCAAGAACATGGTATATCTCTCCATCTATTTGTTTCATCTTTAATTTCTTTCATCAGTGTCTTATAATTTTCTGCATACCGGTCTTTTGTCTCCTTAGGTAGGTTTATTCCTAGATATTGTATTCTTTTTGTTGCAATGGTAAATGGGAGTGTTTTCTTAATTTCGCTTTCAGATTTTTCATCATTAGTGTATAGAAATGCAAGAGATTTCTGTGCATTAATCTTGTATCCTGCTACTTTACCAAATTCCTTGATTAGCTCTAGTAGTTTTCTGGTAGCATCTTTAGGATTCTCTATGTATAGTATCATGTCATCTGCAAACAGTGACAGATTTACTTCTTCTTTTCCAATTTGGATTCCTTTTATTTCTTTTTCTTCTCTGATTGCTGTGGCTAAAACTTCCAAAACTATGTTTAATAATAGTGGTGACAGTGGGCAACCTTGTGTTGTTCCTGATCTTAGTGGAAATGGTTTCACTTTTTCACCATTGAGGACGATGTTGGTTGTGGGTTTGTCATATATGGCCTTTATTATGTTGAGGAAAGTTCCCTCTATGCCTACTTTCTGGAGGGTTTTTATCATAAATGGGTGTTGAATTTTGTCAAAAGTTTTTTCTGCATCTGTTGAGATTATCATATGGTTTTTCTTCTTCAGTTTTTTAATATGGTGTATCACATTGATTGATTTGCGTATATTGAAGAATCCTTGCATCCCTGGGATAAATCCGACTTGATCATGGTGTATGATCCTTTTAATGTGTTGTTGGATTCTGTTTGCCAGTATTTTGTTGAGGATTTTTGCATCTGTATTCATCAGTGATATTGGTCTGTAATTTTCTTTTTTTGTAGTATCTTTTTCCGGTTTTGGTATCAGGGTGATGGTGGCTTCACAGAATGAGTTTGGGAGTGTTCCTTCCTCTGCAATTTTTTGGAAGAATTTGAGAAGGATGGGTGTTAGCTCTTCTCTGAATGTTTGAAAGAATTCACCTGTGAAGCCATCTGGTCCTGGACTTTTGTTTGTTGGAAGATTTTTAATCACCGTTTCAATTTCATTGCTTGTGATTGGTCTGTTCATATTTTCTGCTTCTTCCTGGTTCAGTCTTGGAAGGTTATACCTTTCTAAGAATTTGTCCATTTCCTCCACGTTGTCCATTTTTTTGGCATAGAGTTACTTGTAGTAGTCTCTTAGGATGCTTTGTATTTCTGCGTTGTCCTTTGTAACTTCTCTTTTTCATTTCTAATTTTATTGATTTGAGTCCTCTCCCTCTTTTTCTTGATAAGTCTGGCTAAAGTTTTATCAAATTTTTTTATCTTCTCAAAGAACCAGCTTTTAGTTTTATTGATCTTTGCTATTGTTTTCTTTTTTTCTGTTTCATTTATTTCTGCTCTGATCTTTATGCTTTCTTTCCTTCTACTAACTTTGGGTTTTGTTTGTTCTTCTTTCTCTAGTTCCTTTAGGTGTAAGGTTAGATTGTTATTTGAGATTTTTCTGGTTTCTTGAGGTATGTTTGTATTGCTATAAACGTCCCTCTTAGAACTGCTTTTGCTGCATCCCATAGGTTTTGGATTATCATATTTTCGTTGTAATTTGTTTCTAGGTATTTTTTAATTTCCTCTTTGATTTCTTCAGTGACCTCTTGGTTATTTAGTAACGTATTCGTTAGCCCCCATGTGTCTGTGTTTTTTACGTTATTTTCCCTCTAATTGATTTCTAATCTCAAAGCCTTGTGGTTGGAAAAGATGCTTGATATGATTTCAATTTTCTTAAATTTACTGAGGCTTGATTTGTGACCCAAGATGTGATCTATCCTGGAGAATGTTCCATGCACTCTTGAGAAGAAAGTGTAATCTGCTGTTTTTGGATGGAATGTCCTATAAATATCAATTAAATCTATCTGGTCTATTGTGTCGTTTAAAGCTTGTGTTTCCTTAGTAATTTTCTGTCTGGATGATCTGTCAGTTGGTGTAAGTGAGGTGTTAAAGTCCTCCACTATTTTTGTGTTACTGTCGATTTCCTCTTTTATAACTGTTAGCAGTTGCCTTATGTATTGACATGCACCTATGTTGGGTGCATATATATTTATAATTGTTATATCTTCTTCTTGGATTGATCCCTTGATCATTATGTAGTGTCCTTCTTTGTCTCTTGTAAATCTTTATTTTAATGCCTATTTTGTCAGATATGAGTATTGCTACTCCAGCTTTCTTTTGATTTCCATTTGCATGGAATATCTTTTTCCATCCTCTCACTTTCAGTCTGTATGTGTCCCTAGGTCTGAAGTGGGTCTCTTGTAGACAGCATATATATGGGTCTTGTTTTTGTATCCATTCAGCAAGTCTGTGTCTTTTGGTTGGAGCATTCAATCTATTCATGTTTAAAGTAATTATCGATATGTGTGTTCCTATGACCATTTTCTTAATTGTTATGGGTTTGTTTTTGTAGGTCCTTTTCTTCTCTTGTGTTTCCCACTTAGAGAAGTTCCTTGAGCATTTGTTGTAGAGCTGGTTTGGTGGTGCTGAATTCTCTTAGCTTTTGCTTGTCTGTAAAGGTTTTGATTTCTCCGTCGAATCTGAATGAGATCCTTGCCGCGTAGAGTAAGCTTGGTTGTAGTTTCTTCTCTTTCATCACTTAAATATGTCCTGCCACTCCCTTCTGGCTTGTAGAGTTTCTGCTGAGAAATCAGCTGTTAACCTTACGGGAGTTCCCGTGTATGTTATTTGTCGTTTTCCCTTGTTGCTTTCAATAAGTTTTCTTTGTCTTTAATTTTTGTTAATTTGATTACTATGTGTCTCGAGGTGTTTCTCCTTGGGTTTATCGTGCCTGGGACTCTCTGCGCTTCCTGGATTTGGGTGGCTATTTCCTTTCCCATGTTAGGGAAGTTTTTGACTATAATCTCTTCAAATATTTTCTCAGGTCCTTTCTCTTTCTCTTCTTCTGGGACCCCTATAAAGCGAATGTTGTTGCATTTAATGTGTCCCAGAGATCTCTTAGGCTGTCTTCATTTCTTTTCAATCTTTTTTCTTTATTCTGTTCTGTGGCAGTGAATTCCACCATTCTGTCTTCCAGCTCACTTATCCGTTATTCTGCTATTGATCCCTTCTAGTGTATTTTTCATTTCAGTTATTGTATTGTTCATCTCTGTTTGTTTGTTCTTTAATTCTTCTAGGTGTTTGTTAAACATTTCTTGCATCTTCTCGATCTTTGCCTCCATTCTTTTTCTGAGGTCCTGGATCATCTTCACTCTCATTATTCTGAATTCTTTTTCTGGAAGGTTGCCTATCTCCACTTCATTTAGTTGTTTTTCTGGGGTTTTATCTTGTTCCTTCATCTGGTACAAAGTCCTCTGCCTTTTCATTTTGTCTATCTTTCTGTGAATGTGGTTTTCCTTCCACAGGCTGCAGAATTGTAGTTCTTCTTGATTCTGCTGTCTGCCCCCTGCTAGTGTTGGAGGGTCTCCTGCAGAGGCAGTGGATGGGTGTGGCTCACTGTGGGGACAAGATCACTGGCAGCCTGTTTTATTATTGCATCTCAAATGATTGATTCTAGACCTTGGTCCTTTGTCTGATCCCTTGGAATAGCCTCTGCTTTTAGCTTTCTCTCTGATAGTTCCTGTCATTGCTGCTTGTCATCTGTACTTGGTTAACATCCTAACTCTCTCCATTTCTCAGTCCATTTGAGATAAAGCAAATGCTCTTAGAAACAAACTGGAACCATTATTCTATCTTTCTGTAAAACCACTGTTTATGTTCTTATGGAATTTGGTTTCTACTTTTTTTGTTGTTGGGTTTTTTTTGCACATTTTGTTGCTGCACATTTAAAAGAGTGTAATAAAACCAGAAAAGGCAAAGAAGGCACATGTTTGAGGTCGATGATGGCAAAAGAAAAATGGGCTGCTGGATCCCTTTTTCTGACTCAAGAGTGGCCATTCTTAGGTTCCAGTGGTTGTAACTGGCTTTCTAATTTCAGTCTTCCTGAACATGGTTTTTTCTTGTCTGACTTTCCCCAAGTCTTTTTTTTCCCTCTCAATTTAACCCTGCTTCTCTCCTCAAATGATCACATTACACTCTCTTGTTCTTTGTGGGTGTAAGGCTCCCTCTGTTTGCTTTGAGAAGCACAGCCTTCAGGCCGAACATCATTCTGGTTATTCTAGACCCACTGTGTAGTCTCTTTCTCCCCTCCCTTCCCTCCTGCCCAAATCTTTTCCTCTAAGTCTCTTGGATTCACCAATTCTTTTTTTTTTTTTAAATTATGCATATTTTCCTACTTTTTCCTAATATCTGGAATGTAAGTATTCTATTTAATGTGTAGCTCTGTACAGTTTGGAACACATTAATATTTATAGAATGTCTTTCCTAACCTAAGATTAAGGATCATACCACGTTATTATAAAAACTAATCTTAGAAGTAATCTAGTCTAACTCTCTTAGTTTACAGATATGGATACTGAGATTCAGGATAATAGGCTCATTTGGTATATTAATTAAGGTAGACTTCTGTAACAGACCACAAAATATCAGTGGCTAAGTACCATTCATTTCTCTCTTAAGAGTCCTGGGAGGTCGTTTAGTTCAGTAAGGTGATTTCTTTTCTCCACACAATCATTTAAGACCCAGACTAAAGGTAGCTATGTCATCCTAAAAATATTGATTTCAGGATCAGCCTGATCGTTACTGCCCCAGATATCTGGAAGAAGAAAAACGCTAGGAGTAGCCCAGCGAGACATGTTTTATGGTTGGAAGTGGCTCATATCACTTCTTACATTGATTGCATTGGGGAGAACATAATCAAAAGGCATGTTTAAGTAACTGCAAGGGTGGCTGTATGGCCACAAAGAAGTGAAACATATTTTGGGATATAGTGGTTTCTGCTGCAATGATCATAGGTCACATAGTAAATGGTTTTCTCCACAGCACAAGTGCTTATATATAAATGAATGTAGGGATAAAAAAATCCACATTTTAAGAAAAAAATTTGCATTAAACATTCATGGGAAAAGTAGAAGATGGAAGGTGGAGAGTGTTTATTGCTTCTAAGGGCTAAGATTCTGAAAATAATATAATAATACTCCTTCAGTACCCATCTAAGTATCAGGTGCTTCCATGTACATGCTTTCCTTTGCTCATCACAGAAACCCAGAGAGGTTGCCATCTTCATTTCTATTTTTACAGGGAAAGAAATTGAGACACAAACAACTTAGCAACAATATAACTTCTTTCCTGAGGTCATATATTTATTAATATGTCAAGCAAAGATTTGAATTCAGGGAGGTTGATTATAAAGCCTAGGCACATTTCACTAGACTATATTGTCTTTAATTTAAAAATTGCCAAATAAGTCATGAGAATCTATGAACTAAGTATTAGCATCAGATTTTTCTTATTTTATTTTACATAAACTTTAAATAAAAAGTTTTATTTAAACTCACATATGAAACTCTGCATATGTAAAAACATCTTTATTCTGTTCTCACATTTAATTGATAATTTTGCAGTTACCAGATGATTGACTGGAAATACTTTCCATGTGAAAATTTGAAGGGACTTCTCCACTGTTGTCTCAGGACAGAAGCACTATTCCAGATATCTCTGTGGAGTGCAGTTTATTTGATTGAGAAGAATGCAAAGATGATAAAGAGAACCAGAATCTACATATGTTGGGGTTCTTCCCAGCTAAAGCTTCCTAACCTTTCCCAAGCAAGGGAGATATTGCCAACAACACGTCCCAAAAGATCTGTGAACTTTGTATCAGCCTGCAGGTGCCAACAAACTAATATATATGAAGCCATATCTTATGATCAGTTATAGACAATGATTCAGCTCCAAGCAAGTTTTTATTATGTAATGCTGTCTTCTATTGCACAGTTGCATGGAAGCATCATTTTATTCCTTAGGTTCTAAAGGGAACCAAGCTTCTTTCCTGCTCGTGGCCTCACTGGGCCTTATTACTTTCTCTACACTGCTAGCTATTCACCCAAAATCTTGTCCCTCTTATTCCTTGTCACACAGCTACACTACATTTCCCAGCCTTTCTTGTTGTTATGATTGTCCTGGTATTAATGCAATGTCAGTACAAGTGATGTGTTTCCTTTTCTGGTCAAGGCTTTCAAGAGAAAGTTATGCTATCTTCATCCTTTCCTATTTTGCTAGCTAGATGCAGATGAGAATGAGGTTCTAGAGAATAGGAACCCCCCCATATAAGAAAGAGGCTCAGTCCCTGAATTACTAAATATGGAAAAACTGCCGGTAAGTAGAGACTTTAGACTTTTACTTGAGTGAGAAATAAACTAATATATTTGAGCCATTTAAAATTTTGGGTCTGATATATACAGCACTTAATGTTATCTTAACACAGCCTATCCTGACTGAAACAGGTCATGCTGAAATGAGTAAGCAATAAAGCAGCAGCTGATGACTTATTAATGGAATTGAAGGGAAAGAAAAAGTCTATTCTTAGAGAAAACATTTCTTTCTCTACACGAAGCAAGATAAAATACAAACAACAACAACAAAAAACTGAAGAGGTACTTCCAGCAAATATCTGCAATGCTACAGCTGCCCTATAAAAATAACTCTCTTAGTTACGTTCTTCTGGTTGCCAAAACATAGAAGCTACTAGAACTAATTTGAGTATAGGGGACTGTGGAATCATTAGTATCTCACAAATGGAGGAAACTTCCAGGTGGTAAAGTAAAAAAGAAATGGACATTAGGGGAACAAATATCAGAAAATTAGAGAATCAGTTCAGGAGGTTGATTAGGATTTCCACGAGAAAGGAAAATAAGGATATTAAATGAGGAAGGAAATAATTCAAAATAATTTTCTGAGATAGACATATAAGAGCACCACATAAAGCTGTGTTATTTTAGCTTCTGATATCTTTCATAATAAACAACCTATCACAGGTTGATAACAGGGCTTTTTTTTATTGCGGTACTCAAAGCCCAAAGCTGCAAGAGAAGCCATTGCCTCAATGTTTGCTGGTTAGAGTGACGAGAGGAAAAAAAAATATTTTTAATGTCCGGCATTGTCACTTAAGTGTACTAGCCCAGAGGTATCGCACTGCGCATCTATTCACAACTCATTGGCTAGAAGTGGTCACACAACCTCACCCGAATGCAAAGGAGCAAAGAAGTATAAATCTACAAAGTACCCAGAAGGGCAGGAACAGGAAACAGTTGTTGAACAGCTCTGATGATGGCTACAACTCATTCAGGGGAAAAGATACATTGAAGCAAAATATGTATTTATATCCATCTAACTCCCTATCTGTCTGTCTATCTATCTATCTATCTATCTATCTATCTATCTATCTATCTATCTATCTATCTATCTATCTATCTATCTATCTCCATCATCATCATCATCATCATCACCATCAACATCATCCTCTATCATGTGTCAGGGGCCCAAGGAATACCTGCTTATTCAATAGACATGACTACCTCCCAACTTTGTCTTTGATTTTCTGTGTATATTTGCTTACATCCAGAAGGCCATTGGTGATTTTAGATTTATTATCTGTAGAAAGAAGAAACAATGACTATAATCACCAGCTGCCTTTCTAACACCTTCTAAGAAAAACCCTGGGGTATGTTTCATTTAAGAGGTGATAAGATTTGTTAATCATGATCCAAACTGTCTTTAACAAGTTTCAACACAAACTATAAATAGCCAAGCAGTACCATCTGGTTCACATATTTTTATGTCAGTGATATATGAGGAAGAAAAGTTACTTAAAGTTGCCAACTTGAAGTGCTTCAGAATTGTCTGCTGTCCCTTGAAGCCTGTGCTAACATATCTTTTGCTTCTGTCACAATCTCCATAAACTGACAAGCATCATCTATGCCTAAATGAAGTTCAATATAATATTTATTTTCAAGAAAAAAATGAATCCTTACTAATGGGGTGTAAATATCAGTCTTGCTGATATTTGCCGTTTCCTTTCATTTGCTGTTATGACCTTTAGTCTTTACGTCTCCATATGGGAGTACAAAGTTCCTTAATTTACAATCCAGTTGTCTTTCAAAGTGTTCTCCCTCCCAGCTTTATTGAGGTATAATTAACAAAGAAAATTGTAATGTATTTAAAGTGTAAAACGTGATGATTTAGTATATGTATATATTGTGGAAGGATTCCTACAATCAAGTCAAATTAATTAATATATCCATCACCTCAAATAGATACCTTTTTTGTTTGTTTGTTTGGTTTTGTTTATTTATTTTTTTGGTGAGAATGCTTAAGATCTACTCTCTTAGCAAATTTCAATTATATAAGTGTTAGCAAATATAGTCACCACGTACTGAAAATTTGTACTTTTTTACCAAACTCTCCCCATTTTCCCTATCCCCCAGTCCCTGGAAACAACCATTCTACCCTATGTTGGGTTTTTTTTGGTTTTTTTTTTTCAGATTCTACATATAAATGACATCATACAGTATTTGTCTTTCTCTGTCCGGCTTATTTCACTAAGCATAATGCCCTCCAGTTTCACCCATGTGCCGCAAATGGCAGAATTTCCTTCTTTTTAAAGGCTGAATAATATTCTCTTTTATATTTTCTTCATTCATTTATCTGCTGACAGACATTTAGGTTGTTTCTACGCCTTGACTATTGTGAATAATGCTGCAATGAACACATGGGAGTACAGATATCGCTTCACCATAGTGATTTCCTTTCCTTTGGAGGTATACCCAGAAGTGGGATTGCTGGATCATATAGTAGTTCTATTTTTAATTTCTTGTGGAAATGCCATACTGTTTTCCATAATGCTATTGAGTTGTATGAATTTCTTATATATTTTGCATATTAACCCCTTATGGGATATGTGATTTACAAATATTCTCTCCCATTCCAAAGACTGCCTTTTCATTTTGTTGATGGAGTCCTTTGCTGTGCAGAAGCTTTTTAGTTGGATGTAGTCCCCCTTGTTTATTTTGTTTTTGTTGCTTTTGCTTTTGGTGTCAAATCCAAAAAAAAATCATTGCCAAGCAAAGCATTTCATGTAAATGCTGGTTGTGTAGGAAATAGAAATGAATTTTCTCATGTATATTATGTGATAATTTGGTGGTGAGATTCCCAGATAGGCTCATGGGAATTTTCTTCCTCCTCTCCTTTCTGTTATTCATCTCCCTCCAAATCCTGCTTTATCTTCTTTGCTAGCTTTGACTGCATGGAGTAGGATATTAAAGCGTCAGATAAAACGAGGTCAGGTGGGGGAGGAGTGAGTGACAGCTGTGTTTAACGGCATTAGTACTGAGCTGCAGGATGGCACGGTGGTGGCAACGGAGAAAAGGGTGCGGGGTAGTAGGAGAGTCCTGCGTGCCTCTTTAGCACAGCCTTTCCTGGGAGAGACTCCAAGTTTGGCTCAGGCATGCCGCAGATTGCCTCTACAATGTCATGGAACTTGGCTCATAACATTTCGTTTTCATGCTCTTTCTCTGCACTGTTGTATCTCTTCATCTAGATTCTAATCCTGTTATCACATCTCAACCTGTCTTATGCATAACAGGCAGGTGACACCCCCTGTGCTGGGTAAAGATTACATATTACTGTGATTCATACGAGTTTTTTCTTTATTTTTTAAATCTGATTTAGTTTTGGATTACCTACTACATTAAGACAGTTCAACATTCAAAAGGAAGAGAAGGCAATTATAGCAAAAATCTCCCTTCCATTGTTGTTACCCAGCCAACAAATTTCTGTCTCTACAATTAACTAATATTAAATATTTTTTGGTGTGTATCCTTACAGAAATATGCTATGCATATACAAGCAATGCATATCTATCTATTATCTATCTATCTAACATCTATCTCACATCCTCTTTTGTGATACACATTTTCTTTGTGTTGCCCTTTCACTTAGCATTGTAGCTTGGAGATCATTACACATTATTACACAACAAATTTCTTCAGTCTTTTTTATGACTGTCCAGCATTCTATTTTCTGGATGTATAGGATACATTTTACCACTACTTTCTTGTTGGGCAGTTAGATTGTTTTCAATATTTTGCTATTACTAAAAATAATCATGTAATAACTTTTCACAAATATCTTTTAGAACATGTATGGATAAAACATGTATGGATAAATTCCAAGCTGTATTCAGTACCCATGCAAAGGGATCACATATACTACTAGCATTATACAGCATAGATGTAATATAGATTTTACTGGGGATAATTTAAAAACAGAGAAGTAATACAGTACATGCAGTCCCCTGTAGTCTTATTATTCCACAGTGTGGGCTGGATATAGATGTTCTAAATGGACAGTGGCCAAAGTTTCAGCAGACAGGGGTCTGCCTGGGGTAGTAGCATGCTGGATGTACTACAGAAATACTCTGGGGGCAGGAGAGCCCTGCACTCAGACTATGAAGAATATCTCAGTGTAATGCTGAATATGAGTGGGGAGAGTGACCATCCCTTCCTTGTTTCCAGTCTTAGAGGGGAAGTGTTTATCCTTTGATGATCAGATATAAAAAATTTTCATACTTTGGGGGGTTTGATTGTTTGTTTCAAGATGCCTTTAATACATTGAGAAAATTTCTCTCTATAGTTTGCTGGGAGTTTTAAAAAATCATTAACTGTATTAAATTTGTCAAATACTCTTTTTTGCATCTATTCAAATAAACATATGATTTTCTCCTTTATTTGTTAATGTATTAATTGACTTTGAATATCAAGCCAGTCTTTACAACCCCACTCACAATGTATTATCCTTTTTATAAATTAATGAATTGATTTAGAAATATATTTTTAAATATTTGTAGGTCTATGTTTATGAGTGATATGGTCTTTAATTTCCTTCTTTACTATCAAGGTTATGCTTTATATAGCCATAATATGAATTGGAAAGCGTTTTTTCCTCTTCTATTTGTTAGAGTGTGTGTAAACTTGGGTATTATTTCTTCCTAAATGTTGATATAATTCACTGATAAAGTCAGATGGACTTGGAGGCTAATAATTAATGAATTAATTTCTTTAAAAGAAATAGTTTTTCAAAGAATTGTTCATTTCATCTAAGTAGCAAAATTTATTAACATAGATATTTGTAACATCCTGCTTATTCTTTTTTCAAAATTTCTATACAATCTGTAGAATGCCTCCTCTTTCCTTCCTCTTGATATTGTTAATATTTTTTGTCTCCCTCCCTCCCTCCCTCTGCCTCTGTGGTTTATCAATTATATGATATTTTTCAAAGAACCAGCTTTTGGTTTCATTGATTTTCTTTATTTTCTATTTCATGATTTTCTACTCTACCTTTTTTAGTTCCTTACTTGTGCTTAGTTTGGCTTTAATTTTTTCTTTCTTCTTTCTTTAGGTGGAAGTTATACAATTGATTAAGACCTTCTTCTTTATTAATATAAGTATTTAATGTATGCTTTTCCTTGTAAGCACTTAAAAAAGCATGTATCATCTGCTAACTTGAGGGGCAGTGATCCATAAATATCAGTTAGGTCAAGGTGGTTGACAGTGTTGCTCAAATTTTCCATGTCTCAGGTGATTTGTATCTCACTAATGATATCAGTTACTGAGAGAGGTGTTGAAGTATTCAAATATTATAATGGATTTGTTTATTTTCATATCTAAAGGTTATCTTCTATAAATACTACATAGTTTGAGCTTGCTTTTTTAAGCAGTCTGACAATCTCTATATTTTAATGGAGTTTTAGTTTATTCATATTTAATATAATTATTAATATATTCGGGCTTAAGTCTACTATCTGCTATTTGTTTTCTAGTTATCTTTTATTTATTCCTTTTCCTCCTTTCTTTTCTTGAATTACTGAGTATTTATTTTCAGCAGTGTATTATTATCTCCTCTAATGGCATTTAGCTAAAATCTTTTTTTTTAAATTGGTTTCACTAGCTATTATCATGGACACCTTTAACTTATTATAGCCCATCTTGAATTAATATTGCACCACTTCTTATGTAATCTAAGATCATTCAACAGTATGCTTCCATTTACTCCCTTCCTCATATTGTTATCATGCATTTTATTTCTAAATGTTATAACCCCATAAATATGGAGTTATTATTTTTCTGTAAACAGTCAATTATCTTTTACAAAAATTAAGAAGTGAGATAAGAAAGTCCATTATAGTTACCTGTATATTTACCATTTCCTGCATTCTTCATTCCTTCATTTACACCCACGTTTCCATCTGGTATTATGTTTCTTCAGCTTAAGGGACTTCATTTAACTTATCTTGTACGGCTGGTCTGTTGTAGTAAATTCTCTCAGCTTTTGTCTTCTGTACACATCTTCATTTTGCCTTCAGTTTTGAAGGCTGTTTTCTTTGACTATAACTTCTTTTTCCTCTTAAAACACTTTAAAAATGTGGTTTCATGGGCTTCCCTGGTGGCGCAGTGGTTGAGAATCTGCCTGCCAATGCAGGGGACACGGGTTCGAGCCCTGGTCTGGGAAGATCCCACATGCCCCGGAGCAACTGGGCCCGTGAGCCACAACTACTGAGCCTGCGCGTCTGGAGCCTGTGCTCCACAACAAGAGAGGCCGCGATAGTGAGAGGCCTGCGCACCGCGATGAAGAGTGGCCCCCGCTTGCCACAACTAGAGAAAGCCCTCGCACAGAAACAAAGACCCAACACAGCCAAAAATAAAAATATAAAAATAAGTTTAAAAAAAAAAATGTGGTTTCATTATCTTCTAGCCTGCATTATTTTTTATGAGAAGTCTGGGATTATTCTTATTATTATCTCACAAAGGTAGTGCGTGTATTATATTTTTCTCTGTCTGCTTCTTAGATTTTTTGTTTATCTTTAGGGCTCAGCAATTTGACTGTGACATACCTAGGTGTGGTTCTCTTGGCATGGGAATTGATGAGCTTTTGGATTCCTGACTGGATTTTTAAAAATTGAATTTGGACAAATGGTTGCCTTTATTTATTTAAACATTTTTTTCTGCTACATTCTCACTTCTCCTCCTTGGACTCTGATTAGACATGTGTTTGACGTCAGACTGCTTTATATTTTCCCAGAGATCAGTTAGGCTTTGTTTATATTTTTAGCCTTTCCCCCCACCCTCCCATCCCCTTTGTTTCAATTTGTATAACTTGACTTTAATCTTGTTAACCTTTATAAATAAAATACATTGTGGCTTATATTGACTCTTGATACTTCCAATCAAATTCAGGACTAGAGACTTTTTAACTTAACTTTCATAATCTTATATAAGTACCTCCTTTCTCTTTTGGTGAAAATCCCTGTTAATTAAAGTATTTCTTTTGTCCCACAATACACATATTAGTCTCAAAATTACAACACCAAATGCTAAAGTACAACCTCAAAATTACAATCTCAAAATGCTACTATGATAAGTAGGATGTTTCCTAAACATAATTTAATATTCTTTTGCAGGCCTTTTTTATTTTTTGATACATACCACTACAGATGTACAGTTAAATTACTGTGTTTTAAATGCACTTGGTGTGGTGATGCCACCAACAGATTCACAGTTTCATTTGTTTCACTTTGCTTTAAATACTTAGGGGTTAAAAATGTTTGTTTTATACCTAAATAAAATATTTAAATGGTTTCAAAGTCAAATCTACAAAATATTGTATTATTTTACTAAGAAATGCAGTTTCTATAAAATACCATCCATAGTAAGAAGTGTAATTTCTATTACTATATTTCCCATTTATTTCCTTTCTTACCTTATAGATAATTAAATAAATAAATAAATATATAATCTTTCTATTGTCTAAAATATAAGAAAATGTAGAAGAATTCTCATATCCCTCTTTTAAGCTAAATAGAATACTATGCATCCTTTTCCTTTATTTGAATATTTTAATTCAATAATATTAGAGATAACTCCGTACTATAAGGAAAATCCTATTTTAACATATTTTTATTCTTATTTTTTATAGATTCATAATATTCTATTGTGTGGATGTACCATAGTTTATTCAACCAGTCTTGCAATCAGACATCTGGGTTATTTCCATTCTTTAGCTATTATAGTAAAATGACAATGAATATTTTATGCATATGTATTTTCATGTTTTGGAGTGTATCTTTGGAGCAGTTTCCTGGAAGTAGAGTTGGTTGGGTCAAAAGGTAAATGCATATGCACTTTTATTAGATATTGTCAAATTTCCCTCCATAGTGGTTGTGATTTTCTACAGTTCCACCAGCTCAAAATTGGGGGAACCGTTTCCCTGTAGCTTCACTAATGGAGTGGGTTTTCAAACTCTTGTACTTTGCCCATCTGATGGGTGAGAAGTAGTATCTCAGTGTAGTTTTAATTTGCATTTCTCTCAAATAATATATTTTTATATTAAAAAATTACCACTTTCGGGGGCTTCCCTGGTGGCGCAGTGGTTGAGAATCTGCCTGCTAATACAGGGGACACGGGTTCGAGCCCTGGTCTGGGAAGATCCCACATGCCGCGGAGCAACTAGGCCCGTGAGCCACAACTACTGAGCCTGCGCGTCTGGAGCCTGTGCTCCACAACAAGAGAGGCCGCGATAGTGAGAGGCCTGCGCACCGCGATGAAGAGTGGCCCCCACTTGCCGCAACTGGAGAAAGCCCTTGCACAGAAACGAAGACCCAACACAGCCAAAAATAAATAAATAAATTAATTAAATAAATGTATTAAAAAAAAAAAAAAAAAATTACCACTTTCTCAAGGGTCCATTTTCTTTTAAATTTTTATAAAATGGGAAATTTCTATTTGTGAAGTCTGCCTCTCATGTATATTAAAAGATCATTTTAAAAGAAAAAAATGTTTTCCTCGTCTGCCAATATCTTGGGGTTTTCATTTACACTGCAAAGAACAAATTGTAAACCACTTTGCACAGTGTCCCAGCCCCAAAATGAGGGTTTGATTTACCATGTAATTTTTTTCTGGTTCATATTTCTGTTCAGAACAAGCTTTTGGGTTTGAGGTTATAAACAAGATAATTTGACTGTTTCCTTGTGGTTAAACAAATGCCATAAATATATGTTAGAGAAAAATCCTTTTTGAAGGAGAAAAAGTCGGGCAATAGTCTCCAAAAATTATCAACATCTATTTGTCTGACAAACATTTGATTCAATAATGTAGAAATCCTTGGTTCCTATCATAATGAAAGGGGTAAATATTTTTCTAGTCCACTGACTTTAGGTTCTTGATAATATAGCCCAAAAAGTCTGGGAGGTATTTCTCTTTGTAGTCATTCTCATGAGTTTGAGTTGGAATGGATATTTAAACCTTATTTCCTGTTGCTTTGTATTTTGTTCTTTCCTCACTTGTTTTTCCTTTCATTCCCAGTTTTCCTTTAACTTCTTACTCGAAGACTTTTGCATTTTCTTTTTATAGCTTTTTTTTAACATATTGTTTTTTTACTCTTTCCTGCTCTCATGCCTTCCTTCCATCTCGTCCTCACTTCTCTTTGATTCACACACTTACGTCTAACACTCATCTTGATCTACTCTTGCCCTGTGTCCCAAGTTACTATAAGAAACAGCTCTCACCTGTCATGATTTACACCTGTTCAAAGAGAAACCATGACCCTTGAGAGGTCTCTTGGCCTGTTTTGTTGACATCTGGGACCTGATGAAATTAACTTTCATACCTTACTTTATCTACTAGGATCACTTGTACAGGGGTATCAGGAAATCTCTTCTAGCAGATTGGGCCTACTTCCTGGACACACTATAACTCTCTGCATCTTTCCCTTTATTTCTTTGGTCAAACATTTATGGTGCAAGTATTAAATGCCAATCTCTGAACTAAACAGCAAGGTTACATAAATAAATAAGGCAGAGTTCTTGCTCTGAAAGTGCTCATAATCTAGGTTCGACTGACATCAGTCACACCCCTATAGGGCATATGAAAATCTTTGCTGGTGACCATCCTTTCTGCCCACCTTGACATGGCTTTTTCCTAACGTACCATTTCACCTTATTTGCTACCTTTTTCAGGAACTGTTTCTGACTTCGTTCTCCATTCTCAAAGCTGTTTGGTGCCCCTCCCAGAGGCTCCCAAATCACACTGGACTTTCCCCATTTTATCACATTTCACCACAGTGTACTGTAATTGTGTCCTTCTCTAGACTAGAAGATTCTGTGAAGGCAGAAACAGGTCTCTGTCATTAACTCTAAGTCTCCAGCACCCAACAGAGTGTCAGCAGCATAGGAGAAACTCAAGAATATTTTCTGAACGAATGGCTATGCATGCACATATAGGTATAAATTATATCCAGGTAAATAAAAGAGTCAGAAAAAAAGAAAATACACCTCCAGTGCAAATGGAGTGAGCAAGGGTGCCACAGTAGAATAACCTCCTTGAAGTATGTTCCAAAAATTATTTCCCAGAAATGTTGACAGTTCTAATAACAAGTACCTTTAAAGTATGTTTTTAAACAACTACCAACCAAATTTGTTTAACTTCCTTTAGTGGTATTGATTGTACTCATGAAATCCCAATGGAGAACTTGCCGGACATTTACAGAGGAGCGCAATGCTAAGTTGACTCTCATAAATGTTAATCAGTAATTCCTATTAGCTCAATCACACTTGTGTCTCACTAATGACTTTAAACCCAAAGTGAATTGTTAATCCATCTGCCCAGAAACAGTCACCAGTTCAAAAATTAAAGCCTGAGGAGGGGGAGGGGAATTAGCTTCTTGGAATACACTCTTGTCTATAGCTGTCCACCATCACAGAAAACAAGTTTTAGTTTCTGGTTGTGTTTATTGTACCTGTATTTAAAAAAATTATTTTAGCGTGTGTGTGTGTGTGTGTGTGTTTTACAATACTGACAAGACATTGAGAACAAAAGAGATAATGGCTAAAGATTTTCCTTGCTTTCCATTATACCAGGGAAGGACTAATTTTAGTTCTCATTTACAATATGTTTGGAAAAAATCTTGGTTTCAGAGCAACATGGTGGTATCTCTAATTTTTTATCCCTTTCCTCATTTTTTAAAAATTTCTTTTTCTTCCCTCTGTGTCACGCATATTTTCTATGCAAACTGAGTTTTGACTGAAGCTATTAGATGAAGCTAACAAAACAGCACATAAGCTGTGAAGAGATCAGCTCTGAACTGGGTGGGAATCTCCAATTATAATGTAAAGATACTATCATTTTATACACATGAACCCAAGAAACCCAGAATATGAAGTGTGGCACCCAGAAATCCAATGACCATATACTAGAGTTTCATCTTTGCCCTTGTCTATTTAACATTTACTCTCACAGGTCTATTCACACAAGTAGTAAAACTTCCCTTTTAATAACTAAATCCTTTCAAACAAAATTTGGAATAATTTAATAATAATTAAAGAATTTACTAGATGCAGAAATCAGGGAGTATTTATATTTACACATTCTAATTTTTAAAACACCTCCTATAACCTTAAAGAGTCAGAAAACTTTTATTTTTAAAATTTTATTTAGTGGCTACTCTCCTGAATTTTTGTAGTGGTGGTGGTGGTGATAAATAACATTAGTGAGAAGTTATGTTAATTTTAAACATAGTTAAATGCAACACAAATGGTTACTAAATTAAAATCAGAATTTTATTTGTTTGGACACTGTGATTAGTCCCAGATTGGAGATTTCCTTTTCATAATCATGATAGAAAAGGTTCACAAAGCATGTTTAATAGAGGATGACATTGCATGAAACAAATTTAACTAAACCAAATCAACTGCTTTGAAGATTTCAGTAAATTTTGTTTCTTATACAAATGTCAAATCTCATCTGTTTCTCAGGCTGGGTATTGCCTCAAATTTGTTAACTCTAAGATTCATTAAGACACAAGACCTGGAAGAAGTTTCAGTCGAACACCTGACACAGTCTTATATTCTGGCTTCCTTTCACTGTTGGTACCCAAAAGCCACCCAACTCCCCAACCCAACAGTGTTTGGTACTCAGTTGTCAAATGCCATCCCTCCAAACATACCATTAATACAACTTATTGACAAGGCAAAGCTGAGTTTATTGCTTATTGTGGCTCACCACTTTGACAGAGCTTTGTCTGTGTCTCCAAAAGCCAAAGTCAAGGTCTGATATTAATTGAGAAATTGAAGTTTGATTTAAGGTGGGTCTTCCAATGTGGAGGCTTGATTAGGATGGATGAAGATTATGACACAGCAAAATGTTCATTGTCTTTGAACTGTTTTGTACCTCTTTGTAAACTGCAGGTAACTAAAGGATATGCAACCTCTGTCTTGTTTGATTAAGATTCATTTGAGCTCCTTCCCAACCCTGGAAAAACTAGTTCTGCTGCCTTCCAGTAAGTTGGACTGGACACTGTTAAACTTGCATAAATTGTCAACCCTTACCAAACTTGAAATTCTTCTTGTTTCCTTCACTATCTGGCAACAGCCCTTCAACTAATGTTTCCAACTTTTCTCCCTCCCTCCTCACTTGGCATCACTGACAACAGAAATCTGACTGCACAGATCCTTATGGAGACTCTAGCTTGCCTTATTGCTGGCCTTTTATGCAGGATCTGAAGAAGCATTTTGAGCTAAAGCCTGTTGACATGATATCAACCTTGCAGGGCTTACCACTACAGAAGACCATGCATGGGCTGGATTTCTCCCTGGACAAGTCACTGGGCCACTAAGGAAGGTTGGTGAAATGCTTGGGCCATGCATGTCCTTATACAAGAAGTAACCAAGACTGGACAACACCACCAAGAGCACTGATGTCTTAACTTCAATGAGCAGTGCTGCGTAATGGAAAGACTTGCATCCACCAACTCTTGGAATTCACTGGACCGAACATTCTCAGGGTTTAACTCCTGTCTTTTCAATTTAACCTAAACTTTTCTATTTGCGTTTTTATTTTCATTTAAGACATTCCTCTTTTTGGATGACTGATCTCCAAAACTCTATAAAACAGCTGACCTGTGCCACTGCTTCTCGATAGATGTTTCAATTAATTTTGCAGGTACAACTCCAGCAAGAGTCCCCACAAGAGTATTTCTTAGACCCTGGTTCACCTCACTCAGGTGACTATGGTCACCTCTGAGCTGTTCAGCAATGAATGCAATTCATTTGTCTTGAACAAAAAGGGAGGGGGGCCTGGCAATGTTGAACTTTATATGAGCCTTGTGCTTCCAGAAAATAACGATGGTTGAGAAATCTTTCCAAATCTTCATCTTCGGAAATCCCTCACCATTTTATGTTCTGAAAAACAGATTACCAAAAAGAGCCACCCTCCCGCATCTGACTTAGATGAGGCTTGCTGTCCCCTCTCTCTCATGACTTCTGTAGAACTCGCAGGTGACTCCCTTGTTTACCTGCGACAAAGCCAAACACAGACCTTTCCCCTTTTGTTTGAAACTGCTGACAAAACCAGACATAAACCCTTCTCCTTTTGCCTCTAGCCAACATCCTGTTCTTTGTTTTAGGAGCAATTAGCTAAGGTTATAACTGTTGGTCCTCCTGAAACTAGCTGGACACAGAGACAAAATCTTAATTGTCGGGTTCATTTTGTCCTGTGCACCGTATCCGGGAGAACTCCCTGTGTGGCTGCGGAGGGGGTAACAGTGGGGGCCTCATTTTCTTTCCTTTTTACTTTCCAGACAAGTAAAAGAAATGGGAGCAAAAAGCTCTCAGTTTATAGAACCATCAGATAAGGCTATGAGAGATACTGATACTGTTTGTGTAATTTCTACCTTAGAGATATGGAAAGCAGGCAATTATAAGTTTATTAAGAAATTTACATTGCTCAGTTACAGTGAATCTACCCACGGAGAAAATAAAAACTGTTACATTGTTTTAAAATACTAATTTAGTGCTTGCCTGCCCATTTTAGGTAACATGTCATCACTCTGACTGAGTAGGGGAGTTGGGAGAAGGGAGGTAATCGTATCGACTGAACATCTAATAAGTGCTGACCTAGGCTAGATATCTAAATTCACTTAATCCTTTTAACGACCTCTGTAAGATCAGTATCCTCATTTTAGGGGCAAGGAACAGAGGTCAGAGGTGTTAATATCCCACCCAGGATCACATACCTAGTAACTGATTGAGATTCATGCTTTCTCAATATCTGATATGACTTCAGAGTTAAATCTTCAGAAATTAGTAAACAACCTACACATTTAGAACTCACTCCTTAAGACAAACACATATATGTGCTTTCTACCAATGAGACAGGAGAGAAGGGGGCAGGGCACCACATTTAAAAGAATGACATAGCTGTTGAGGATAAGACATAAACTAGTTAGAACCAACTAGGCCCAAGATGGCAGAAGATTCGACTTCCAGTAGACCTTGAGCTTCATTATACACTCATTGTAAACATTAGCATGCTAAACAACATACCCAGAGGCGCCATGACAGTTCAAGGTCAACCATAAAAGGCCAAAAAGCGGGGTGGTGGCCCAATTCCTGGAAATCCCTTCCCCAGAATAGCTGGAATAATCCTCCCATTCCCACTTAGCATATGAAATTACCCAGCTCATAAAAACGAATCACCCCTGCACCCTGGAGCCACTCTTGCCTTCTGAGAAAACCACGAGTGTGTATCTCTGCTTTCACTTTACTATGGCTCCTTCTTGAATTCTTTTCTGTGCAGAGCCAAGGACCCTCAATTGGTGGCCCATCCCAGGAACTTGCCCAAGACCTGGGACATGACAGTCCTCTTGTGCTCCATTTTTTGGCAACCTCTTAACAAAGGCTATAAATAAATCTACTTCTTACCTATCACTTTGCCTCTCTCTGAATCCCTTCTGCACCGACACATAAAGAATCTGAGCTTCATTAAGTCCTGAGACGAGTTGTGTGTTTTCATTGGAAGGTTGTGGGTTCGAGTCCCATCTGAGGCGTGCGGTTTCACCTATGTGGTACATATTGTTGAGATCTATTAAGTAGTACAAAAGATGTCCACTCATTTGCTTTCTTGTTCCAAAATGGCAGATTTTTTCCCAGAAGTCAAACTCAATGCATAAAACCTATTTAAAAAAAATAGTTTTCAGTGCTTTGAATAGTCTTTGCACAAACCACTCAGATTATTAAGTAAATGTAGGAATAGATAAGCAGTTAAATCAAAACAAATATCTTTGGTTGATAACTAAAATAAGATTTTAGTTACTCAATCTATTTGATCAGAAAGTGTCTCCTTCCAGGAAAGCTCTGTGCAAAACAGCAGTAGGTGTTAACAAATAAGAGTATCCTTGTGTCCAAAGAATCTGGGTTCAAGGCATTGCAAAAAGCCCTGGGGCCAACTATGTGAGATCCTCTGATCTAACTGCCATCCTCAAGTGATTGTGAAGTTTCTTACTGTCTTGAACACCCTTCTGGGCTTGATTGTACAGGTCTGTCTCTGCGTTTTCTCCTCCTGTTTCCACTTTTCAGTCGCTCTTTCTACCTGTACCCAAAAGAACCCAAGCCAGCCCTGCGAACATCTAGTCCTTCATACTCACTGTCTCCAGAACACTGATACTGTAATTAACTAATAAACGAGCAGAAAAGAAACTCTCCTAAAGACTAGTGGAAATTATATACCGACAAGCTTCAACTGTTTAATGGAGGGTCAGCAGTCTGGAAATTAGAAACTGTTTTCCAGCATCAGCAAAGGGAAGGATTCTATTCTATTTGTTTGAGGCATAATTTTCCAACCCACTTCACCGCTTGCTTCATGCAATAAGTCTTGGAGTCAGAGAAACTATAATATAATGATTCCTGATTATGTAGGCTGGGTTCATGTGACCATTCACTTGTTGATCTGACTTTAGGTAAGGCTCTTTACCTTTCATCAGCCACTAATTTTCTTGTAGACATGTATACACTCTGAAAAAATAAGCTGTTAAGGTACTACAAGTGAAGCCTTAGCAGCTTGTCAGAATGCTACCAAGTAGAGTAATCATCGTAAGTGGTTCATAAACAAAAAAGAAAAACCAGTCCTGAAAAAAATGGCAATATTTAAATAGGTAAAAAATGTAGTCTCCAACAGAATTTTGTAATTTTTTAAAACACTGATAGAAAAGCATGTGTTTAGGTATACACAGGAATATAAAATGTGCAAAAGTAATTAAATTTTTTTTTTTCAGAAATGGAATATTCTACAATTTAAGGAAATGCTGAAATAAAGGAGTATTTCAGGACGCTGGTGTGGGGTACTCTGCTATTTTAGATGCTCCTGGCGCCATCTAGTGACACATATGAGCAATAACATCAATATCTGACCCATGTGCTTTGTACGTACTGGAGTCCTTAACTCTAAGAAAGGAGACTAGTGTAACCTCTACTTAGACACTAGCAAGTACCTGAGACACCAAGAAAAGTCAACAATTTTGATGTACATTTAACATCATTTGAATAGTGAATATATATATCTCACTGAACATATCTATTGTATGTTTATCCTTGAAATATTTATCAACCTCTGGTACAATTTTCTCTTCAAATACATTTTGCATACATATCCCACTGATGTTAATGGAAGGCTAGAATACATATTTGAGATAAAAACCGAACCAGAATGCATGTTGTAACATGGAAATTAGGAAGGAATTATTTTATTTATCTCTTTAGGACTATCATATTGCAATGCTTTCTTTTTTTAAATTAATTTTTATTGGAGTATAGTTGCTTTACAATGTTGTGTTAGTTCCTACTGCACAGCAAAGTGAATCAGCTTTGTGTATACATATATCTCCTCTTTTTTGGATTTCCTTCCCATTTATGTCACCACAGAGCATCGAGTAAAGTTCCCTGTGCTATATAGTAGGTTCTCATTAGTTATCTACTTTATACATAGTATCAATAGTGTATGTATGTCAATGCAATGCTTTCGTATGGAAGAAAAAGGATGTTTTCTTTTAGACAACAGACACTTAATATGTGTAAATAATATTTCTTTTAGAGCATAGGCACGTTAAAAAGGAAGATGAAGTTGGCTTCGAAAGGGCTGAGAAACATAAGGGTCTGAGAAGAGGTGCTGTATGTAAAAATATTTAGTGTTTTGATTTCTAATATCACAAACTCCTTTTCTCAAAGAGCTATTGAAAGACAATATGTAAATTTACCTAAGACAAAGATATATAGAAGTATAAAGTGCCTTCAGTTCCTTCTTAGGTAAGCTCTATCTGTCACAAACCAGGGTCAACACATGAGTGACCCTGAGCTGTTGGAACAGCAGGGAATTGTCTGAGCATCAGAGAGCCTGCATTTGTTCCATCTCCCCAAATATGTTGCTGAGGGAAGTGCTAGCTCATGCATCAAGGCATTGATTGATGGTTTATTATTTTAACACAAATATCACAATTTTTTCTGCTTAAAATTTGATCAGATAGGGACATTATGACAACAGCTATATCGTAAATTTAGACATTCTCCCCCCCCCCCCGCCATTTTAGAGGCACCTGTGAGTGGAATAAAATAATTTGTGAATTGGGTAAGGCAATCCATTAGAGACAGAGATTTATAATCCAACTGTTTATCTCAGTCTAAACCATTGCAATAATCATGGTTTATAAAAACAAACAAACAAAAAATAAACAAATTAAACTTCTAAAGAAAAACAAAAAAAGTATACATTTGGAAATCAGAATAACTTTTCTATTTGTTTAAGTCAAACCATATTATAACATACGAATTCGGCTTCCTATTATAGTTTATGAAATGCTTAATTTAAAGCAATCAGGGCAAATAACTCTTTGGAAAAGTTCTGCCATTTTGTAAATATATCATTTAATAGTAGGTCTAGACCTTACCTCTTAGCAAAATTTCAGAGACCTTAGCAAAGTGTTTCATCATTTTAAAATCTGATGTTTATAATTTCTTTACTGGGGAAGATGTTGCATTCCAAAATTAGAAGTGAGTTTAAAAAATAAAAACATTTCAGAATTATCTACTAATTGGTAAAATTTTATTGTAAGGTAAAAATGATATATAATACTTTATCATGAGAAAAGATTTGAAACAGGAAGGACTGCATCATGATGGAAAGCACAAGAGGATACAGTGGAGAATGTGGAGGATTCAGGATAAATGTTCCCTGACAATCCTCTCCATGTTCACATCATTTAAGTACTAAACTGAGTGAATTGGATTTGTGCCCTTTGGTTGGGACCTTTCATAATGCATGGCTGGCTAGAGTCATTTTCATATTTATCTTAGAACATTACAGTAATGACAGTATAAATATAATTTGCATTGCAGGCTTAAAAAGTTGATGATCATGAAATATGATAAGGCTTTATGTGATAAATATTTACTCTCACTTTTCTGACAGAGGAATGTCAGACACACAAATACCACTGCAGGATCCACAGTCAGGACCAGCTACATAATTTGTGGTGCTCAGTGGCAGTTCCCTGTGTTCAAAACTCATTAAGAATTTCAAGATGGTGATGACAGATTATTAAACCAAACGCAGAGCCCTTCTGAGGTCTGGACCCCTGTGACTGTATAGGTCACGTGCCCAGACAGCGACTTATCCAGGGAGAAATCAGCACAAGCATGGTCTGCTGTGGGCGTGAGCCCTTCAAGGTTAAAACTATGCCATCAGCCTTTAGCTTGCAGTGCTTCTTCAGGTCCTGGGGGAAACGCCAGCGACAAGGCAACCTGGAGTCTCTGTAACGATCAGTGCAGCAATTTTTTTTTTTTGTAGGATGTCCCTTTCCTGGTCTTCTGGCTAGCAAGAACCAGCTTCTAGGTTTTTTGTTTTTTGTATGTTTGTTTCATCTGTATTATTTGGCATTTCCAGAAACCATCTTCATTAGCTCTGTGTTTGGGGATAGATGAGGCAAACCCCCAAAACCAGAAAGTAAGAAACCCCCAGGAATGCATCACCGTATTGTTTGTTGGGTCCTGAGGTGCGCATCTGATCTGCCTTCTCCCAGCCTTCCAGACTTTTATGTTTGTTTTCTAGATCGTGTCCAGGGGTCTTAGTTGTACTTAGCAGGAGGAATAGGAAACAGTATGTGTACTTCACCTTCCCGGAAGGGAAAGTCCCTCACTTGCTTCTTCTTAAAAGTCCTTTTTTTTAAGCAATAATCAAATTCAATACATAAAGGAAGGTACTTTGTTGCAAATGGGACTACTTTTTACACGAAAGTGTCACTACGTAGTTCTCATTTTCTTTATAGAGCAAATGAATGACCTCGTTGTTACTTTTCACATGTAGTCTTTAAAGATGAAAAATAGGAAATTAATCTGCCATGGAAGAAAGTGAATTTTCACTTATATCTGCTTAAATTATAGGTTGGGGGTTTTTGTTGGGGGGGGGGGGACATCAATATAGTTTGGAGTTTAAATCCATGACATACAACCTCTGTGCACAGCAATGAATTGGTTTCTGTCCCCATCAGAGTAAGAACTGCATTATACAAGACAGGATACCAAGAATCATGTTTTGATGACATGAAACATGAAGGTTTTGTTTCCCTGCAGCACTGCAGTGACACGCAGCTCATGAGAAGCTGTCCCTGAGCATCCTAAGAGCCGTGCCCAACATCTGGTAGAACTCAGAAACTTGCCAGGGACAGTTACATGTGCCAAGTAATCTAGAATCAATTATCACCGTGTCACTAAGTAAAAACGACTGTGAATGCCCTAAATTCACTCACTCCGAGGGTTCTCTGGAACAGTTAGCCAAAACCTCAATTGCATAAATATAACTACCCCCTCAGGAAGCACAGTACTCACACTCAGTCATATGATCATTTTGACTACATTGAAAATAACAAGCTTTTGCATTATGCAGTGACTTTCAGGTTTTATCTTTTGAACTAAAAAAATAATAATTACATGGCTTTATACCAATGCTTGAAAATGTTGAACATGGGCATAAATTTCCATCTAAATTCTTCAAAATCTAACTATGCACCCATTAAGGTCAGAGATTAATTGCTATAGGACAACATATGGCAGTGAACTTATTCTAAAGAGAAGAATTTCTCTACAAGAAAGCAAAGAGTAAAGACCAGAAACAATCAAAATATTATCACTATTAGTATAAGACAATACTTATAATCAATTAATTTTCTTAACATCTTTATTGGAGTATAATTGCTTTACAATGGTGTGTTAGTTTCTGCTTTATAACAAAGTGAATCAGTTATACATATACATATATCCCCATATCTCTTCCCTCTTGCATCTCCCTCCCTCCACCTTCCCTATCCCACCCCTCTAGGTGGTCACAAAGCACCGAGCTGATCTCCCTGTGCTATGGGGCTGCTTCCCACTAGCTATCTATTTTGCATTTGGTAGTGTATATATGTCTATGCCACTCTCTCACTTTGTCCCAGCTTACCCTTCTCCCTCCCCGTATCCTCAAGTCCATTCTCTAGTAGGTCTGCGTCTTTATTCCCGTCTTGCCACTAGGTTCTTCATGACCATTTTTTTTAGATTCCATATGTATGTGTTAGCATACGATATTTGTTTTTCTCTTTCTGACTTACTTCACTCTGTATGACGGAATCTAGGTCCATCCACCTCACTACAAATAACTCAATTTTGTTTCTTTTTATGGCTGAGTAATATTCCATTGTATATGTGTGCCACATCTTCTTTATCCATTCATCTGTTGATGGACACTTAGGTTGCTTCCATGTCCTGGCTATTTTAAATAGAGCTGCAATGAACACTGTGGTACTTGACTCTTTTTGAATTATGATTTTCTCAGGGTATATGCCCAGTAGTGGGATTGCTAGGTTGTATGGTAGTTCTATTTTTAGTTTTTAAAGGAACCTCCATACTGTTCTCCACAGTGGCTGTATCAATTTACATTCCCACCAACAGTGCAAGAGGGTTCCCTTTTCTCCACACCCTCTCCAGCATTTACTGTTTGTAGATTTTTTGATGATGGCCATTCTGACTGGTGCTTTTAATATTTTTTCTTTGTATTTAATTTTTGATAGTTTGATTAATATGTGTCTTGGTGTGTTTGTCCTTGGATTTATCCTGTATGGAACTCTCTGTGATTCCTGGATTTGATTAACTATTTCCTTTCCCATATTAGGGAAGTTGTCAACTATAATCACTTCAAATATTTTCTCAGTCCCTTTCTTTTTCTCTTCTTCTTCTGGGACCCCTATAATTCAAATGTTGGTGTGTTTAATGTTGTCCCAGAGGTCTCTGAGACTGTCCTCAATTCTTTTCATTCTTTTTTCTTTATTCTGCTCTGCAGTAGTTATTTCCACTATTTTATCTTCCAGGTCACTTATCCGTTCTTCTGCCTCAGTTATTCTGCTATTGATCCCTTCTAGAGAATTTTTAATTTCATTTATTGTGTTGTTCATCACTGTTTGTTTGCTCTTCAGTTCTTCTAGGTCCTTGATAAACATTTCTTGTATTTTCTCCATTCTATTTCCAAGATTCTGGATCATCTTTACTATCATTATTCTGAATTCTTTTTCAGGTAGACTGCCTATTTCCTCTTCATTTGTTAGGTCAGCTGGGTTTTTACTTTGCTCTTTCATCTGCTGTGTGTTTCTCTGTCTTCTCATTTTGCTTATCTTACTGTGTTTGGGGTCTCCTTTTCGCTGGCTGCAGGTTCGTAGTTCCCGTTGTTTTTGGTATCTGTCCCCAGTGGCTAAGGTTGGTTCAGTGGCTTGTGTAGGCTTCCTGGTGGAGGGGACTGGTGCCTCTGTTCTGGTGGATGAGGCTGGATCTTGTCTTTCTGGTGGGCACGTCCACGTCTGGTGGTGTATTTTGGGGTGTCTGTGGCCTTATTATGATTTTAGGCAGCCTCTCTGCTAATGGGTGGGGTTGTGTTCCTGTCTTGCTAGTTGTTTGGCATAGGTTGTCCAGCACCGTAGCTTGCTGCTCGTTGAGTGGAGCTGGGTCTTGGTGTTGAGATGGAGATCTCTGGGAGATTTTCACTGTTTGGTATTACGTGGAGCTGAGAGGTCTCTTGTGGACCAATGTCCTGAACTTGGCTCTCCCACCTCAGAGGCACAGCCCTGATGCCTGGTTGGAGCACCAACAGCCTGTCATCCACACGGCTCAGAATAAAACGGAGAAAAAAAGAAAGAAAGAAAGAAGATAAAATAAAATAAAATAAAATATAAGTTATTAAAATAAAAAATAAAAAATAATTATTAAAAAAAGTTTTTTTAAGTAATAGGAATAAAAAAAGAAAGAAAGAGAGAAGAGAGCAACCAAACCAAAAAACAAATCCACCAATGATAACAAGCACTAAAAACTATACTAAAAAACAAAAAACAGCCAGACAGGACCCTAGGACAAATGGTAAAATCAAAGCTATACAGACAAAATCACATACAGAAGCATATGCATACACCCTCACAAAAAGAGAAAAAGGGAAATATATATATATATATATATCGTTGCTCCCAAAGTCCCCCTCCTCAATTTGGGATGATTCGTTGTCTATTCAGGTTTTCCACAGATGCAGGTACATCAAGTTGATTGTGGAGCTTTACTCCGCTGCTTCTGATGCTGCTGGGAGAAATTTCCTTTCTCTTCTTTGTTCGCACAGCTCCCGGGGTTCAGCTTTGGATTTGGACCCGCCTCTGCGTGTAGGTCGCCTGAGGGCGTCTGTTCTTCGCTCAGACAGGACGGGGTTAAAGGAGCCACTGCTTCGGGGGCTCTGGCTCACTCAGGCCGGGGGGAGGGAGGGGTACAGATGTGGGGAGAGCCTGCGCGGCAGAGGCCACCGTGACGTTGCAGCAGCCTGAGGCGCGCCGTGTGTTCTCCCGGGGAAGTTGTCCCTGGATCACGGGACCCTGGCAGTGGCGGGCTGCACAGGCTCCCGGGAGGGGACGGTGTGGAGAGTGACCTGTGCTCGCACACAGGCTTCTTGGTGGCGGCAGCAAGCAGCCTTAGCATCTCATGCCCGTCTCTGGGGTCCGCGCTGATAGCCGCGGCTCGCGCCGACTCTGGAGCTCCTTTAAGCGGCGCTCTGAATCCCCTCTCCTCGCGCACCAGGAAACAGAGAGGCAAGAAAAAGTCTCTTGTCTCTTGGGCAGCTCCAGACCTTTTCCCAGACTCCCTCCCGGCTAGCACCGAAGCCCGAGCCTTAGCTCCCAGCCCCCACCTGCCCCGGCGGGTGAGCAGACAAGCCTCTCGGGCTGGTGAGTGCTGGTCGGCACCGAGCCTCCGTGCGGGAAGCTCTCCGCTTTGCCCTCCGCACCCCTGTGGCTGCGCTCTCCTCCGCGGCTCCGAAGCTTCCCCCCCCCCCCGCCCCCCCGCCCCCCCCCCGCGAAGGGGCTTCCTAGTGTGTGGAAACCTTTCCTCCTTCACGGCTCCCTCCCACTGGTGCAGGTCCCGTCCCTATTCTTTTGTCTCTGTTATTTCTTTTTTCTTTTGCCCTACCCAGGTACGTGGGGAGTTTCTTGCCTTTTGGGAGGTCTGACGTCTTCTGCCAGCGTTCAGTGGGTGTTCTGTAGGAGCAGTTCCATGTGTAGATGTATTTCTGATGTATGTGTGGGGAGGAAGGTGATCTCCGCATCTTACTCTTACTCTTGAAGCTCCTCCTCTATAATCAATTACTTTTTAAATTATGGGACAGTCTACTAAGTTTATTAAAATAAAGGCAAAAGGAAGAAAGGAAGAAAATGTGTAAGAAAATGATGTAAAAAACTCAATGGTTCTCTAAGTGTGGCCCCTGAATCAGCAGCATCAGCATCACCCAGGAGCTAATTAGAAATGCTAATTCTCTACACCTTCCTCCCTACCCAGAGCTACTGATTCAGACTCGAGGGTGGAACCTAGCAATCCGTGTTTTAACAAACCCTCCAGGTGATTTTACATGTATGTGCATTCATTGACAGCAATATTTCATGTCGGGTGAGGAAGAATTTGAAATATTTTTCCAACATGTTCTTATGATTTGCTCCTCTTCATTATTTGGATTACCAAATAATCCAAGAGTGTATTCATTACTTTTCTTGTAAATGTATCTCTTTTTCTTAATGAATTATTGCTTTTGGTATAATTTATTTTTGGTTACAATTCACTTTCCAATGACAGATTAATTCCTTTTGATTTCACTACTCATCTTTATGGCCTTTGTTTTACTTTTTATTAATCTAAAATTTTCTCATTTATTTAATGAATAAATTTAGAGATGTGTAAGGAAGTTACCCCTGATATGAGAAAATTGGGAATCTGTCATTTATAACTTGTTCTACTAAAATATCCCAAAACTCATTTTCAATGGCCTCTTTCCGACTCAACCTCTGCTTATCTGAACCTAAAAAATGCCACAGCCACTTCAGCATCTTGAGCAGGAAGGGAATATGGTAGAGAGGAGGTCAGAGTGAAAAGAGATGGTTCTATCAAACTTCAGTTGAAGGTCGAGTATTTTACTTTGGCAAATTTTACATCTAACCATGGGACAACATTGCTAGACCCATCTTCCCTCAGCATGGGGAGCCTTTATGGAAAGAAGTGAATCAGTGAGGCTTGAGGGTGTTCCGGAGCTAAGGAAGGTAGCTCCCAGGTGTCACCCTCCAGCCAGTCTTATCTAGAGGAAGTTCTTAGTAATGTTTTCTCTGGCAGCAGGAATCTTGCTGAATAATCTATTTTATATGTTAAAAGTATTACAAGATACTCAACCAAACAACAATAAAATTAAATTTAGGTATATTCTGTTGATCCAGAAAATTCAACTTGATGAGCTGAATGGCAGGAAACGTGTATAATTTTCATCTAGGAAAACATCCCACTGTATTTTTGACACTGCTTTTTTTTCAATGTGGGACAGAAAATCTGAAGTACTAAAGTATTGGAAAACAAATACATCTCATAAATCAGAAAAAAAATGTCAAGATGGAAAATATGAAATAAAGACTGTCATTTCAATAATATGTCTTGTATTTTTCTCTGTATATGGTTTATAGAATCATCAACTCTTAAAATTCAGTGGAGAGCAGGACATTTTGAACAGAGTTCGGATCTCTAGGTGGTGCTCAGAGCTAAGAGGAGGACAAGAAGCCAGGAAGATTTGCTAAATACTTTCCCAGGGGAGCCACTGGACCAAGTGTGGCCGAGTGAAGAGCTCCATTTTCCAGGGTCAAATATCTAGGTCACCTGGGCATGAGGAAATCTTGTTAAGTCCCTGTCATGCATCTGAGTCACAAAACCAAAGGGTATATGGAGAAAGATGAGGGAGCCTGAGTTGTTCTTTACCTGGAAGGAAGGAAAGGAGATAGGAGATGCCAGCACCTTCTCTTGGAAGACTATGCCTAGCCTGACACATGATTTCCACCTTCAGTCAAGAAGGCAGATTATTTGTTCATATGCTCTTCACTGAGAGATTTCATGGCATCCTTTTGGAATGGAGGAAGAATTGAGGCAACTGATATTTTAATGCACAAAACGTATATTGGTAACTGGAGGATGTAAGTGTTTTTTGTTGTTGTTGTTGTTTTTTTAACCGATCCATCAACCAATCATTCAACACACGTTGATTGAGCAGCTACTATGTGCCGTGCATTACGCTCAGTTCTGGGGATAAAAGAGACCTGTTCCTTAAGAAACTTATAGTCCAGTAGAGAAAGTCTGTATGTAAACAAATAAGTGTTATAACAGGTCAGAGGTGATCAGACAGTTGTCTGTACGAAGGACTATGGGAACACAAAGGAGTAATCAAATCTATTTGTGTGTGTGTGTGTGTGTGTGTGCGTGTGAGAGAGAGGGAGATAGAGGGAGAGAAAAGGAGAATTTAGTCATTTAAAATATGACCTTAAATTCTTTGATATTCCTCCCTTTGAGAGATGGGGTCCGTGCTCTCTCCCCTTGAACCTGGGCAGGTCTGTGCCTGTTTTGACCAACAGAGTATGGTGGACGTGAAGCTATGTGACTTCTGAGGCTGGTCTTAAAAAGCCAGAAAGCCACCTCCTATTTCTTTTGTCATCTTTCCAGACACTCCTTTTTGTTACACTTCCTCTCAGAATCTAACTGCCATGCAGGGAGAAGCCTAAACCACTTGGAGAGGCCACGTGCAGTCTTTCTGGTTCCCACCGAACCCAGCCTCAGGCTCATCCAGCCCAACTACCAGATGTGTGAGTGAAGAAGGCTTCAGATGGTCCAGACTGAACCACTTGTGTCTCTCTTAGTGGAGGCCTCAGTCTTCATGGAATAGATACAAGCCATCAGCACTGTGCCCTGTCAAAATACTCTGTAATATATGTCAACATAGATGAACCTTGGGGACCTTATGCTAAGGGAAATACCCCAGGCACCGAAGGACAAACATGATTCCACTTAAATGAGGCATCTAATATAGTCAAATTCATAGAATCAAAGAGTGGAATCATGGTTGTGAAGGACTGGGGGGAGGAGAAATTTGGGAGTTATTAATCAACAGATACAAAGTTTCAGTAAAGCAAGATAAATAAGCTTCAGAGACCTGCTGTACAACATTGCATCTGTAGTCAACAATAATGTATCTCACACTTAAAATTTTGTTAAAAGGGTAGAGCTCCCATTAAATGTTCTTACCGCAATAAAATAAAATTTGTTAAGAAAAATAAGGTATATTAAAAAAAAGAAAGTTCTGACTCATAAAATCCATGAACAGAAAATTGTAGTTGTTTCATGCCACTAAGTCTGTGGTGGTTTGTTAGGCAGCAGTATATAATCAGAACAGGAGAATTTCAGGTAAGTCTTTATAGTATGTATAGAACATATAACACTTGAACGAACATAATTACCGCTAAGAAACACAGGCTTTGGCGTTAGAGCCTGAATAAAATCTCAATTCTACAATGAACTAGATGTTGCCCTTTAGATAAACTCTAATGGGTTTGTTGTAGGTATTATGAGAGATAATGACTGAATGTGCTTCTTACATTGTCAGCATAAAGTAAGCTGGAGAAATGGAGTGAGCAGTTGTTCGGCAGAGTGTGTACAAGTGGTCTGAACGCTCTTGCTACAGTGGTTTAGTCATTTATTATGTAGGATATAATAGTATTTATTTATAATATCATAATTTGTAATATTATATGTATAATATAATAAATATAATATTACATTTTGGGTTAGTCTCTTTTATTTTGCAATGAACCCTTTTGATAGCAATGAGCTAAAAAAAAATTGAAGATGTTTACCATCCCAACATGGAAGCTATAGTGATATCACTGAAAAATATGCTTAAGATGCATTAACATTTGCTTCAGAAATGTGAAGTGGGTAGTTATTTTAGGAAGACTAGGAACAACTTTTCATTAAGATCAAATGAGTCTTTGAATTAATTTCACTCATTTCTGATTTCCATTTTTTTAAAAAAAGCATGTAGAAAAAGTGAAGCAATAGCAATTAATGTGTTGGTCCCATCAGAACTTTTCAAACACTTAAACAAAGCCTGTTTTGTATCAGTGACATCAGCTGCTTCAAACAGAAAGTTAGGTAAATTAATACTAATGGTTCAATTTTTAAATTAAACTCACAGAACCAATGTAATGCTTTCGGAATTTCATTTAGTTGAAAGTGAAATATCTATCATGAATGATACCAAAAATTAAATCAAAAGTTCAACATTTAAGAATAAATTAAATGTTTTGACATGATAATATAAAGAGAATATTTGTGGAGGACAGGGTTATAGGAAAAACAATGCTATCATTAAATTAAGAAATTTATGGAGCAGAACTACTTGGAATTAATTGCCATGCACACTCAACTCATAGTTGTGCCTAAATAAGCATCTATATTGTATCAATCAAAACCTATAGTTGCTGAACTTTACCCATATTTTTATATACACACAATTGAGGAACTGAAGCGCAGACTTTTTACAGCTAAGTTAATACTGAATAAAAGAAAAAATGCTACCATAGCATAGCAGTACATGCTTTCTTCTTTGCTGCCCATCATCAGCTAGATTTTTTAAATGTTGACCTTTGATACTTGACCTAATAAGTCTCCTTTAGTATTTTATAATGGTATTGAACTTGAAAAAATAAGTTTTCAATTTTTTTTTTTTTTTGCATTTTGGTTAAAACAATCGGAAATGTTTAATCGAATTATTTGATAAATGGGGTGCTGCAAATTCCATTTCCTCCCCCGATTCTCAGGCCTGTGTTTTCAGCTAAGCAATCTGCCAGCCTCTGGTTTGTATTCCCTTTCCCTGGAAACTCCTTGTGGGTAATTAGCTGGGGTAATCATGGGCTTACCTCATTTGTTCCCCTTCTCTCAGGGATCCCTCTCCTAACTGCCTGTTGTCCAGAGTCTGAAATCTTTTGTTTCATATATTTTGATCATTTTAAAATTGCCTAAGGTGAGAGAGTAAATTTAGTTGCTATTACTTGTTGAGGCTGGAAGCAGAAGTCCCTGAAAATGGCTTGTGAATAGAATCATCACTTATGTCCACCAATATAATGAGTGATCAGTCAGTAAATAAATACTGCAAATTTATTTATTATTTATTATTTCTCTGTCTCCTTTTAGTCAGCATCCCAGTTTGGATTAAAAATTATCCAGTAACTCTCATTCTAGTATTGTAATAATGTTTGTTAATTTTCAGTACTAAAATCATTCATAACATTTTGGATAGTATATTTTAATTTAAACAAAATTAGAAAGTGTGACAACACCTTAATTTCTTTCATATGCATTAATTAATGAACCCACTGATCAAACTTTGAAACAGCACTGTATAATCTTCTCTTACTAAATAAAGCTTTCAAGGTGCCTGGAGAAGCTGGGAGCAAGTCCCATTTGCCCTCCTCCTGCAGGGCTGTACCAAGCTGCACTTTTCCTCTCCGATTAGGAATGACCAATATTTGCATTTAATATCTTGGAACCAGCAGACCAAACAGAGTCTAGGCTGGGCTTCTTATATTATGCTGATTCCATAGGCATCTTTTTTCTATGTAACCAATGACAGAGCCTTATTGGGGTCTCAACAAGAAGAGGCACAAATAAACCATTAATTTTGCTTTTTTACCAAAAAGCAATGTTGATAAGTTGGTAAAAACTTGCTTCAGACCCATGACTACAAAGCAACACTATTAATCAGTACATTGTATGCCTTGACTGGGGGTCCATGCGGTGCAGGTACTTTAGTAAAACAGCTCAGCTGAACCTTGGGGAAACCTACTTATCCTAGTGGATGGCTTTCTGAAGATGCCAAGTAACCTCAACACTGCCCACCTGCACCCCCCTCTTCAACTTCACTCCATCAAGCAAAGCAGAAACTGCCAAGATGTTTGAATGGGGATGGCAGCAGGCAGTGGCAGATGCTGTCAGGGTATCTGTAGTAGTGGTGTGTTAGGATAGAGAGCCTGACCAGAGTGGTCAGCCTACAGTCAGCATGTGTCTGTGGTTCAAGTCTTGCCCATGTATCATCATTATGTTTGTTGTCTACAGCCTCTTCTGCTTTTTCTCAGCTTCCACCTTCTTCAGATATAAAAATACTTAAGCATGCATCTTTCTGAATTAGAGTTTTGAATTAGAGATGAAAATTCTATTTTGAAAAGATACATGCACTCCAATGTTCATAGCAGAACTATTTACAATAGCCAAGACATGGAAGCAATGTCAGTGTCCACCAACAGATGAATGGATAAAGAAGATGATATATATATATACATATATCACAATGAAATGTTACTCAGCCATAAAAAAGAATGAAATATTGCCATTTGCAGCAACATGGATGGACCTAGAGATTATCAAACTAAGTGAAGTAAGTCAGACAGAGAAAGACAAATATTATATGATCTCACTTATATGTGGAATCTAAAAAATAATACAAATGAACTTATTTACAAAACAGAAACAGACTCACAGACATAGAAAACAAACTTACAGTTACCAAAAGGGAAAGGGGGGAGGGATAAATTAGGAGTTTGAGATTAACAGATACACACTACTATACATAAAGTAGATAAACAACAAGGATTTACTGTATAGCGTAAGGAACTATATTCAATAACTGGTAATAACCTATAATGGAAGAGCCTGAAAAAAGGATATATATATACATACATATATATATATATATATATATATATATATATATATATGTATATATATACACATATATATCCGAATCACTTTGCTGTACACCTGAAACTAACACAATATTGTAAATCCACTATACTTCAATAAAAAAAATACTTAAGGACTTCCCTGGTGGCGCAGTGGTTAAGAATCTGCCTGCCATTGCAGGGGACACGGGTTCAATCCCTGGTCTGGGAAGATCCTGCATGCCGCGGAGCAACTAAGCCCGTGCACCACAACTACTGAGCCTGCGCTCTAGAGCTCACGAGCCACAATTACTGAGCCTGCACACCACAACTAATGAGCCCACATGCCGCAACTACTGAAGCCTGCATGCTCTAGGGCCCGTGTGCCGCAACTACTGAGACTGCGTGCTGCAACTACTGAAGCCCACACACCTAGAGACTGTGCTCCACAACAAGAGAAGCCACCTCAATGAGAAGCCCGCGCACCACAATGAAGAGTAGTCCCCGCTCGCTGCAACTAGAGAAAGCCCATGCACAGCAGTAAAGACCCAACGCAGCCAAAAACAAAAAAAACTTAAGTATGTTTTCCCAAGGCTAAGCAGGATGTTGTTGTTGTTGTTTTTAATTTGACACTTGTGTATTTATCGGAGGAATTTTTAAATAAAAACTGTGCCTAGCACAACCTTAGGGAAACCATGTTCTGTTCAATCTTGGAAAAAACTTATCTACTCCTTTTATAGTTAATGTTTCTTGTAGGTACTTTTATTACCCCATATTAAGAGGGTAAAAGGGGGATTAGAGAAGTTAAGTAATACACAACTAGTAAGAAGCAGATCTAAGATTTGAACTTTGGCAGCTGTGTGATTTCTGAGCAGGAGATTTTTTTCCATTCATCTGGTGTCTGGCGGAAGACATACTTACCAGAGGAAGCAACATGAAAAATATGGAACTGCAGAGGGATTTCCAGGCTCTCCAGATACTTCTTCATGACTGGAGCTCAGGATGTGTATAGAAACATGGGATGGGGAACCTGAAAGAAAGGATTAGAGGGGAAATGTGAATATGGAGGGCCTCATCATTGGTTCTTAGGCAAAGAGCCGTCATTGAGAGTCTTTCACAATACGTAACACACTCAGATATGAATTTTCAGAAAAATTTTCTCCCCTGAACTCTCTAGTAGCTCAATGGAGGATCATTTCAAAGATATAAACTGAATAGAGAATTTTTCAATGATACAAGGGATGATGAACATAAACTAAGCCATTAGCAGTGGATACAGAGAACTTGGGGAAATTTGAGATTTGTTGAGTGAAAAATGCATGAGACTTGGTGCTGATTGACTCTGGTGGGAGTGGGATGAGGAAAAGGGAGAAAACCAAGGATGTCTCCAAAGTGTTTCTGCATGGGTAGCTTGGGGGTTGGGTGGTTGGATGATGTGATGGTGATTCCTTGATTGGGAATATAGAGAGGGGGCAGGAGTAGGAGAAGAAACATGAGGTTGAAATGTCTTGTATGTATTGTAGGTGCCTGTGGGACAGGAGGTAGAAATCTCCAGAGGCAATTTGGATATATGACTCTGATCTCACTGAAGTCTATCTTAGAGATGTAGATGTGCACCTGACTCCACCAGAGACCAACGAAATCAGGTTCTGGGGATGGCCCCATGTGTTTCCCATTGCATCAGTCTGACACTGGACAACTTTGGAGATATACTAAGGAGTATCGAACTAAGAGAGAAGAGGTAGCATACAGCAATACTTTTTTACAATGGAGAGGGAAGGTTAATGATTTGAGGCTATACAAGAACTAATCAAATTATAATATTTTCAGGATAAAATAAAATATTTGTCTTACTGTTTCTCTACTAAGAACTCTCTTTACATGTGGTTTGTTATTGTAGCACTTTTTACAAAGAAACTACACTTGAACAGTTCCAAACTGTACATACTGTATGAAGCTTCTCCTCCCAATGAGTTTCTTATTTCTATGTGGAATTGCATATCTTGCAGTGTCCTGTAAGTAAAGATTAAATTCCACCCTTTTCTTAAAAAAAAAAAAATTTCAGGATACAATAAAATATTCTATCATAATTAAGTATTTAATTTTGTCCATGTTTCCTTTCTCTTATATCCTACTAGAGAAGCATGTTCAAGTGATTAATACTTATTTTTGGAATATTTTGCTAGAGACAATGTGACCTCCCAAAGAAAATAACCTCCTTTATTCTATAGCAAGTATTCAAATCTCCAATACAAGCAGTCCCTACTATTGGCAGAGTTGAAAAATGATGTGATTGGTGTCAAGAGATTTGGCTCTGCTACTTCTTGTTTTGGTCGTATTACTTGACTGCTTTGGAGTTCAATATGATAAATGTATTGAGTAGCTACTATGTACATGGCACTTTCCCAGCAGTGTAGGGAATCCTGAGATATATGCAATTCTAGCTACTTCTTCTAGAGATGTAAATAACTTGGGCACAATCATATGACAAACATAGTTGGATAAATTTAAGAAAAAAAAAAAAAAGGGAGTTGCTGTGTGTTACACAGTTTCAAACAAGAGAGAAAAACTACTCCATGGGTGAGATCAGGAGAAAAAGATGGCAAGGGAAGGGAACATTTATTGAGTACATACTATGTACTACGTTTCTTTCTAAATAATATGCTACAATTTTAGAACACTCCATCTTCAAATGGCCTAACTGCAAGTTTCCCTCCCTACTCCACTCCTGTGAATAACGTCCCCTAATCAAACCACCCTCCTTATCAAGAGGACCAGGTGCCCTTCCTACTTGTCTCTGAGAAGGGATTTCAGTTCCCTGCCAGCCCACAGAAGTACTCAAACAAGCCAATCACATCTTCCCATCAGAACCAAGGGGCACCTCACTGTCTTGATGCCACAGAGCCTGCCTCCTGCAGCCCCGGCTGGTTCACTCTCTTCCTGAACGCAACCCTGGCCCTGCGTGGCCTGTGATGTTCTGCTCCCCCAGGCTACGAGTATACATGACAAATAAACTGCTGTTGACCTCATCTGTCCAGTGCTGGGTGTCTTACATTCAACCACCCATCACCCTTGGGTGGGAGTCCCTGCCTCACCAGAAGGGTGATTAGGAGGTAATTAAAAAGACCATCAGGGCTTCCCTTGTGGTGCAGTGGTTAAGAATCCACCTGCCAATGCAGGGAACACGGGTTCGAGCCCTGGTCCAGGAAGATCCCACATGCTGCGGAGCAACTAAGCCCGTGTGCCACAACTACTGAGCCCGCACTCCTAGAGCCGGTGCTCTGAAACAAGAGAAGCCACCGCAATGAGAAGCCCGCGCACCGCAATGAAGAGTAGCCCCCGCTCGCCACAACTAGAGAAAGCCCCATGCAGCAACGAGGACCCAACACAGCCAAAAAAATAAATAAATAAAATTTAAAAAAAAGACCATCAGTAATTAAAAATAATAGATACTCTGACATAAACTTGATAATTGGCAATTGCTTAAAAATTCTTTAGGATTTCCCTAATTAAAAAATAAAACCAAACACAAACAAAAAACAAAGGATTAACTCTTTACATATGCAAGAAATTCCATAATCTTGGTCTGTGCCTACGTTTCCAATATTATTTTCCACAACTGGAGTCTACTCCCCATCCATTCTAAACCATTTACAGTTGACCCTTGAACAATGTACGGGTTAGGTGTGTGGAGCTGTGAGCAGTGGAAAATCCACATATAACTTCTGACTCCCCCAAAACTTAACTACTAATAGCCTCCTGTTGACTGGAAGCCTTACTGATAATATGAACAGTCTATTAACACATATTTTGTATGTATATGTATTATACACTGTATTCTTACGATAAAGTAAGCGAGAGAGACGAAAATATTAATAAAGTCATAAGGAAGAGAAAATACATTTACGATACTGAACTGTATTTATCAATACTGTACACTTATGTCATCTGTTTACAAGATGAATTGTCTCTCAGTACCTATGCCAATATTGTCATATATGATACAAAACGCTGTAGATGTTATATGTATTACTAACACTAGACATCAAAAATGAAAAATGTGAAAAAGAAATTCATATTTCTTTGCAGGTATAACAATTCATGCATTGATAATGAAAAAGCAGCAGTATGATTGCTTTATGGTAGCCTAGTATAATCGATACGATTGCCTCAGGGTAGCCTAGCCTATACACTAACAAATGAATTTTTATAAAATTTTCATGGCATACAGTGTTACAGTCATATTGATAATACAGTATTGGCAGCATTGTTACGTATTTTTAAAAAACCAGTTACCTGTGATGATAGGCTGATACACAGTTTCTCCAAATATGAGTGAGGCATACTGTGTGGTAATGTAATTCTTTGAAAGTAACATTACAAAACAGTAAGAAAACTAACACATTATTGATTTTATATGAAATATCACTCACTTAGGCCTATGTAAAAATAGACCAGTATCTACAGATATTTATTGTATTCATGACATATTTTTTCTTACTTTTTTTGATATTTCCAGGCTACAAGATTCATCTGTGAGTTTTTTCAAATTGTCTCAGATCTCCAAAAACTTTTTCCAATATATTCATTGAAAAAAATTCACATGTAAGGGGACCTGTGCAGTTCAAACATGTGTTGTTCAAGGGTCAATTGTGAGCTTCCCTGGTGGCACAGTGGTTAAGAATCCACCTGCCAATGCAGGGGACACAGATTTGATCCCTGGTCCAGGAAGATCCCACATGCCGCGGAGCAACTGGGTCCCTGCACCACAACTGCTGAGCCTGCGCTCTAGGGCCCGCGAGCCACCACTACTGAGCCCACGTGCCACAACTATTGAAGCCCATGAGCCTAGAGCCCGTGCTCTGCAACAAGAGAAGCCACTGCAGTGAGAGGCCTGCGCACCACAATAAAGAGTAGCCCCCGCTCGCTAAAACTAGAGAAAGCCTGCGTGCAGCAACGAGGACCCAACACACCCAAAAATATATAAATAAAAAAAATTAAAAAAAAAAAAGGATCAATTGTACATTGTTTTTTTAACTCTCTATGTTTTGATATGTATGTATGCGTTTACTCTTTGTTGTTTCCTCTGTCTGGTAAATGTTTCATCTCTTGTTCAACTCCTGAAGAAAACAACTCCACATGTCTTCCACAGTGAGACTCTCCTATATACACCCTCTGAGAAGCTATGTTTACATACCATTAAAACACATATTACTCTATAACACAATTATTTCTTTATATGCTTTTCTATTTTATTAGCTGTAACCAGCTTGAGGACAGGGTTGGTCATTCTCTCATTAATGTTTATGCTTCTTGGAACTTACACAGTGGCTATCATCCAACGATATTAGTGTTCCAAAATTCTAGCCCAATGAATGCTGTTGAATGACTGAATAGATCATTGTTTTAATTGTGCCCAGCCAACATGGATTTATAGCTACAAAACTCACTGTGCAAGGAAATAACTTGATTTCTGCCTCTCTTTCTCCCCTTAACCCTTCTAATGATCTGGGTAATGGGAGGCTTAAGTGTCATCCAGGTGAGGGAACCTCAGATCTTCAACCATCCTATGGCATGTGATGGCCACCACAGAGCTGTAATTGATCCTGGCCTTTATACCTGACGTGTTGAGACAACTGCAATCCCTATGAAGCTTCCCTCATATGTCTATGTGAATAACTCTGCATTATCTTCAGCCCCCAGTTAGATGCCTTTGAGTCTGTGATTCGCCTTTTGCATCTTCTGTGCTTTTTTAGGAGCCAAGAAATCTTTGTCCTCCCTACTCAACCCTAGGTTATGCAGACTCTGTGAGCCTTTCCTTGGGCACCACACTCATCATCCCTAGAGACTGTTATTCTGACACCATGCTTTCACTCTTACCCTGGGAAAGAAAACACACTTTTTCTCTGCTTCAGGATTGCCTAAATTTATCTGGAGTTAAATTGCCTAAATTTATCTGGAGTCTGAGGAGTCTCTCCACCATTCTGGTCATTCATTTTAAAGTCCCAGTCCATTCCATCTCTTTAGGTAAGGATTTCCTAGAGGAAAGATGATACTGTGCCCACTGAATATGATGCTATCTCTTCTGAACTTAAAAAAAAATTATCTGGCCATCTAGTCCTTTATCACATACAGCTATGAAATATTGCCCTATATATTTCCAACTGCATCATATATTATATATTTGTTTTAGCTTTTCAACTACAGCCTAAGTTTTCCCTCCCCATCTCAGAAAGATTCTTTTAAATAAGTGAAAACAGCCAAATGCTATTATTCCTTAAAAAATTGAATGTACTCTGATTATGATATATTAACCTGCCAGTGTAAGTTTAATATAGTAGCTGTTTAATAAATGGTTTCTTGGCTAGGGAAAACAGCAAACTTTACACCAAATTGTAATTTTATTGTAAGTCAAATTCTACTAGAGCAAGGAGAATTTCCAAATACCAAAAACTGCTCTTCAGCCCTAGCTATGGCTCACTAATTTCAAGCAATACTTACTGTAATAGCATTCTGGTATGACAATAGAATTGAGACAGTCCCTTAGAGTTCATGCTAATTAAGCTTGCAGACTGTTTTAAATCTTTTCAATGTGTTTCTTTTTAAAATTTAAGCACAATGGGGAAATGGATTAGATAGTGCATGTCAGTTAGCTCAACTCCATTGAAAGATGAGTGTAATAACAATTTATACATGCTATTCATCCACGGGCTCACTCAAGTCTAGGAAAATGGTCTCATGTTTTGTAAAACAAGATCAAACTCAAAGATTTAATCCAACCAATTCAATATTTGATGAGCAATAAAAAGTGACAAGTGTTTGTCTAAAGAAAGACCTAAATGCCTGGACAAACAGATATGCTTCCAGAAATATAAAGGTTTTTTCCTTCTGTTCAGATTGTGCCAGTTAGGATTTCATCTCCATAACTGAGAACATTTTATTATCATGTCTCAACAGGAGTGCTCTGGTTGAGACAGCACCTTCACTCTAAGTTTCTTGTCCCCCACGGGCTCTAAGTTTCTTATTCTTACTTTCAATCCAGAACTGATTTTTTTCCCCTCTTTTAAAACGTTTGATAAAATTTCACTGTGGCTAATTTTGAGTTTTTGGAGCATAAAAATGAAAGTGCTTTTTTCATCAGATAGGCAATTTTTCAGGTGCTCTGGGGATAGTTAACTTAAGAATTGATTTTGAAAAGTCAAACATTCTTCAGAATATAATTATTGAAGAGAAACGATTTTATCAGAAGTAAAACCAGTGAAATAAATGAGTGGTAGATTGAGAGCTGGAAGGTGTATAGAATCTGGAACCTGAAAAATTAGCTTTGTTGTAGTTTAATCAGTCATTACTCTTCTTTCGTGTGTAGGGAAGGATTAGCAATAGATGGCTCTGTGGCCGTCCTATTACCCCGCTTCTAATGTGTGGTTTTCTACATCTTTAATATCTGAGACACCTGGGCTCCAAGTCCTTCCTTTGTGCAAACTTTCATGTCAGAAAGGACACTGAAATAGAGTAGAGAGGTGGTAAGAATGTTCTTCAAGACTCAGGGTCCCCTCCCCTTCTATATCTCTCAGAAAGGCATGAGTACATGGCATTGTCCACGGAGGAGATTTGTCACTGCCTCATGTCACAGCTATATCTCAGTTAGGTGTCCTACCTTTCCTTCTCTAATTCTCTTCTTGCCCTGAGATTCCAACAACTGAGATTATCCAAAGGACTAACTGTTATTTCTCTTAACCACTTTATTAAGGTATGAGTGACATGCTGCACATGTACAACGCAACTTGATGAGTTTGGAGATAAGTATATATCTTTGAAACCATCAACACAATCAATGCCATTAACATCTCTATCACCTCCAAACGTTTCCTCCCCCCCTCCTCTTTACTATTATCATTTTTCAGTGATATGAAAACTTAACATAAGATCTACCTTCTTAGCAAATTTCTAAGTATACAATTCAATATTGTTAACCGTAGGCTCTATGCTATACAATGGACTAGGACTTATTCATCTTGCATGACCAAAACTTGTACCCTTTGACTAATACCTTCCCGTTTCCTCCTTCCCCTTGTTTCTGGCAACCACCATTCCACTCTCTGCCTTGACGAGTTTGGCCAGTTTAGATTCTTCATGTAAGTGGTATGTAAAGAATTTGTCTTTCTTTGTCTGGCTTATGTCACTTAGCGTAATGCCCTCTAGGTTTATTCATGTTGTTGCAAATGGCAGGATTTCCTTCTTTTTAAAGGATAAATTATACCCCATTGTATGCCTATACCACATCTTTATCCATTCATCTGTTGATAGACGTTTAGGTTGCTTCCATGTCTTGGTTATTGTGAGTAATGCTGCAAAGAACCTGGGAGTGCAGATATCTCTTCCTGATCCTGATTTCAATTCCTTTGGCAATATACCCAAAAGTGGGATTGCTGGATCTTATGGTTGTTCTGTTTTTAAGTTTCTGAGGAGCCTCCATACTGTTTGCCATAATGCCTGCAACCAACTTATATTCCCATGAGAGTGTACAAGGGTTCTTTCTTCTCCACAGCCTTGCCAACACTTGTTATCTTTTGTGTTTTTTGATGATAGCCATTCTAACAGGCGTGAAGTAGTATCTCAATGTGGTATTGATTTGCATTTCCCTGATGATTAGTGATGTCGAGCACCTTTTCATATACCTATTGGCCATTTGTATCTCTTCTTTAGAGAAATGTCTATTCAAGTCTTTTGCCCATTTTTTAATCAGGTTATTTGTTTCATTGCTATTGAGTTGTAGGAGCAGCAACTGTTATTTAAAGTTACATGTAACATAATAACAATGCTTTTGGTAGAAATAGTCCATAAGTTTTCTGGTGTCAGGGAGCAGAGCTAGGGAAGCAAGGTTGCCTGAGTGAGCACACATGTATTGCATGGACACTACCTGAAAGACTGAATGTAAATCAAGTAGTAAAAATGGTTCACTGGATGCTGGTGAGACTGTACAGCAGCTCCGGAGTACTGGAGAGAAGACTGTCAGTGTTCCCTCTAGATCCCCTGAGCTCCTTTTTCTTGTTCTGGGTGTCAGTCCCTCGTTTCTGTGTGCTGTGCTTCTAACTGCTTGTCCCTGTGACCTCCTTCAGAGACTGTCCCTGGGCTACTTTGCACAGACAGCTAAACGTGTCCAGTGCAGCCAGTAGCTGATGACTATGGTGTGGGAGCATGAAAGCCCAACTCCCTTGCCTCAAGGCAGGACAAATGCTGAGGTATCATTTATGCTCCAGAGCTCCTCACAGGATCAGGGAGGAACTGGGACTTCGCCTGAAGTCTACTACAGCTGGGCTTCTTTGGCTGCCTTGCCCTGCTTCCCTCCCTCCCTAACTGGTTTCTCTGGGGAGTACATCCTCAATAAATCATTTGTTCAGGAATCCTTATCTCAGGGGCTGCTTCTAGGAAATCCAACCTAAGACAAGTATTAGGACTGTCATAATTATAATAGTCATGATAGTTAATATTCAGCTTAGTCTATGCCAGACATTATTGTAAGCATTATATATAGTATATAATACACTCATTTGTCTTCACACCACTATGAATAGGTACTAATCAGCAGAGCAACTGACTTTGCACAAGAGTTTAAAAGATATAAAGCCTACAAACTATTATGTATAAAATAAGCTGTAGCATATCCTTGTAAGGATATATTGTAAAACACAGGGAATAAAACCAATATTTTATAATAACTACAAATGGAGTGTAACCTTTAAAAATTGTATCACTATATTATACACCTGTAACATATTATATAGCAATTGTATGTCAATAAAAAATAATAAAAAAGAGATGTAAAGCCTGCTCAAGTGTCATCCCTGGAATCCCCTTCTAAATGTACTACTGACCTTTCTTTTTTCCTCCCCACTTCCTCTCCTTAGTTTTATCTGGGCCCCATGATTTATATTTACAAAGCTTTAGGGTTCCTGCCTCAGGGAAGATTGGAGAAGGGGACTCTTCACATAACACCCGCTCCAATTGCACGCAGATGAGAGAGAAAGAAGAGAGCCAGGGCTGTGGCCACCAAGATATTAGTGGTCATGGAAATATTGGTTAGCCCTTCTGCAGGAATAAATACAGTAATTTTAGGTGGGGATATTAAATGCATATTAAAACGCTTCATTCTATAGAATTCTGGAGATGTCAGGTACTTTAATGTCAATTTTTTCCCATTCTTCTCTTCACATGGACCTTACTTAAAGAAAATCATAGCTTTATCATGTGTAAACCACCAATTTATAAAGTCTTGTGTGGTTAGAGAGTCCACCATTCTTGAGATTCTATGATCTGTTTTCCATAAATTAAGCCAAATTTTAAAATCATGTCCAGCAGACCATTGAATACATTTAGCCAAACCCTCCATGTTTTGTTATATTTCTTTTTGTCTCATTTTATTTGGAAATGGAGAATGGTCTGCCATCATTGTCAGGATACCAACCTTTCATACACTAGAAAATGATTATCGAGTTGCTTTCTGTTGAGCTGGCAAAATAATTCCCTTCATTGTATAGTTCTTTGCTTTCCAACCATCTAATTATTTTGCTACCTTCAGATTCCTTTCTAAGTACTCTTTCTTCTTAAGTGTACACCCCAGAACAACCTATTAAGCGCATTAAGTGATCAAAGTCTGTGAGTATCTGACTGCGCTATTGAATACCATGGTAAGTTTACTTTACAATTCTTTCTGGAGTGTTGTATTAATGCCTGTGTTTCCAATGTCTGTCTACTGAACAAATGAACGAATGAATGAATAAAAGCAAGAGCAGTATACTATGGATATGTTTTATTACAAACCACAAATATTTGTTCTGCCTTTTAAAAAGCGGCATAGATAAATCACTTTGTCCTTGGAGTTAAGATCTGGTATCGTGGAAGGAGAAGTAACCCAGCACATGCAAAAAGCATTTAAGACGTGGGTCCAAATCCTGGATCTGCTATGTTCAGCTATAGGGTCTTAGGCAAATTGCTTAAATCTCTCAGTGATTCAGTTCCCTCATCAGCAAAATGGGGAATTTTGATAGATACTTTGAAGGTTGTTTTGAAGGTTGGAGATGATGCATAATAACTAGGCAGTCAGTAGCCCTTAAACAAATGGTTATTAATGTCATAGAGGCCTTGAGTTTTAAGGAGAACCCTGGAGAGTCTTGGCAAAAGGGCTTTGGCTTTCATGAGAGCCAAGTTTGTTCTGACGCTGTCACATTGTTTGGGAAGTCCTTGCCTTAGAAAGAATTTACTGATTCATGGGAGACAGTGTGTGGTATAATGAAAGGAATACCCAATTTGGAATCAGGAGACCCTCCTCTCCTGCAAATTATCTCTGTAATTCTGAGCTGATCACTTAACCTCTGTGGGCTACAATGTCCTCATCTACAAAAAAGATGCTGTCGGAATGGAGACTCCTAAGGTCCCTTCTAAAATTCTCTGAATCTGAGATTCTTTTTTTTAAAGAATTCATGGGAAACTAGGGAGAGGGTAGTAAAAGCAGATGAGATAGTGGTATGTATGAACAGCCCCCTGAAGTATAGGCTCAGGACAATCTGAGGGAGAGATAGGGAGAGAGAGAGAGAGAGAGAGAGAGAAACTATAGTTAAAACTAAATTCAAAAAGAAAAGCAAAACCATTGGTCTTTTAACGTATTTTGGAAATTTGGGTTCTTGCAGGATATTTTACAGAGCTCACTGGTGTTAAAATCCTTGATGCATGTAAATTACAATTTCCTAAGATTACTTTTAATGGAGCTAATAGCCCCAAATCTTTGAACCAGATGGCATTAGGCTGAAAGAAGGAAGAAAAGATATTATGAGTGTAAGAGGGATTCAATCGGTTGGGGTCAAGATGATTAATGACAACATTTTTTCCCCTTTTGTACTTATGACCTCTACATTTGATGCATTTATTTTTCAGAAGAGAGACTATTTTCATTATGATTCTGAGACATACGCAAAGAGCTGCTTCCAGCTGAGATAGACTTACCAGAGCCCTGTGGGAGGACAGAGCATTAAGATACATACTGTGCTTTCACCTCTGCAGAACTTAGAAAGTAGAAAGAAATGACTGATTTCAGCTCAGTCCATGGCTGCATATGTTGCCTGCCAGAGGAGCTGCTACTCCTCCATGAAATGGGATCCACTCTTCATTTTTTACCTTAAATAGTAATATACATAATACTAGTAATGCACCCAACCTTAACATTATGGCTATGAGTGCAACTACCTCCTTTATTGTCTATTTTATAGCAAATTGCAGCGAATTAGATAACTGCTATGAAAGAAAGGTACATTGGTGTCACAGCTATAGCAAACATTTTGTTCAATTTTTATTATTAAAATACATTTTTTATTGATGATCACTGGGAAAACCCAGAAATCATAAACAAGAAAATAAAAACCACCTATAATATAACCTTCCTGAAATCACTATTGATAATATTTTATGTCTATCCTTTTCATCTTTGTTATGCACATATATGTGGTCTCCCTGATTGGAATCATATGCATATTATTTGACTTTAAGAAAAATAAGACATTATCACGAGAAATTTTCATGACCATGACATTAAATGTTCTTTGGGAATACAGTGGTAGGAATGAGGTAAGGGTGAAGGGGACAAAGAAAAAAACAGAAGTGGTGAGAGATGAATGGGGAAGGCTCCTTGGGGCTGGTTTATAAAGTAGCAAGGGTCTTGTCTGTCACGCTACAGCAGGCGAGTGTGTGGTAAGGTACTATGTAATATGGGCAGGAAGACAGTGACCCCACCTCTCTAAAACAGAGTGAGTTAGATAGTTCAGCAGGTCAGCCTAGGTTACCCGGGATTCATTCACTCTTCCTAGAGGGAGTATAGTGGAGTAGAACAAGCATGGACTTTGGACTCAGACATTCAGGGTTTAATTCTGCCTCCTGAACGTATCTGATAGGACAGCGGTCCCCAACCTTTTTGGCGCCGGGGACCGGTTTCATGGAAGACAATTTTTCCATGGACCAGCGTTGGGGGGTGGTGGTTTCGGGATGATTCAAGTGCATTACATTTACTGTGCACTTTATTTCTATTATTATTACATTGTAATATATAATGAAATAATTATACAACTCACCATAATGCAGAATCAGTGGGAGCCCTGAGCTTGTTTTCCTGCAACTAGATGGGCCCATCTGGGAGTGATGGGACCGCCTTAGCTCCATCTCAGATCATCAGGCTTTAGATTCTCGTAAGGAGCGCGCAACCCAGATCCCTTGCGTGCACAGTTCACAGGTAGGGTTTGTGCTCCTATGAGAATCTAATGCCGCCATTGATCTGATCTGACAGGAGGTGGAGCTCAGATGGCAACGCGAGCGATGGGGAGCAGCTGTAAATACAGATGAAGCTTTGCTCGCTCGCCCACCGCTCACCTCCTGCTGTGTGGCCCGGTTCCTAATAGGCCACAGACCAGGGACTGGGGACCCCTGTAATAGGCTACAAGTTATTTAATACCTCTAGACCTTAGTTTCCCTCTCTGAAGAAGGAAGATAATCATACATACCTTATACTGAAGGTTAAATAAGATAATGCATATAAGGCATGTGATTTTGTTCTGGTATGTATTAGGTGCTCATTTATAATTGTACTGTTATTACTTTGAAAGTTAGGTTGTAGAGAAAAGATTGTTTTCCCAATGAGAAATTCAATCATGTTAGTGGGTCTGTCAAGGATTCTATTTCTTAGGAGTGAAGACATCTTATTTGCTTATTCATACCTTATACAGAATTGTTCAAGAAATTGGGGTTGCTGTTTTTCAATCAGCTTTAGCCACCAGTGAAATATAAAGTGATGAGTATAAAGACTTAGCTTAGAGGGGAAACTACGGATTTAGTGAAGCCAATGTCCCTCGCACCCCTTGTTGATCTTTCCCCAAGATGATAGTTCCTCTGTACGTCCATCCCCTCCAGCGTTCTCTTGGCCCATTCTTCTTGTTCTTGCTCCCTGCCTCCTGACCTTGGAGTTCCATCACTAACACACTTCTCCAATCTCATCCTTATCTTTTACTTATCCCCTAACTCCTGCAGAAGTACAGATTGCCTGGGCTGGCCCTTGGCTCTGCCTTTGGCAAGCTTCATGATCTGGTAAAATTGGGATAGTAATAGTATCTATAATATCTATAATATATTATAAAATATGTATATATTATATGTTGTATAAGTAATATATAATATTATACATATTCACATATGTAATATAGAGTTGCAATGAAGATTCAGTGGATTAAGACATTATCAAGCACTTATAACAATAATCAATAGACTATAAGCACTTATATATTAGCTATAATTATTATTTTCTGTAAAAATAGGGATAACAATAATTATCCAGCATTCTCACTGCACAACCTTCCCACAGTCCAACTTCTCACAAGCACACACAGTCCTTTACTATGCAGGAGTATATTTTTGTGTAAAATTACAGTTAAGTTCTTACTCTATTTAAGAAATGTATATTGATGACAGCCACATGTAAAAGAATGAAATTAGAGCATTTTGTAATACCATACACAAAAATAAACTCAAAATGGATTAAAGACCTAAGTGTAAAAACAGATACTATAAAACTCCTAGAGGAAAACATAGGCAGAACACTCTTTGACATAAATCGCAGCAATATTTTTTGGATCTATCTCCTAGAATAATGGAAATAAAAACAAAAATAAACAAATGGGACCTAATTAAACTTAAAATCTTTTGCATAGCAAAGGAAACCATAAACAAAACAAAAAGACACCCTGCAGAATGGGAGAAAATATTTGCAAACAATGAGACTGACAAGGGGTTAATCTCCAAAATATACAAACAGCTGATACAGCTCAATATCAAAAAAAAACAAAAAACCCAGTCAAAAAGTGGGCAGAAGATCTAAATAGACATTTCTCCAAAGAAGACATACAGATGCCAAAAGATACATGAAAAGGTGTTCAACATTGCTAATTATTAGAGAAATACAGATCAAAACTACAATGAGGCATCACCTCACACCAGTCAGAATGGCCATCATCAAAAAATCTACAAACAATAAATGATGGAGAGGGTGTGGAGAAAAGGGAACCCTCTTGCACTGTTGGTGGGAATGTAAATTGATACAGCCACTATGGAGAACAGTATGGAGGTTCCTTAAAAAACTAAAGATAGAACTACCATACGACCCAGCAATCCCACTACTGGGCATATACCCTGAGAAAACCATAATTCAAAAAGAGTCATGTACCACAGTGTTCACTGCAGCTCTATTTACAATAGCCAGGACATGGAAGCAACTTAAGTGTCCATTGACAGATGAATGGATAAAGAAGATGTGGCACATATATACAACGGAATATTACTCAACCATAAAAAGAAACAAAATTGAGTTATTTGTAGTGAGGTGGATGGACCTAGAGTCTGTCATACAGAGTGAAGTAAGTCAGAAAGAGAAAAACAAATACTGTATGCTAACACATATATATGGAATCTAAAAAAAAAATGGTCATGAAGAACCTAGGGGCAAGACGGGAATAAAGGCGCAGACCTACTAGAGAATGGACTTGAAGACATGGGGAGGGGGAAGGGTAAGCTGGGACAAAGTGAGAGAGTGGCATGGACATATATACACTACCAAATGTAAAATAGCTAGCTAGTGGGAAGCAGTCGCATAGCATAGGGAGATCAGCTCGGTGCTTTGTGACCAGCTAGAAGGGTGGGATAGGGAGGGTGGGAGGGAGGGAGACGCAAGAGGGAAGAGATATGGGGATATATGTATATGTATAACTGATTCACTTTGTTATAAAGCAGAAACTAACACACCATTGTAAAGCAATTATACTCCAATAAAAATGTTAAAAAAAAAAAGTCAAGGAAGTATGAAAAGAAATTGAAAAAAATAAAAATCTACAAATAATAAATGCTGGAGAGGGTGTGGAGAAAAGGGAACCCTCTTACACTGTTGGTGGGAATGTAAATTGGTACAGCCACTATGGAGTGTGGAGGTCCTTAAAAAACTAAAAATAGAGCTACCATATGATTCAGCAATCCCACTCCTGGGCATACCTCTGGAGAAAACCATAATTCAAAAAGATACATGTATCCTAATGTTCATAGCAGCACTATTTACAATAGCCAGGACATGGAAGCAACCTCAGCGTCCACTGACAAATGAATGGATAAAGAGGATATGGTATATATACACAATGGAATATTCCTCAGCCATAAAAAAGAATGAAATGATGCCATTTGCAGCATCATGGATGGACCTAGAGATTATCATACTAAGTGAAGTAAGCCGGACAGACAAAGACAAATATCATGTGATATTGCTTAGATGTGGAATCTAAAAATAGGATACAAATGAACTTATTTACAAAACAGAAATAGACCCACGGACATAGAAAACAAACTTATGGTTTCTAAAGGGGAAAGGTTGGGGAGGGATAAATTAGGAGTTTATAAAATATAACCACTACTATATATAAAACAGACAAACAACAAGGACCTATTGTATAGCACCAGAAACTATATTCAATATCTTGTAATAACCTATAATGGAAGAGAATGTAAAAAAAAGAATATACGTATCTATATATATGTATAACTGAATCACTTTGCTGTACATCTGAAACTAACACAACATTGTAAATCAAGTATATTTCAATAAAAATTTTAAAAAAAGAGAAAAACAAAAGACGAAACAAAAAAATCAATAACTATTGCATGGCAACATTTGGATTAAATGAGATGTACTATGTAAAAGCATTTAATCTAGAGCTGGGCACCAAGTAGCCTCAGTAACAATAGTTAATATCTGTGTTCCAGCTATAGTGAAATTGTTTTAGTCCCTCAAATGAATGATGGTTCTCTCTTACCTTCAGACCTCTGCCTACTCTCTTCCCTCTGTCTGGAACACACTTACTGTGGGTGACCCCTACTCACGCTTACATATCACTTCTCTGGGAAGCCATTGTTTTCAACAGTGTAGGAGGTCTAGATGCCCCGGCCAGCTCTCCCCGTCCTGCTCTCCAGTCATGGCATTTATGATTTTTTATAATAATTGTTGATTTTATTGCCTTTCTTCCCCACTTGTCAGTAAGCTCTGTGAAAGAAGAAGCTGTGTTTCCTGATATATAATATACAAGAAACAAATAATAATTTAAAAATAATAGAATTGTTGAATAAATGAGGAGTAGTCAGAAAGATAAGAGAAAAACTAGGATGAAGTAGCTCCATGAAACTCAACTGACAAGTGTGTTTCAACAAGGGATTATTAAACAGCGCCAGATGCTAGGAGAGGTCGCAGAAGCTAAGGACTGAAATGTGTTCATGGGGTTTGGCCATTGGGAAATCAATGGTGACCTAAGAGAGAGTGATTTAATGACATGGGGGAGCCGGGAGCAGATTGCAGAGGGAGAAGGAAGGACAGGGAGATGAGAAATGGGAGTAGCAAGTGTAGATCCTTTCTTAAAAGGCTTGACTTTCACACCAAAAGAGTAAGAGGCACGAACCGGGGAACAGAGCACCTAGAAATGGTGTATGTGTGTGTGAGATGGTAACTCTGGGTGGTGTGCTTCTGTGTGCGTGTGTGTGTGACAATGTGTGTGAACCTTTGTCTGTCTATCCATATGCATGGCTATGTCTGTATGTATCTGTGTGTATATCTGGGCCTGTGTGTCTCTCTGGGAGTGTTGTATGGGTGTGTGTGTGTGTGTGTGTGAGAACAGAGAGAGTTTAAGGTGGAAGAGACTTGAACATATTCCCAAGTTGAGGAGAAAGAGTCAGTGGGAAAGAAGTGGTCTCAAAGAAAACCTGTTAACCCTCAGGACCTTATTGGAATTAAGATGCTTTTGTTACTCTTATTATCATCCACACACTTTGATTGTGTATCTCGTTCCCCTATTCACTGTCCTTATCTCCCCCTCTCCCTTCCAATTGGTATGGGTCTGGGAAAACTAGGTTACATTTTGTTGTCAGGAAAAACATTTGAGTATCATAAAGACAACAAATCATGGTCTCCATTTTTCCTGATAAAACCCTTTTTGTACTATTGTGTAGACAGAGGCCGAGAGAAAAATCACAAGTGATACATTTATTCATTGGAAGTATAAGCCCATTCTAGATATACTATACATAAATTTAGAATTGCTCAATTAAAAATGTATGGGATAATAATACTGAAGTCTCTGCTTGTTTTGAAACTTTTGATATTTGTTCATTTGAAAGGACATTAGCAGGATTCAGCAGGGGATGTTGAATCCATATTACACAGAATATCAAGAACAAGTAAATGAGTCAGCCACTGTTTGCAATTTGTCACTGCCTAAATTCCTCAGTGACATGGAGACTTAAACCAAAAGAGTTTATATTTTGTTAGAACACTGGAAAAGGGAACTGTAGAGCAGTGCTTTTTAGAAAAGACTGTTTTTGCTTTGAAAAATGTAATCACACACAGAAAAAGGAAGAATTTTAATTTTTTTTTCATTGCAAATCTTTTTTCAACAGAGCTATTAAAAATATTCAGGCTATAATTTTAAAAATTATTTGAAATTGAAGGAAAATATTTTTATAAGTATTCTTGAAAACTTCATGTTTTTTTAGCTGTTTCATCTTTTATGACAGTTTCAGAAGTCAGAGTATCATTTCTGTCATACTTGATTAGATACAGCAGTCACAAAAGACCACCCAGTTTCAGAAAGGGGCAGAGTTTGAAAACTTCATTTTGAATAAGGAAGACATACGCATGTAAAATATTCAAAAGGTACAAAATGAAATAGGGTGAGAAGTAAGTCTTCTCTTCTGATCCCCAGTAACCAAGTTCCTACTGTGGAGGCAACCACTGTTATTAGTCTCTTGTGGGTTCTTCTGGAGATATTCTTTGTATTTATACTTGTACATATTTATATGTTCCCCTCCATTAGTAGCAGACATTGTCATCTGCTTTACTTTTTTCTGAGTGGTTCTTGAATTTGAAAGTATGAGAAAAATAATATTGGACATCCTTAGCCAGCAGACATGGGCCCGTAAGTTACTGGTGAGTCTTCCACCTCCCCTTCCCTTCCATGCACTACTAAGCATGGAGGCTTCTATTTTAGTTGGGCAGGAGAGAAGAGAGGAAGGAATTTGGGAGTGTTGGTGCCTGTGGCTGGTGGGAAGCTAAGGATAGGAGTTATTATTTTATAACCTTAGACTGGGTTATACGCTCAAGGTCAGAAAAGTGGCATTCACAAAAATAATGGCACTATTTTTTTTAGGAGTGATTTAGAGGATTGATGGGATGTATGAGATGGCCAAAAGTTAATTTCTGGGAAAGAAGAGACATTTTAGAGTCCTGTGGACCCAATGTGACAGGCAATTGGAGAGAAGGCCATTGCCCCCACCTCCCTTTGGAAACCAGCAATGATTTGACACTCCTCAAACCTGCAGACAGAGAATGTGGAAAATTATAAGTCAGGGTAGGAAAGGAAGGAAAAAGCAGACACCACGCAGTTACAGACGGGCTTGTGGGTATGTGAGTGGCATCCTTTCGGTGAACTCCCCAAAATAACTTGGGAACACTTGGAGATGCACAAATTACCAGTCATCAAACCAGTTGGAACTTCTACCATCATAATTTGGGCATAAAAATAGCCTGCAAATTATTTTATACTCCCAATCTGGTGAGGCCTGGAAAACTTGGGTTATATGTAAAAATGGAAAATACCAAATATACAACACAGGCAATACTTTGTAACAGGATGGTGGAATGGAAGTTTTGATTGCAAAACAACAGATACCTATTCTAAATGAAGTGCTGGATTGGGACTAAAGAGACTGAGAACTAGTAGATAATCCTTAACAGTCCTCATACTTATCAGGAAAATAAAAGGGTAGAGAAGGAGATTGAAATACAGCTTTTTAGGAGGACGTCTTTAGAGAGCTGTACTGACAGTCCACGCCCTCTGCAAGGGCAAGTTCTGAGGGATGCCTGCCCCTTTCCTTAAGCCAGATCTTTAACTAAACCACCAGGAGAGTCTGCTATGTGTCCCCAGAATTGAAGGGCACAGTGGACTTGTACCTGACTCTCCCCTGAGAAATCTCCGGGGTGATAGATTGGCCAGGTATCTGTGACAGCCAAGCTGAAGGACCCACTGGCACTCCTGGAGTTTGCTGGGGCTGACAAGTGGTGAGTGTTTCCTGTGGGTGTGATGTGGACTATCGGTGAGAAAACTTGGCCTTGGAGGCATCCTAGATCCTTTCCAAAAGGGTTGCAGAGAGAAGCTGGAGGGAGGTATTACTAGATTGCTAAGGGCTAAGAAGAGCATTAAGTAACCAGGTAACATAGAGCACCCAGGTCCAGAGAACTCTTGTTCCCCTTAACTCTTCTCTTCTCTCCAGCTCCATCCCTGCAAGGGTCAGGGGTCACCCTTGGACCAGTGAAGTGGGAGGAAGAATAGAAACTCTGGGTAAGAAGAGAGAAGAATCTGACCAGACCCCAGGGGTGGGGAGAGGCATCAATTTTTAACCACTTTCGGAATTTCAATTGCTATATGAAACCAAACATTTTAACTGAAGTAGGACTAATTAGTAACTAACAGTAACTGTAGTGACCAAACGTTTTCATTTTCATCCAGGGGCTGAGGGTGAACTAGCTCTACTAAAGGTAGAAGGCCAGTGCTCCACCATCTCATCTCATACAGTGTGCTCGTAACAGTTACCTGGAGACATGGGGGGAAGAAAATAGAAGAGACCCTTGACTTCTCCAGCATTCTCTCTCTTTCCCAGAGGTTCTTCAGTTTTTACTTCATGCTGATGGATTTCTTTCTTGCAAGGGCACTAGCACTTTCCTGTCACAGCTTCCAGATCATTTCTTTCCTGCTGCTTTTATTCTCTCAGGGTTTCTTTCATTATCTTGGGCCACTGCCCTCACCATTAGATCTGCTCTTCGCAGCTGATGGGCTTGCTTACTGCCCCTATGATGGCAGTAGTCCTCATCCCAGCATTTCCTTCCCCTTCAAAAAGTACAGACCCTTAAGAGGGAAGAGCCCAAGGATATGGCCCTCCAGCCCCTGTGCGCACCCGGGAGCCGGGGTCTCTGCACTTTGCCAGTGACAAGTCACCTCATGATTCATTTGAGTTAATTGGTTACTTGTGAAAACAAATTCTCCTTGGTTAATTGCACTTAACAGCAATCACTGTGGATCCCTTGAACAATTTAAATCAGGCCATCAGTTTGGCAGATTTTAAGGCTCCAGATTATGAACATGTGCATAGTTAAAAACAGCAGGCCATTGGCCGTAGAGGCAGAGAATCAAGCCTCAACATCTGTCTCCAAGTGTAATACATATTTGTGCAGGCTTGAGATGATTACTTTACCTCTCTATTAAATGAGATAATAGGCATAACATTTTTAGCAAATGCTAGTGTTAGATAAGCATTTGCTAAGTATTAACTATTATTATTATTGTAATCCTGGCTCATTAATCCCAAATTTATCTATCTCTTGTATTCCCAGGTCTTTACTTACTTCTCTTTTCTTTCTTTACACTAACAATGAAATATCAGAAAAGGAATGTAAAAAAATCCCTTTTAAAATTGCATCAAGACAAATAAAATACTTAGGAATAAACCAGAGCAAGGAGGTGAAAGACTTATATGCTGAGAACTATAAAACATTAATAAAGGAAACTGAAGATGATTCAAAGAAATGGAAAGATATCCCATGCCTTGGACTGGAAGAAGTAATATAGTAAAAATGCCATACTACCCAAAGCAATCTACAGAGTTAATGTGATCCCTATCAAATTACCCATGACATTTTTCACAGAACTAGAACAAATAATTCTAAAATTTATATGGAAACATAAAGGCCCAGAATTGACAAAGTAATCTTGAGGGAAAAGAACAAAGCAGGGGGCATAACCCTCCCAGACTTCAGACAATACTACAAAGCTACAGAAATCAAAACAACATGGTATTGGCACAAAAACAGAGATATGCACCAATGGAACAAAATAGAGAGCCCAGAAATAAACCCACACACCTACAGTCAATTAATCTTCAACAAAGGAGGCAAGGATATACAATGGGGAAAAGACAGTCTGTTCAGCAAGGGGTATTGGGAAAGTTGGATAGCTGCATGCAAATCAATGAAGTTAGAACACACCCTCACACCATACACAATAATAAACTCAAAATGGCTTAAAGACTTAATATAAGACACGACACCATAAAAATCCTAGAAGAGAACATAGGCAAAACATTCTCTGACATAAATCGTACCAATGTTTTCTTAGGTCACTCTCCAAAAGCAATAGAAATAAAAGCAAATATAAACAAATTGGACCTAATCAAACTTATAAGCTTTTGCACAGCAAAGGAAACCATAGACAAAATGAGAAGACAACCTACTGACTGGGAGAAAATATTTGCAAATGATGTGACTAATAAAGGCTAAATATACAAACAGCTCATACAACTTAATAACAAAAAACAAACAACCCAATCAAAAAATGGGCAGAAGACCTAAATAGACATTTCTCCAAAGAAGACATACAGATGGCCAATAGGCACATGAAAAGATGCTCATCATCACTAATTATTAGAGAAGTGCAAATCAAAATTACAATGAGGTACCACCTCACACCAGTCAGAATGGCCATCATTAAAAAGTCTACAAATAACAAATGGTGGAGAGGGTATGGAGAAAAGGGAACCCTCTTACACTGTTGGTGGGAATGTAAATTGGTGCAGCCACTGTGGAAAACAGTATGGAGATTCCTCAAAAAACTAAAAATAAAGTTGCCATATGATCCAGCAATTCCACTCCTTGGCATATAACCAGACAAAACTATAATATGAAAAGAAAGATGCACCCCTATGTTCATAGCAGCACTATTTACAATAGCCAAGACATGGAAACAACCTAAATGTCCATCAACAGATGAATGGATAAAGAAGATGTAGTACATGTATACAATGGAATATTACTCAGCCATAAAAAAGAATGAAATAATGTCATTTTCAGCAGCATGGATGGACCTAGAGATTATCATTCTAAGTGAAGTAAGTCAGAAAGAGAAAGACAAATACCATATGATATCACTTATATGTGGAATCTAAAAGATGGCACAAATGAACTTATCTATGAAACAGAACAAACTCACAGATATAGAGAATAGACCTGTGGTTGTCAAGGGGGAGGGGGGATGGAGGAGGGATGGATTGGGAGTTTGGGATCAGCAGATGCAAACTATTATATGTTGAATGGATAAACAACAGGGTCCTACTGTATAGCGCAGGGAACTATATTCAGTATCCCGTGATAAACCATAATGGAAAAGAATATGAAAAAGAATATATTATATATATGATATATATGTATAACTGAATCACTTTGCTGTACAGCAAAATAAACACAACATTGTAAATCAACTATACTTCAATAAAATAAATTTTTAAAAAAGAATCAAATAGACTTGGGTTCACCAACTTGCAGTTTTTGTAACTATTTTTCATCTGCCACACTATCCACAGCAAGAAAATGCATCAACCTGTAAAGATGAGATTCTTGGGCCATCAATTGTTTCCTTCTACTATCCAAAATACGTCCAATTCAAAGTCTGTGTAGTCAAGCAGGCATGTGAAAGAATGAGAATTTCTATGGTGTTTTAAGAACTGGATTTGTGGCAAAATCATTTCATTTGTTCAAACCCAGAAAAGGAGAGTCTAGAGAAAATTTCCCTCTGTCTGGACAGTCTAGCAGGGGATCTGGGGAGGTGAGTGGGAGGTGGCCTCGGAGACACTCCTCACAGATTCCCATCCTCTCGTGTCACAGGAGGATCACGAGATGTTCTGCGCAGACCCGCTCACGTAAGCTGAGGTTCAAGCCTCCCCTACATAGACACCCGCAAGGAGGAGGGGTTCCCCTGCATCCTTCTTAGTAAGCAAGCTGCATAGAAAGTCATTTCGGGATGACAAAATGCATAGGTTAAATAAATTTTATTGAAACTGACCCTTGCATCCACCTACTGGTGCTCTTTGTGTTGTTTATAACTTTATGGTAACTTATAATTTAATATTATCCATTCCTTTATCCTGACACCAGTGTCATGGCCAGTGCTTTGAATTCTCATATTTCCTTTCAAGTTTTCTCATTATCTTTGCGATTTGTGATCTGTGCTTCTTAAAATATTAACCAAGGTTAAATTAATTTTAAGTTTATAATATTAATTTCCACACACTCTACATCAGGTCAACCTTCAGTATTCAAATGAAAAATGAAGAGTTAAAAGCGCTTTAAATACAAGCAAAACCAAGTTCCAAGTTTCACAGTTTTCAGTATTTACAAAACCAAGCCAGTGTTTTCTCCTGTGTAAATTGTTTCTTATAAACCTTGATACTATAAGACAATTAACGGGCAGACTAGTTTACGTTTGAAAATACTGCTATCTTTTTGTCATAAGATCACCAAATGAAGCAAGAATGTGTACCCCATTACTGGCCAAAGCTATTCTGACCACTGCTAAGGGGCACTTGTAACCAAACACTGTAATGTAGCCAAGAACACAGCAGAGTGCCATATTCCTTGTGGTAATTAAAAACAAAACAAAACTGTGACAGTCATTTTAAATGCTATTTAAGAAGTTAGCTATCCAATAGGTATTGAGATAATAATGTTTTTTTAATGTTCTTTGGTGTTTTCCTTTGCTAAAATGTATATAGTTCTGAAAGAAATACATTTTGGGATGGCTAATATTATGACATATTTCATGGTCAAATGAATCATGCCAAGAGCTCTGTGGGCCCGTCTTAGTCAACATGGGCTGCTATAACAAAATATCAGAGATTGGGTACCTTAAACAACAGAAATTTATTTTCTCACAATCTGGAGGCTGGAAGTCCAAGATCACATGGGTGCCAGCATGGTTGGGTTCTTGTGAGACCTCTCTTCCCGGCTTATAGATGACTGCCTTCCTGCTTTGTCCTCACATGGTGATGAGAGAGAGTAAGTTCTCTGGTGTCCTTTTGTGTAAGGACATTGATCCCATTATGAGGACCCTACCCTCATGACCTCATCCAGCCCTAATGATCTCCCAAAGGCTCCATCTCCAAATACTATCACAGCAGGGGTTAGGGTTTCTACATATGAATTTTGGGGGAACACAAATATTTGATACACCACAGGCCCATATCTCATTTTCATATAACTCCCTGAACTATGTCTTTAACATGAGAAGTGGACTAAGGAGAATTATACATCACATTTAGGAAACTAGACCAAAATAAAAATTGTATTTATATTTTTGAGTTGTTATTTCCCATTTTTTAAAGTTTTCAATTTTATGAAAATTTAAAAACACATACATAAAGTCAGATAAAACATATTAAAAATAAGCAGTGCACTGCTTCCTCTTTCCCCCATCCTGATCCTGCTCACTAATGAAGCAAACCCAAGAAACAATCTGACAATGAGTGGCTGCTTATTTAATTATAGAATTACAGCCACTGAAATAAAGACAAGAGTCTTTTGGTCTAACTCCTTCCTCTAAGTAAGTCATCAATGAAATTATCTCAGACTAATAATTTTCCCTTCTATAATTTTTAGCTTTTCATGGAATTTCCAAAATCTCTCTCACTCTTTCTTTTTCTTTTTTTTTTTTGTAGTATTTAACTACCTGTAGGAAAAAAAAAAAAAAGAAGCTTTACAAGAGTAATTGTTAAGATGTTGTATTTGTAAAATCCATGGTAAATCGACTCAGCTGGAGACAGCTAACTATACTTCCAGATAGCCATTAGAATTGAGGAACTGTTCATTTTTAGTAATTGTTATAAAACCCCCTGGCCCACACGCATAATTCTGTATTTAGTCATTAGTGCCCGTACCACCCATTGAGAAGCCCAGCTCCAAGAAAGACACCCCTTGTTCTGTTCTGAATAACAGTAAACTTCAGAGAATGGGTGGAACATAGGATCTGAAGGGCTGACTCTGTGAATCAGAACTCCAGGAAACTGCAGTGAATTATCTGGCAATTAAGCATACCCCATTGATAGAGTCTGAATCCAGATCAGCCTCAAGCCTTTGCTTTAGGATTGGCAAAATAGACCCTGGAAGCCTGAGCAGTCTTGTTCTAGGGCTGTGGTTCCCACTTACCGCCTTCCTCTATAATCCCCTTTCAATGCGAGGTGGTATCAGAAATGCCACTTCCGCTACCAGGCATTAGAAAGCAATAGAGTTCACGATGTTTATCCTGTGTCTTCTCAAACCAAGGGTCTCCTATTCTAAGACTTTCAAACAAAATTCAAAACAGTGGCCTTGGAGCAGAATTTCAAGGGAGGCCCCTACAAAGCTCGCCAACTCCATGGTTTCCAGTAAAAGGAACTCTTGCTCCAGTCTTTTGAAGCCTGGTTCAAGTAAAATACCATTCTCATACCAGAGTTTGAATCACACATCCTCTGTCCACACAGCTTCTATAGTCTTGCCAGACAGAGCATTTACCCTCTACTTCCTGATTAAAAAGAAAATCTGGCTGGCCTATTTTTAATATGCTAATTATCTCCATCTGTAAGTTCCTCCTAGCCTCTTTAGCTTTTCTTGGCCAAAACTCAAATCCCAGCATCTCTTCCGCCTACGGCCAGAAGCCAAGGTGCATAAAGAGAGAATTGAAACTTTCCATAACTAAACATAAATATGGTGCAAATTGGCAATCAGAATTTTAACACTAAATCTTTTTAAAGATAATAAACCTTACATTAACTTATTTTTTTCTCTTTGTTTCTGTGAAGAATAGTGCCCCAGGATATTTAAATCATGAAGAAGACTCTTTCATACATTTTCCCAGATATATAAGAAAATCAGGATCAGCCCACTTAAGTGAACCAGTGGCTGCCATGCTGTTGAGTCTCTCTGCTTTTCACGGACCATGACTGTTTTGTCCTTGGACCATGTGTTTAGCTGTAAAAATTACATGGGCTACCGCCTGAAACCTCATACTGTGTGATGAGGGAAATAATAACATCTTTGAGAAATGAACTACGCTTTCAAAATAATATGTTTTCTTTGGCCTCTTGGAATTTGTAAAATTGAGAGAGGAGGAATTAAAGCAAAGCTCTACCATTTTTAGCAGATGTATCATTTCATGCTTTCTGTTTGGGTAGGAAGTGGATGGATTGAGGTCAAAACTCATATAATTTCCTTACAGACATGTAAGGACAATCTTTTTTAAAAAAGTCTTTTTAACCATTTCGTGGGCAGCATGCTTCCGTTTTCCTACAAATACTTTAAAAATCAGAGAATATATTTTATTTCTTTGTTTTAATTGTTAGAAAATCTTCCAAAGTCCATGAAACTATTCAAAACTCTGCCATACCTTACCATTTTCACTCTCCCCACCAAAGACTGGTTTTGCCAATTAGCCAGAACAAACTCTTGGTGACAGATGCTATTGGTTGGAAGAAAAGAGCCAAACAAAATAGAAAATAGAGCCCACAGTGATAAAGGCTCCCTCCTTGACTAAACTTTAGTCAGGCTCCTCTGAGCACTCTTCTCTACTAGGCCTCCACCTTGGCCTGCCTTTAGCTAAAATCCTGCTAAGCCAGTTTAGCGAGAGTTCCCCTACCCTTGAAATCTTCTCTGAGTAATTTTCAATCTACTGACCTTCTCATTTTGGCTATAAATCCTTGTCTGTGCTGTATTCAGAGTTGGGAATCACTCTCTCTCCCTATTGCACTAGTCTTGCATAAAGTCTTCCTTACTGCTTTTTTTTTTTTTTTTAATTACTTTATTTTTGGCTGCACTGGGTCTTCGTTGCTGCACGGGCTTTTCTCTAGTTGCAGCGAGTGGGGGCTACTCTTCATTGCGGTGCGTGGGCTTCTCATTGCAGTGGCTTCTCTTGTTGCAGAGCACGGGCTCTAGGTGCAAGGGCTTCAGCAGTTGTGGCTTGTGGGCTCTAGAGCGCAGGCTCAGTAGCTGTGGTGCTTGGGCTTAGTTGCTCCATGGCATGTGGGATCTTCCCGGAGCAGGGCTCGAACCCGTGTCCCCTGCATTGGCAGGTGGATTCTTAACCACTGCACCACAAGGGAAGCCCTTCCTTACTGTTTTTAACACATGTCAGAATAATTTTTCTTTAACAATGGAAATGAGTAGCTATGACTTAGACAAGTCATCAAGCTTCTCCAAAGTTCACTTTCAGCTCGTAAAACAGAGACAAGCCTTGGTACTTCTCAAGTTTCCCTACAAACTAGAGCCCTAAGTGGCTCCCAGCAAATATGACATTGATTGAGGCCTCATGATCTACATTAATAATTTAAGGAAATTTTGCATCCTATTTACTTTAACATAAAAATAAGGCTTTAAATGATTAACTAGAGAGTAAATCCACCAAGTTTATTTTTTGCCTAGAGAGTTTTCTGACACACTGCTAGTACCACAACTTGAAAAGTCTGGCATGAAATATATGCTATGTAACTGTAGAAAGTGAAATACAGCTACATTTAACACTCTCTTTTAAAAATGTTATTCCCTTTCCAAATCCTGGAGAGGGTGCGGAGAAAAGGGAACCCTCTTACACTGTTGGTGAGAATGTAAATTGTTTCAGCTACTATGGAAAAGAGTATGGAATTTCCTCAAAAAACTAAAAATAGAGCTACTATATGATCCAGCAATCCCACTCCTAGGCATATATCTAAACAAAACTATAATTTGAAAAGATGCATGCACCCCAATACTCATTGCAGCACTATTTACAATAGCCAAGACATGGAAACAACCTAAATGTTCATCAATAGATGAATGGATAAAGAAGATGTGGTACATATATACAATGGAATACTACTCAGCCATAAAAAAATAAGTGAAATAATACCATTTGCAGCAACATGGATGGACCTAGAGATTATCATACTAAGTGAAGTAAATCAGAAAGAGAAAGACAAATACTATGAGATCACTTATATGTGGAATCTAAAATATGACACAAATGAACTTATCTATAAAACAGAAACAGACTCGCAGACATAGAGAACAGACATGTGGTCGCCAAGGCAGGGTGGGGAAGGGATGGATTGGGAGTTTGGGATTAGCAGATGCAAACTAGTATAACATACAACGGATAAACAACAAGGTCCTACTGTATAGCACAGGGAACTATATTCAATATCCTGTGACAAACCATAATGGAAGAGAATATGAAAAAGAATGTATATATGTGTATAACTGAATCACTTTGCTGTTACACCAGAAACTAACACAACATTGTAAATCAACTAAACTTTAATAAAATAAATTTTTAAAAATGTTATTTACTTTCAATTTCAATAGTATACATGAACGTATACTATTGTGAAAGCTCAAATAATACGGAATATAGAGTAAAAAGGTAGTTGCTCTTTACTCTACACCCCTTCTCAGAGGTAACCACTGTAAACAATTTAGTGAGTAGTACTCTGTATATTTTTAAATTAATAATATACATTTAAATCATTTGCTTTCTTAATAGTGGATTGAACCCTATTTGCTAATACAAAGCTTTTCCATTTTTAAAATCTTTCTGAAAGAACAGTCCACTGTAAAATAGTAAAAAGTAAAATTTAGAAAGTAGTCTTTCTAAAATTTAGACTGCCTTACATTGGTTTTTAATCACATTTACAACTAAGAATTCACATTCAGCAGTAATATGCAGATGAATTTAAGGAGCAGGGAAATATTAACCCTGGCAGAACATGCATGCCAATATTTATGTATGCTGTGTTATCTAAATTTAAAAATATAAATACCACCATACCTCTGATTTTATTTGACATTGTAATGAGAAACTTTAATGGATCTTTTCAAAATGAGCTCTTAATTGCCTTTATAGCTTCTCCCTTCTCTTGGTAATAACAAATTCATGATTTCAAAGGCAGCAAAGATCATGGAGCTAGATTCAAAGTCCTGCTTTAAAACTGCTGTGAAATTCTGTCCTGGGATTTTCTCTTTCTCTTTTTCCTTAAGGCTATATTTTAAAATATTTATTAGACTTAAAAATTGGCTACATTGCCTGGGAAATCTGGAACCCAGAGATATCAGCCACCAAAGAAGGAGGGAATAAGCGGCCGGGTGAGAAGTAATCTACATGAACTAGGGGTCTCTGTTGATATAAATACTGCTTGTGCCTGACTAGGTTTAGATTCAGATTTATCCTGTCCTTTTCATTGTTCCTTAAATTTAGCAAGACAAACATTTCCCCTAGCTATAACCTAAATCATATTCAGCAGGTCAATTTGATTTGAGGTCATAAATAGCAGCGCAGCCATAATAGGTTTTTGCAAATTTATTGGATTATGTTTTTGTGACTCATGAGAGAGGGCTCTTGAGCCAGTTAATTCATGTATTTGTCATCAGGTTGAAAAATTATTTAGGAGCTTTATAATATTTTGAGGCATTTTCTTTAAGAAAAAACCCTTTTTATTATAAAATAATACATGCTTATTGTATAACATTTCAAAATATATATAAAGAGACAATAAGTAAAAATCAACTGTAAGTCTGCTTTTCAGTGATAATTCTTAGTGGGAGATACTGTTGATTACCTATTCAATGGTCATTTCTATTTTTTATCATCTAAAATAAACCATATTATAAGTGACAAAATGCCCAGCCTCAGGAGATGACTCATGATTAGTATAAAATTAGCATAATAATACCATTATTCTTTCCATGTTTAAGCATGACCCAGTTCTGGCCTATGAGATGCAGGGGAAGTCTTTGTAGGGGTCAGGTAACATTTTACTCCCTGAAAAGAGAATTGCATTTTAGGGAAAATCTTCTTTTGCTAACATCCATTTTACTTCCTTGTGTGAATGCAGTCCTGTGAGTATATAAAGCTTGGTGCTGCAGCAGCTATTTTGCAACCACGAGACAAGAATTTGAAGGCTAAAAGTAATATGCTAAGAGCAACATAATAGATGACTTAAAAAAAACTTCGATCATTTATGATAGAGTTGAGCAGTTGAATGAATACTATTAGAGCCTACCTCCAGACTTTGTGTTAATAATAAATATTCTTCTGTTTTAAGTAGTTATTAACTGAGTCCTGTTGATTGACCCTCACTCTTCAAACTCATATACCTACTCTGAGCATATTTGATGTATTTTCTTTCACATTGATAAAATAAAATAAAATGGAGACCAGGCTTAAAGATCCCCCAAGTGGACAAAATCACTTAAGCAACTCTTAACTTAGGTTATTTCTTATAAATGCCTCTGATGTCTATAAATAAAACTAAACTCATTTTCCAAAAATGGTATGGGAGTCACTTTTAACCAATCCCTTCCATCTGGAAACCTCCACTGTAATAACCAATAATTGTGAAGGTTAAACAACTTCCTCATTTTCACTTTATAAGCCTTCCTGAAATGTCATGCTTCTGAACTTCATATCACTTTGGGTTTGAAGTCACCCTGATTGCAGTCTTTTCCTTGCTCATTAAGGTATTCATATCAAGTAAAGCTCTCTGAATTTTCTTTTGACAATATATACTTCTTAAAATTTGAGATCACATGAAACACGTGGTTTTTGTATTCTCCTTTTTTCCCCCGAATATTATCCTAAGTCAATAAATATTCCTTAAAAACGTAATTTAAAAAATTTGGTCACAGTATTTCATCATATTGGTGTACACTTATCTTTAATCATACTTTTATTGTTGAGAATCTACATTGTTCCTTTTTAAATATATTAAAATACTCTGATAAAAAAATTTTGTATCTATTTTTAAATATATCAATATATTGCTTATATGCGGAATCCAAAAAAATGATACAAATGAATTTATTTACAAAACAGAAACATTCACAGACATAAAGAACAAACTTATGGTTACCAGGGGCAAAGGGTGGAGGGGGAGGGATAGACTGGGAGTTTGGGATTGACATGTACACTATATTTAAAATACATAACCAACAAGGACCTATTGTTTAGCACAGGGAACTAGGCTGAATATTCTGTAATAACTTAAATGGGAAAAGAATTTGAAAAAAAATGGATACTTGTATGGGTATAACTGAATCACTTAGCTATACACCTGTAACTAACACATCATTGTTAATCAACTATACTCCAAAATATAAAATGAAAAATTTTTTTTAAGTTTTTTTTTTAAGACTTAAAGAAAAACAATCAGATTCTGAATTTTCGCTTTACAATATATTCCTAGAAGTGGATGCTCTGCTTGTTGTTCCTTAACACTGTATTGCATTCACGCCGTTTGAGAGGAAGGATCTAAGCAGTAGATTGATTTGTCTTTTCTCTTACCTGAACAGTTCTGTGCTCCTCTTTGAAATAATGTTCATCACCAGCATCTGCAGGGGCACAGCCCACAACCTTCACAGTCCGCACCTGCAGCTGCCTTTTGTTTCTAGAATATAAAGCAAGAGATGCGGATAACTGTGCCTCAGAGGCCTGAATGGTGCTGATTATTAGAACAGGTGTTTGGATGGGAGGCTGTGCTGAGTAGTACTGACGATTCTGAGTGACAGTGGTACTCAAGGGTTCTTTAAGATATTTAGTTTTTTTGTTTGTATTTGTGTTATGCAGGACTAATGAAAGCACAGGACTCAGGGCAGAGCTCCACTTGCTTGGGTATAAGGGCAATACTTATTTAAGTATACTCTTGAATTATTATTTCATTATGAAGACAATGAAATGAAAAATGAAAAATCATTATTTCAAAATGAAGAAAATGACAATATTTTTCAAGCAATATTTAATCTAATGATTTCATCAATAAGTGTATGTGTGTGTAGGCATGTGGAGTTTGGATTCTTGGTTTGCTTTTATTTGTGATAATTGATGCCTCCTGTGTACGTTTACCCTATGAAATGATCATCAGGAATTCATAATGGGTTCTCCTAATAGAGATGTAGCAATTTATGCACACATGTAAGTAAATATAAAAGAAAAGGCCATTGTGGATTTAAGCACCAGATGGATTCTATATAAAACCTCACCCCATAATGATTTATTTTGGTTCAGTACAATTACCAAAAGCGTAGTGACACATTCCAGTTTCTTTGCTAGAACTTTGGTTTTCACAGGATTTGTTGTAGTCTTGGTGCTATTGCTCAATACACATGATCCCATTATCTGTTAAACTGATCAAAACATTAAGACTACTATTTTGTATTCTCACACATTTTTTTGTGAAAGTAGAATAAATTTAAATAATATTACAGCTATATACAGCCTGTGTTAATGGCGTTTATGGATGGTTTGTAGAAAAACCCACACTGTATGCAAAAATCCATCCTGCCTCTGTTAATATATTCCTGCTTGTTTATCTTGCGGGATGAGTTTGTCATATTCACTCAGAGCAGGGAAGCTGAGTGTAAAATGAATGGATATAGAGATCTAGGACTCTGAGAAGCTGCTTTTTAGTTCTGGTTCTGTCACCAATTATGGCCCAGGTCACTTCATCTCTCTCATAAACTACTCTGATAACGTAGTTTTCTGGACGATTCCTCCCGCCCCCCCCCCCAAAACCCCAGGTAATCTGAATGACCAGGTTGTGTGGGAAGGGATTTGAGGGGTATGCAGTCAAGCTGAATAACAGTCCTGGTGATGTGGTGCTGAGATGCCAGTGAAGTCAGGCAGAGTACAGGCAGGGGCTGCGTTTGCCATCATCTGCCATCTTTATCAGATGTTCTTATCTTTGAAAGTATTTAAAAAGTAAAAGCTTCATCAATTCAGAACGGACACATCTATTACCCGTGGCACTGCTGCTATGAATCCAATCTGGGCATTCTTTTTGTATGTGGAGCTCTTTTACATGAAGGCCAGTTTGTTCCTTTTCATGCCTTATTATAATTACCCCCACTGGTTGCAGCATATAGCATTACCCAGTTGGAAGATAGATTAGAAAGTTGGTAATTAGAAAAAAATGTTCACATATTGGAAGCAATATAGGAAAACAGAAAGGCAATTATAACCTCTGGCAGTTAAACAATTATACACTTCGTTTTGCTAAAGTAGAGACAGTTAGTAAAAGTGACTTAGGAGCACCCCAAGGAAACTAAGTTAATAAGAAACAATGTGAGTCCACTGACCACTGGAGAAATACAGAGGAACGTAAAATGAGATCCAGGCAGCTTGCTTGTAAGTCTGTTTGTTAGAACCATAGATGTGATCATGATGCCATGATAGCTGAAGAAGCTTCCTTATTTTAGCAGTTATGTACAGCAAGAATGCTTTTTTTTTTTTTTAAAACAAATCACAGCTTCACATCTCAGATAATAATAATGAACATTCATGGAGCATTGTGTGTGCCAGGCACTGGGCTAAGCAATCACACCAGCCGTTGGAAGAAGGTTCTCTTATTATCCCCACTTTACAAATTACGGCACTGAAGTTTAGGGAGACACAGTAACCTGCCTAGCAACATAATGCTAATGAATTGTCAAGTTGGGTTTAAAAATCCAAGTCTGTTTGCCTTTAGATCACTAGCCCTTAACAGTTAGACAATACTGGTTCCAGATTTGCTTTCCAGAAAACCCGTATCTAAAATGGCATTTCCATCACTTGCCATCCCCTTTAGCTTTGTTTATTTTTCCTTCATTGCATTTACCATTATTATATATTTGTGTTATTAGATCTATACTTTATATTATTATATACCATTTATTATCATAATGTATGTATTGTTAATCTCCCACCTCCTTTACTCCATCTGACTCCATGTTTTGTCCCCTGCTGATCTCCTGGGTTTTGAACAGTACCTGGCACAGAGTAAGTACCCATATATATTTATTGGAAACATCTGCAAATGGCAGCTTGTTAAAATGAGTGTCACTGTAATTCTTTCTTTGATAATTGGGGATTTTTTTCTTTAGCTTTTATTTGCATTAATTTTAGCTACTGCATTTTTTTTTAAAACTTGTAAACTTTAGTTTTAATGTTAATAGAAGATTAGACAATTGACACCTAGAAAAAGAATAGATGTCAGATAAAATACGTGAAACATATTTTCAAACAGCGGTTGAAAAATTTTGCCCTAAGTGGAAGCTAATAAGCTGACATTAGTTCAAAGCATTTCACAGAATGGGCGAGAAAATGAGTAAACGGGCTTTGACCAGAGACACAGAAGGTCACTTTACTAGAAAATGCTCTGTAAAACTTTTATCAGAAAATTGCTTTATTATTTCGAAATTTGAAACGTTATACCTCAGCTTCTACATTACATTTCAGAAATAACTTTTATCTTGCTGTTCAGCAAAGTTATTTGCTTTACAGCTTTCATTTATGCTGCCTGAAAGACGAAAAAAAAAAAAAAGGTTTGAGCTGTAGTTCCTGCACTCTTTAAGGTGAGGAAACAAAAAGCACTTCTCTATGTTTTCAGCAGTATTGGAATTAGCCTCAAGAAAGTTGAATAATTCAGGTACAATATAAATGCAAGAAGAATAATTTTTTTCATTTACTGCTATCTGCCCTGGCCTTGAACTTTTAAACCAGTCTCACTCATGTACCCCCAAGTCCTCTGGGAAACAAAAGCCACTCTGTCCTCTGTCTGCAGTGGTTGTTCTTGACCCCCGGTCTCTGCTCCTCCTCTCTCTACATCCTATCTCCTCACTACAAGCCCCGCTGACGGTCAGTCCTGCTGACCCTTCTGCTTTGTCATCCATTTCTGGTTCCAAAACCTTTGGTTTTGAAGACTGCGTGACTGAGCGGCACCTGGACTTTGGGTGCTCTCTGCAGGCTGGCTTACATTCAACTGCAGGCCCTTCCTCGGGCAGCATCTCTGAGCACAATACAGTGTCTCTTTTACTTTCAGTCCCAAAGATCCAAACTTGCCATTAGCACCAAGCAAAGCCCACTCGGTTCTTCTCTGTGGAGCGTTAGGCAACTACTGAACTGGTAGGGTTGTATTTTTACCCCAAGCACAGAGCTGTTTATCTGTCTGGAAAAGTCCAGGCGTTAGTCTTCCTGATGTGAAAAAAGTTCAAGCCATAAAACAAGCAAGCTGCTGCAAGAATATAATATCTGTGATCACGCAAAGGTCTGTTTACAGAGAGAGAATGTGGCTCATTTTCTAATCCCCTGAAGTGCCTAGGACAGTATGCTGCACTGCAAAACAGGGGATATACGTTTGCTGAATTGAATTCATCAGAGCAGATACTCAGTTTAGCCAAGAGATGGCAGATGTGAGCACATCCCTTTAGTTCAGACTGTATTTACATAGTTGAGCTCCGACATCGTCCTTGAGTTTTCTCTGTTCACGTTCAGGCATAAAAAGCAGCTGGACTAACATTTGTTCTTGGCATGCAATTCGGAGAGGATAGTGGTTAAAAAGAACCAAGCTTGATGTCTGTCAAGGGGATGCCACTTCACCACGTGACACGTAGAGCCAGGTGGGTCGTTTCTTGGTTGCCACTTGTAGTGCAACAAGGCTTGAGGTGAATTCCACCGTATCACATACTGTCTCTTGAGGAGCAGATTTTCAAAACATACAAATAAAGGTCATCAAAAAGAGAGGGCATGCAACAATCTAACTGTCATTATCCCCAGAGAGAGCCTCACGAGGTCAAAGAGCTCTCTGGAGTGCCGTAGGTGGCGGGGGAGGGATGCTGCGCCCCTGTATCAAGCGTGACAGCAGACCTGCCGCCTGTAGTCCACTTGGGTGCTAGGCGAGCAGGGTCTAGGTGCTGGTTGTTTATAAGCACTCTCTGGGAGAGCTAGGTGCCTGGTGCTGGAAGAGCTAGGGGCTTACAGGGAGTTTGGGTTCAATCCATACCGCTGACAGCCCAAAGTCTCAGATCGCCCATGGAGCCTGAAGAGTGTCTCAGGGTCACTGCCAGACAATCCTGAGTGTTGCATCAAACCACCTCTTTTGCAACATTAGTGATCATGCTATTTTAGGTAATTTTAAGAGCTGATTAGCAGAATGATCTGACTTGCAACAAAACTATACAACAGAGACAGGGGTTTTTTTTGGTAGTTCTCTACTTTCTATTGTTATATACCATGTACAGAAGCCAGGACAGGGAAATCACTGTGCGAGCTTGGTTTGAGCTATTCTTTGTAGAAAATGGGGATGTAGATGGGAAGATGGTTCCTGGGATAATAATGTTAATATGTGATTATTGCAGTAGTGGCTGGAGTAACTGTGTGGGTCACAAACGATAAAGTACATGAAAGGTGAATACAGCACATATTTTTGGATTCATATTTATTTTCTCTGACCAAACTGTGGCCTGCTCCACTCAATCAGGCAATCATCATACACAGAGAATATTGCTCAGAACTTTTTGATTGCAAATAACAGCAAACTAACTTAAACTAGTTTGGCCCAAAAGGGGGAATTTTTATCAGGAAGTCAAGTAGCATTGAAGACAGGACTTTTGGGAAAATAGGAATCCAGGACTGAATATCACATGGACTATCTCTCTTTCTCTCTCTATTCTCTGTGTTTTGTGTTCATTTCCTCAGCAGCTTTCTTTACACATGAAGGCCCACAGTTTAGAACTCACATCATCCCAAATTTCCCACGACGAGAAAAGAAAATCTCTTTTCCTTGTTCCAATTTTAAAAACATCAGGGAAGGATTCTAATTGATGTAGTTTGAGTTTTGTGCCCATGTGACTGGTGCAACAAGATAATAATATAATGGTAGTGGCAGCCCTGGCATAAATACATGGCTAGAGTAGGGTGGAGGGGCGGAGGGTAAAAACAGGTGGGTGTTCTCAATGTAAGAGGGGAGGTGGGGCCTTGACAAAGAAGCCCTTAGCCACCCACGACATAAGGCATTTATTGAGCACTTAACTTTCAATCCAGACTCAGTGGTAATGTCATTTTGTCTACCTGAGTCCATGAATTAAAGTTTAATCTGCACAGAGCAGAAAGCTCTGAAGGGGTTTGCAAAGTAGGCCTTCCTTCTGTTGAGAGGGCTTTTAATTTCCCTTTTAAGCAACACACCTTTAGGGGTTCAATTTTTCTGCATGATTTTTTTCTGTATGATTTTGCTTTTCTAATTTTGTCATTCTGCTGGGTAGCCACTACTTTAATTGTATTGCCTAGGAATTCATTTAAATATCCATGAGCTCAATTTAAGCTTTTAAAAAAACATTTCAAAACAAACTTCAATCATATTTTTTACATGTAGAGTGTTTTCTGAGCAGTTCCTAAGTTAGGCAATATCTTTCCACAAATGAATTGAATTGCAGATCAATTTATGGCATCTTTTTTTGGAGTATTGGGCTTTTCAAAATACTCTTCTATGTTTTAACTATTTCTAACTTTCAATGTTGTGTCAATTAGTGAAATGGAACATGCAGCCCATGTTCAAGCCTGTAACACTGAATTATTTTAACGGTAAAAGGAATAGGTGCCGTGTAAATTTTAAATGAGATGTACACGAGGGAAAAATCATTGTAGATTGCTACACTCCATCTGGACAAAGCAATATTTGCACCATTTACTAAAAATTCTGACAATAATATTTATACCAGTTACTAAAATTCATGTACTTTGGGAATCATGAATAGGGGCTAGCATTAAGAGTCTTTGGTATTACTTAGACACAAATGATAGCTTTTCTAACAAACTTCGGACAACATGCCTAAGCTCTGAATAACTTGAATTTATCTCTTAAGATCCAGGAATAGGCTTGGCATTAACGACATGAAGACTGAGTTTATGAACACTTAGACTTGAAACAAAATGGATTCAATTCCATAAAACCACCATTGCCCATTGTCTCCAAAACGACTGACTTTTGGTCTCTCTGTCTCCTCTCTCCGTGTCTCCTTCTTTGATTTTAATGGATGTGTGATATAGTTAACTTTATGCATTTGACATATTTCACCGGGGTTTTTAGCTAAGACATTAACATTCCATTCCACTTTCTCATTTGTAGTGCGTGGCAGTTAGAAAAGGCAGATGCCATGTCCACTGCTCCGTGGTCCCCGCTGTCAGGAGCCGGCTGTGTGAATGTGGGAGCCAGGCTTCCTCTATCAGATTTGCCACAAGCAGCTGGGCATTTGTCTATCAGTCCATCTGCCAACCCCCATCAGAATCACACAAGTATTTCCGAGGCTAATGCTGACTCCGGTACTAAGATAATGAGTTCAGATAATGAGGCACCACTTCCCCTTGGATAGCTTAGTTGTACAAAAATGTTGTGATGAGAAAGTACTATTTTGGCCTAATGGAAGTATTTCCTGCAAAATTTAATGCACAGACAACTCCTCCAAAGAAAATACGTTTTTAACAAGTTGGAAAATTCTCATAGAAAGATACAATCTCCAAATTGGAAGAAGAGATTATCGGTCATTTGATTCAACCTCTCTGATGTATAAATCACTTCTAGAACATTCCTGACAAGTGTTAATCTAGTCTCAGTTTGAAACCCTCCAGTGATAGAAACACAAGCGGTCATTTCTTTTTGTTAGAGGCATAATTGGAAAGGCAAGTAATCATGATGGCAATAACCATTTCAAGAAATGTGCCAGGAGAAAGAGGGTAACAGGAAATCCATCACCACGCTTATTTCACCCTTTGTGATTTAGTAGAAACTCTTTTTTTCCTTGATGTGGACTTTCTGAGGAGGGCTTGCTACAGAGTTAGTTTACGGGTTTTCTGGAAGGAAAGGGATATAAGATACTCAACACCTTCTTCTTGAGTTTCAAAATTAGGGGAATTTTTTTTGATGTGGATTCAAATGGGTCAGATCAAGCCCTGGGGATAGAAAATGGCAATAATCTTCCTGAAAAAGATTTATCAAAATGAAAAGAGCTGGCCTCTGTACATGGTTAGGTAGGTGGGAGCTGGGAATGTTTGTACTGGATCTGGGAGGTGTTTATTCCAGAACTTGTTTCTTACAAGCATTAGAATCAACAGGAAAGGACTTGCCCCAATCTGGTCATTAAGGGCTTGTGTACATTATTGGATATATCTGGTAATGGGGGATGGGAAGGATGGGGTAAGAGTCACTGTGTACCAAACTGGCGTATCTAAACTCTAGTTACATTTACATTAAGTCTTTGTTTTCTATTTTGAGTCCACAAAGATATGTCTGTACAGTGGCAGTCATTCAGAAATTTGATGACAGCTCTACACTGACTTCTATTCATTCTAGACTTCCTCAACTCTTTTTTCAAGGACAGTCTTTTTAGTTAAGTAGTCTTCTCTGTACAGTCCTTCTATCAATCCTTTACTTAAATATCCTACTCTAATACTTAACATCCTTACTTAAACATTGTTCTAGAACATACAAATAACAACAGGTAAAAAATATCTTTTGATGGTTTGGAACATTTGGAATGTGATTAGAGAACGTGCAATCTTATTTATATTCTAGATTACTTAACAAGGCAGATGCTGTCACCTGCATCCCTTGGCTCTCACTTTGACAGTTCATGCCCAAGGCTTCCTTCTGCAAACACCTACAACTTCTACCTGAGGGCTTTCTCTCAGACCAGGTGTGAGCAGGCTGAAAATGCCAGAACAGCAACATTTCTGGGAGCGGCCCTTGGGTGATGATGGAGCTGGAGATTCAGTCCTCCAGCTTCCCCCAACCGAGTGTGCAATTCTGGGTCAGGTGTCACACTGTCTTCCAAGACTGCTCGGCAGGACCGAGCCTCAGATGCCCACAGGTAACTGACCGGACAATGCAACCTTTACCAGACTGCTTCCTTTCCCTGTCTCACTGCTCACTCCCCTCCAGTGTTTCCTGGGTCGCCTCCAAATTAAACTATACGCACATAAATCCTTGTTTCAGGGTCTGCTTTTGCGGGAGCCCAAATTAAGATACTTAGGGTAGTGCCTGAGAACATTAGTGACTGTGGGTATACATTGGGAAAACCCTTTTCTCTCCTGAAACCAAAAGGGATTGTGTTACATATTTGTATATGTTCACAGTTGTATGTGCATCCTGGCTAAAATGTATGCACAAAATGTCAAAGCCGGATAAATACCGGCCTCAGGAAAAGTTTAATGTTAACTATTACTTATGAGGTTTGGAACTAGACTGAAAACTCCATGGAGACAAATAGAATTACTTCCTGGCTTTTAGGGTTCAGAATGACGTTACTTTATGAAAGTTTAATCTGCATTTTGGTTTCTTTTAGATGTGGATAACTAAGAGTCAACACTCACTTAATAAATATTATTGAGTGCTTAGTAGGTTCTGTGTGGGGAGGGTAGAACATCAATATTAATAAGACTCTGTTGTTGTCCTCAAGGTATTCATGTCTTAGTAGGTAGTCACGTAAACAAGTAATTGCAATCCAAATTAAAAATATATACGAAACTCCGTGAGAGCACAAAGGAAAAAACACTTATCAGTGGGGGAGACAGCTGGTTTGCGAATTAAAAGTAGGACTAGGAATTAGCTAAATAGATACGAGAAGTGAGTATTCAGTCCATGCAGAAGGGATAACTTGTTAGGGAGAGGTGGGTGTGGGAGAATGTGATGTGTTTGTGGAATAAGAAATAATTCATTTTAGCCAGAGGGTAGTTATCTCAATACCGGTTACAAAAGGGCAGAGTGCAGTCTGCTGGGGAAGCATATAAGTATTTGGTTGGTACAGAACTGTATCCTAAAACCTAGGAACAAATGTCTATAATCAAAGAGGAAAGATGAAAGGATAACTAGGGAAAAATAGATCACATATCAAGCAATAGGGGTAAGGTGGAAATATGAACAACAGTTGGGCAATGATGTGATAAAAGACTGAGATAAGGGAAGATAATCATTGAGAAAGTAGAACATGTTATGAAAGAATGCTCAACATCATTTATCATTAGAGAAATGCAAATCAAAACTACAATGAGATATCATCTCACACCGGTCAGAATGGCCATCATCAAAAAATCTAGAAACAATAAATGCTGGAGAGGGTGTGGAGAAAAGGGAACCCTCTTACACTGTTGGTGGGAATGTAAATTGATACAGCCACTATGGAGAACAGTATGGAGGTTCCTTAAAAAACTGAAAATAGAACTACCATACGACCCAGCAATCCCACTACTGGGCGTATACCCTGAGAAAACCACAATTCAAAAAGAGTCACATACCAAAATGTTCATTGCAGCTCTATTTACAATAGCCAGGACATGGAAGCAACCTAAGTGTCCATCGACAGATGAATGGATAAAGAAGATGTGGCACATATATACAATGGAATATTACTCAGCCATAAAAAGCAATGAAATTGAGTTATTTGTAGTGAGGTGGATGGACCTAGAGTCTGCCATACAGAGTGAAGTAAGTCAGAAAGAGAAAAAGAAATACCGTATGCTAACATATATATATGGAATCTAAGGAAAAAAAAAAAAAGGTCATGAAGAACCTAGTGGCAAGACGGGAATAAAGACACAGACCTACTGGAGAATGGACTTGAGGATATGGGGAGGGGGAAGGGTAAGATGTGACAAAGTGAGAGAGTGGCATGGACATATATACACTACCAAACGTAAAGTAGCTAGCTAGTGGGAAGCAGCCACATAGCACAGGGAGATCAGCTTGATGCTTTGTGACCACCTAGAGGGGTAGGGAGTGTGGGAGGGTGGGAGGGAGGGAGACGCAAGAGGGAAGAGGTATGGGAACATATGTATATGTATAACTGATTCACTTTGTTATAAAGCAGAAACTAACACACCATTGTAAAGCAATTATACTCCAATAAAGATGTTAAAAATATATATATATATACTGCTTGCAAACCATCCCCCCCAAAACCAAATCCAACGTCTGTTAAATTGTAAAGTACTATATAATGGCTTAATTATTGAATTTCTGACAAAAGCTTGCTATTTCTTTCTTGCTTGCTTGCTTGCTTTGCTTTCTTTTTTTTTTTTTTTTTTTTGTAACTTAAGGTTTTTGTGGCAAGTTTCTCTCCTTGGGATGCCTAACTGTAGCTAGCTAGTACTCTCTCCATTTGATGATCCTATAAATGGTCACCATCCTTTGATTCAATGTTTTAACTTATCTGGGGAATTTTGTTTTCCATTGGAAATCATATTGTTGAATAAAGTATTGCCATTAATAAAACTTTTTTTTGGTAAGATTATGAAAGAAAAAAAAAAGAAAGTAGAACATGTTATGTTAGATGGTTAAGGAACTACATGTATGGAAACTGGGCAAGTAACTTACATAATTTTACACAGAAGCTACCTGTCCTAGGTGATTTCAACTCCTTTGTAATACATAATTGAATTTGTCCCATGTAACAGAATCCTAAACAAATAAGTGGTTTATTTCACTCAATAGCCAAAAGACAGGGGCATTCAGATTAAATCCAGTGAAGGTGCTTAAGAAACCAGGCTTCATCCAGCTTCCTGTTCCATTGTCCATAGTGTATAACCCATGGTCACAAAATGGCTGTCACACCTCCATTCATGTCATCTGCATTGAGGGCAACAATAATGGGGAAAAATGACAGACAAAAATGTGCACACAATATTAGTCTAGTCGATATTTTATTAGGTGAGAATAGTTTTCTAGACCTCCCACCTGGTACCATATTTCCACATCATTAACCATAACTATGTTACATGGCTATTCATAGCTTCAAGGACACCTAGGCTAAGAAACTGAGATTTTAGTTGACACACTGCCACTCCAAAATAAAGTTCTATTAGTAAGAAGAGTGGCAGAGGATATTGGAAGGAAATCAGCAATGTCTGTCAAAACTTCTTAAAAGGATTTCATTACACTAGACTAAAGGATGTATTGCAGAGATGAGGCACAAACAAGTTGTCCATAAATGTTTGTTTACAAACAAATACAAGAAAAGATTAGAAAGAAATATTGGGGCTTTGTCTACATATGTAACTATTACTGGTGATTTGGAAGCAGACTTATGGAGTGAGTTGTTTATAAGGATTATAGAGGGGACTTTACAATTTATGTTACCTGTTCTGTTGTCAACCAAAGACATTAGAATTCTATTTTAATTTTCTAATGTAAATTTCAGAATCATGGTCAAATAATCTGTTAAATTCCAGGATATCATGTAATGTGTGATATAATTAGAGGTGGTATTCAAAATACTTAAAAACTGATAAGAACTGGCATTGTTCAATCAAAATGAATGCTGGATGCCAAGTGGAAACAATCACTTTGGCAAATATCAGTTCTGAATTGAATGAACCTGCCCCCCCCCCAAATTATGATTCTATTGATCTCTGTGGGGCCCCAGCATCAATGTTTTTGAACAATTCACCAGATAACTCTTCTGTATAGCTAGAGTTGAGAACCCTGGCTAAAAAGGATGAGCTCTGGGATTCCTTACCTGAGATCTTCCCAGTTTCCTGCTTGTGCTATCTCTGTTACATATCAGCCAGCTGGGTTTCATCCAAGATTTTGTGTGGGAGCTGCAAAGTAATTCTTCTTCCCACAGAAGTGTTTGTTTTTATCCTGACGTGTTTAAGTATTGAGGTATCATTGTGATAAAAGAAAGTATATTCTTTAAGTATGTTCAATTCTCATGAAACCAGGAAGCATGCAATATTCTAGAAAACTGATGTCAAAAAGTGTCTAAACCAAATATTTTCAGAAAAAAAGCAGGGCATTAGGGAATTATCCCTATTCAATCATTAAATTATATATTTATCTAGTCAACAAACATTAACTAAATGGCAATTAAAAAAAACTATTGGTGTGATTGACATACCAAAAGCTTAACCTGGATGAATCTCCAGGGAATTGAGTGATAAGATCCAATCCTAAAAGATTCCATACTATATGATTCCATTTATAGAACATTTTGAAATGACAATATTTTAGAAATGGAAGACAGATTAGTGGTTTCCAGAGGTTAGGTCTGGGGGACTGGGGAGGAAAGAGGTGACTGTGATTATAAAAGGCCAACACGAGGGATCCTTGTGGTGCTGGAACCATTCAGTATCTTGACCATGTCAGTGGATACACAAACCTACACAGGTGATAAAATTGTGTCATACACACACACACACACACACACACACACATACATAAAATGGAGAACAGGTAAAACTTGGGAAATCTGAATAAGATTGGTGGATTGTATCAAATGTCAGTGTCCTGGTTGTGATATTGTACTATAATTTTGCAAAATGTTGCCAAGGGACCCCTGTGTATTATTTCTCATGACTGAGTGCAAATCTCCCATCCTCTTATAATTATAAAATGTCAATTAAACAATCTCAGGAGAATAAGTTGAGAAGAAAGAATATAAGGGGCAAAGTAGGGGTAAGAATTGAAAAGTCAGTTCTGAGGTATGATGGGCACAAAATGGATTAGGGTGGTGTAGGAGAATAGTGGGATCTGAGGCTGGAAAGGACATTGAGCACAATATTGGTAATGGGAGTCAATAACAGTGAGTTTTGGAATGTCCCTGTGCTACTGGATGGGTAAGAATCCCAAAGGGGCCGTCCAACTCTAAAACTGCATGTCTTGAACAAAAGTCATCTGAGGTGTGCATAATAAATTGTGGTGGAGCCAGAGACCATTTCAAAAGCTACTGGAATAATACAGATTTGATCTGAAAACAGGCTACATTTTGTAGGTGCCAAAAAGAATAAAAAAGAAATAATTTTTATGGGAGTTGCAAAGACATTAACAAGCCTTGGTATGGGTCTTGACTGAATATGAAATTTAGACTGGGGCTTCCTTGGTGGTGCAGTGGTTGAGAATCCGCCTGCCAATGCAGGGGACACAGGTTCGAGCCCTGGTCTGGGAAGATCCCACATGCCGCGGAGCAACTGGGCCCGTGAGCCACAACTACTGAGCCTGCGCGTCTGGAGCCTGTGCTCCGCAACAAGAGAGGCCGCGATAGTGAGAGGCCCGCGCACTGCGATGAAGAGTGGCCCCCGCTTGCCGCAACTAGAGAAAGCCCTCGCACAGAAACGAAGACCCAACACAGCCGAAAATAAATAAATAAATAAATAAATTTTAAAAAGAAAAAGATGACTACTATCTAAAAAAAAAAAAAAAGAAATTTAGACTGGTTGAATTCAAAGAGCACAACAATTCTACAACAATAATGCTAACAAATAAAGAAAAGACTCTAACACTGAAAACATTTTAACATCCTGTCGCATAAGGCACACATCCTCTCTGCTTTAGATTCCCCAAACTTACTGGAGGTTCTATTGTTTACATTTTTCTGTGTAACTGGAAATTCTAAGCACTCTCCAAAAGTACTGAGAGTATCTGAGAAATGATAAATGGGAGGGAAGGAGTAATACAGGATCTGTCAACTGGCTAAGCTGAAGATGGCGTCAACTTCAGGCAGGAAGCTCTCAACATTACAGATGCCCTCAGCAGATCAGATACTGATCAGAAACAATAAAAGCTAAAACATACCCCCTGTTGATTTTTCAGGACATTTGTCAAGCATGAACTCTTCTCCATTTCCTCTCTGAAACATTTCCCGCCTCTGGTGTGTGTAAGCAGTGTGAATGGAACAACAGTTTAATAAATAGCTTCTTTCTAAAACAACTGATGCAATAATGCCAGCAATTGCCTTCCACAGATCAGCATAAGATTATTTAAATGCAATATGTAAAATTGTGTAATATTTCCTATTTTGGATTAATTCTAATCCTTCACATCAGAGTTACGATATTTTAGTAAAGAGAGGAATGTGAAGGTCACTTGATTCAGTTAACTCTGCTTGGACACTATTGCTGTGGGGTATTTCGTCATCTCCTTAGCTACCAAACCATTTAACTGGGTAGAAGGAATTCAAGTATCAGATAAATGATTGCGCTGGCTGGCTTTTCGGGTGCTCTGTAGCTCCGGAATCTACTTTCATAATTTTTGTGTTTCCTACAAGTATTTTGCTCACTGAAAGATTATCTGGCATGTGCTAGACTCATTTTGTACATTGCAAATGATGGTATTCTGCTGTGCTATATACTCCCAAAGAAAATTTGACTAAATTCTTATAGATCTGAAGCTATGAGATTGTCAGTAACAAACTCCATCTCTATACGGTTATTCCAATAGAAGTTTTCCACATTAAAGGAAAGCATTGAATTGTAAATATGTCACCATCAACAGTTTGCACACATTCTAATATCCCAGCTTTGAACTTTAATCATAAAACTTTTAAATCTGTAGCAAGCAAATCTGTTCTTCTGTCTGCTTCAGATATTTCAAAAGGCAAGAAATATATTTTTCCTTTAATCTGAGTATAAGCCAAACTCCAAGACAACATCTAGTTCACAGAGAAGAGATCAGAAAAGAGAGACCTGTGTGATGAGGAGGTCAGGCCAGGAGTGGAGAAATGTTTGGCTGGTTATTCTGCTTTGATCAAGTTCCAATTGAACATACCAGCATTTTCTCAACTGTATTCTGTAGAACCCAGTTATCCCTCAAGTTATTTTTCAATATGGTAATAGATTTTATATGAAAAAAGAATTCTACTGTCAATTACTTTGAAAAAAATGTACACACTGTATCCTCTCATAGAATTAAACTGTGCTTTGCCTATTAAAAGCATTGGGAAGTCTTGCAGTAAAGAAATCTGTTTAATTCGGTGGTTGACCATAGAACCCTTTTTTTTCTTCAATAACTACTAATAAAATATGTTCCATGAAATACTGTACAGGATCCTGGCCTGTATCTTTTTTAAAAAACATAAATTGTGATGACTAGCTTAAACGGAATACATCAGGTGTAACCTAACCAGTAAAGAGAAGAGTAGATTATTCAACACACTATTCTATTATAATGTAGCAAAATAACAAATTCAGTTTTTCAAAGCTACTGTTGACTTGCATGAAGTTTACTATCCAACACAACTTCTAAGCTTTTTCTTTCACAAGTTGTACTGGGCGGTTCTTGTTAAATATTTGTAAAAATATAAGCAGAAAATGTGACATACATTCCTGTTAAATTCCATTCTAGTTAATTCAGTTGATTCTTTATCTCAGCCCTAAACATAGACATTACACCAAAGATGAAAACCACATTTGTAATCAGTAATTTAATTCTTTAATTATGAAAACTTTTCCATTTAATTTGTGTAGTCACATAATATTTATTTTTTAAAGTGCCATAAAACAATATAAACTAGTTAAGGATGCCATATTTTTCTTATTAAAAAAAGAAAATGATGTCCCAGAAAATCACCATAGCTAAGAATTTTGTCCTTGGCAATCACTACCATGAAAGATAAAAGTCAGACTCCCATACTGAATTTGAGGAACAGCAGAAATGGAAATGATAACACAGGCTTATTGATAAACTGACTCTTTAATTTTCAGAATGTAACCAGAAAATTCTGTAGACAGAAAACTTCTGTAGACAGAAAATTCCAATTAACCCTCAGTGCTATCTAAGAGCCGCACACTGTTAAAGCTAAAACAGACTGACATCTCTCATTTGGAAAGTGACATGGAAAATGGGATATAAAACAAGGAGGTGAAAGACATTCAAATGGACTGAAAAAACCCAAGAAAAGTGATTCATAATAACTAATTTACATTTTTTGCCACATATTGCTATTATAAGAGAAAGGATGTGGTGAGCAGGAAGTCTTTATTTTTAAATAAATTAAATATTGGACATAAATGTAGAACAACTTTCTGATAAGTTTGAGAAAATACTAGTAAATTATTTCCATATTGAGGACACTTTTAAAACTCTCATTCATCTGGATTTGTATAACTTTGCTTGCTTTATAGCTAGTTAGCAGCAAATCAAAATTCCCCCAAATTCTCAAGTTGTCTTTAATGGTAAAAGAAATATTTTATTGTTTCATTAGCACTAGTTCAACTTCTTTAAGCTTTTAATCAGGTTGAGTTTACAATCACGTTTTATATAAGTGCAATGAAGTTTCAAAAAGTGGTATATTTGATAAGCTCTATTTTAATATCATTTTCTAGTTCAGTTGTCTGTATTTTTAAAAATATGAACCTTTTATGGAATAAGAATCAGGTTATTTTATATCATAACTATTTAAATGTATAATCTTTTAGTGTCAATACAGCCTGGGTTTTAGGTAAGTCTCTTATCTTAAATTATTATACTCAGATCCCCCAAAACAAAAATGTGTTACCTGCACATTAAATAGGGATCTATTATTATTGTGGCACAAAATGAAAATATAGAATTAAAGAAGAATGAATGGGTTCAGTGTACATATGGCCAAAAATATAGGGAGCACCTATTTCCCTTTTCTGCAATAACCAAAGTAGTGCTGTCATTAACACAATCATATTTTCAATCTGTGTAAATAAAATTTATTTCAAAAAGACATGCTTTCATTATTTGGAATTGCTGAGTAGGAATATGAGCAAAATTACCTTGTGGGAGAACGGAGAAAAGGAAGACTTAACGGCAAAATGGAAAATGGAGAAAATGGGGGCAATGATTAAAATCAAGGAAATTCTATTTTCAGGCCATATGCATCGGATATGGAAAAGACTGTGGTAAACAGAATGGGATTGTTAGGTTTGGAATAGCCGTTATTGTCTAAAAGGTTAGCTATAAATACCAGCAACCAGTCGGCAGAGATAGAATCCTAGTCACACATTAGCCTATTCATTCACATTTAAACACGCAGGAAGTGAGAGGGAAATTGCTTCAACATGACAAACATCTTCAAATATTAGAAAAATGCATTTGATAATCATTATGCATTTGCACCAAATGCATTATACATTTGCATCAAATGCATTTGATAATCATAATTCTTTGAGAAAAGAATTCTACTCAATTTCTGTGTTGCTGAATATCTGATACTTAACGTCTGGAAAGTAGGCTATATGAGAAACAAAAAGATGTGTATATTTTAGGCGGGGTGGGGGGGAGGGTGAAGTGTGGAGTAATAAGTGACAGGAAGAAAGGGAGATCATTTGTAAATTTTAATCTTTCCTTTAGAGTGATAAGAAAGGAAGAGAGTAAATTTTCAGGGCATTCTGGAATAATAAAGCAAAATGTCAAATTTTCCCAAGTTTTTCGTGCTGCTCTCTGGGAAAACAAATTCTTTACTGCCACGCCCTGTCCAGAAATGGTATCCTCCGGAATGTGCCATCTCCAAAAGCACTTCTCAAGGTTTATCAAAATTCTTGTTGCATCCTTAAGCTTGCTCTGCCCTATCCATGAAGTGTTAATTGATTAACTAGATGAGGGGGAACTGAACTGTCAGCTGTATTCTAGAATCACCTGAGGAGACTTGATAACACGTTGGACCCCTCACCTCCAGAGATTCTGATTTAATGGGCTTGGCTTGAGGCACAGGCAGGGGGAGTTTTATAAACCTCCTTAGGTGACTTTATTGTACAGCGGGGGTTGAGAACCAGTGAACTAAATGTTGTCTAAAGACCCAATAGAATGAGCCGGGAGGAAAGGGGGAGAGAGGGAAAGGAGCTTGCTATGCTAAATGAATTGGTGAATCTTTAATTGATGGAATAGATGTAGGGGAGATAATTTTGAGTGTAGAGAACAGAATAATACGGGCAATAAAAGAAGAAACTCTCTTTTTAGAACCGCCAGCCTCTGTTCTCCCTGTGCGTGGCCTGAGTTGCACTATCAACTGTGCTAAGTGGCCTAGGATCTGGAAAGGGCAGTGACTCCAATGGAGGTGAGGGGAATTCTCGCAGTGGGTGGGAGGGAGCCTTATTCACATACTTCTACTTAGTTCCACAACTTCTGACTTTATGCTTTTGTGACGTTTTAAGTACTCAAAGTGATCACAACTTTACTTTTTAGGTATTAATGGTTTTTGAGAACAGAGCTGTACCTTCAGTGAGTGGTTTATTATCAAGTGACATTTGGGTTACTGTCACCATTAATCACTTGCTGAGTGTCTAACAAGAGGGTAGGTTAGGCTAGAGAGATTTCTAAAGCAGAGTTTTGGCTCTATGCCAGAACTACAGGACCAGAAATTCCAAAGTAGGTACTTAGGAATTTTTTTGGTAACTTCCTAGGAATTCTAACCTTGGGTTGGGAAGACCCTTCTTTACAATATCAAAAATTCAGAAATTATAAAAGAAAATTTATTTTAATTTTTATTCATGTAAAAAACAAATTTCTGCCTACAAGCAAAATTAAAAGACAATGACAAAATGGGGAAAAATATAGAGAAAGAGCAAAAACCCAAGGACAAAGTGAGTGGAAAGATACAAATAGACAGTTCATGTTAAAGGGTATATGAGTGGCTTTTAAACACGTGAAAATATGTAAAACTTTACTTATAATGAGGTTATTGTAAATTAATTATACTCTGAAATGCCATATAGCAAAATGTCAAAAATTCCAGGTCTGATAATGCACCATGTTGGCTGAGCTGCAGTCATTTCTCATACTTTGCTGGTGTGAATATAAATTGGTGCAATTCCTATAGAGAGTAACCCCAGCAATACCAATTAATATCGCAAATGCATCTATTCTTTAACGCAGCAAATAGTCTTCTAAAATTTTTTGGTCCTTTTTCTCATAAACTTTTATATTTTCTTTCATGTTTTGAAATTCATAATATGTCTGGGTGTGAAATTTTCCTTTTTTCTCCTGTTTCTCTTTAAGGATTTTCAATCTAGATTTTCCATCTTCTATCTTACTTTAATTGGACAAACTTTATCTTGTTTGTTCAAATATTTTCTTCTTGCCTTATTCTTTTCCTTTTTTTCTTGTAATGTCTAATATATCCAATTTTGATACTTCTGTTTCTGTTCTTTGTATCTTTTACCTTTCATTTCGTATTTTCTTTTAAAAATTCTTTTCTCTGAATTCAGGTAATTTAATAGCTCTTATCTAACCAATCTTACCATTATTATGTCTATATCACTAACCAACCCAAGCACCGTGGTTTCCCCAAAAGTTTGTGACAGGTTTTGGTTAGATTTTCAGGTCCATGTTTCCCTGTTTTTTTTTTTTTTTTTTTTCCTGCTTTGTTTCTGACTATTGTTTCACCACAGTTGTTTTGGGAAGGAGGAGCTAACTAGCAGCTTGAATTAGTTCAATATGTAGTCAGGGTCCCAACTTATTCTTAAGTACACTAAAATGCAAGAACCACTATTCTAAAGTCTATTAAACTAATACATGACTAGTATTTTCATAGATCATTGGATCTGGTTTCAAGTTCCAACTCTTATCATCTATTGACTGTGTTGAACTTGGTATAATTATTTATCCTTTCTAAGCTTCTTTCCTCATCAGTCTAAAGAGAATACTAGTATCTACCTCACCTGTCTCACCTACTTATCATGGGGATAAATAATAAAATTGATAAAGCATAAATAAGAGTAAGTTTGGTTGTTGTTAAAACTAAGACTAAAACAAAGCAGAATAAGAATAAGGAATTTAACTAATTCTAGTCCCATCAGGGCATCCTGATCATCTGACAAAGCTCATACGCTCTTCTGCTGGGCAGCCGATCTCACCGATGGTTAAAATGAGTAAAATGAAAGAGTCGGCCGTGCAGTGTACTGCTCAACTTTCAAGTGTAGGCAGCTAGATGGGAGCACTGTTAAGACTGCATACTGTCAGTGTCATCCACACTGTGAAGGTCCTCCTCGCACCCAGAGTGATTGCACAGTATTGTGTAGGACAATGAGTATGGCTGCAATATTTGGATGATCTGTGCAGTGGTCTTGTATGGTGACTGTAGAAATGGCCACTTCAATGTCCATTTGATGTCAGATAGGTTACTTTCGACAAGCCATAATCGAATCTGTGCCTGGGTCCAGAAGCCACATGGAACAAGCCAGTAATCAAATCTGTGTCTGGGTCCAGAAGCCAAATGGAAAGAGTGCAGTATCATTAATGTCTTCTACAGAATTACTGTAACATGCATCAAGTGTATGGAAAGCACATGGGCTGCAGAGTATGTACTCATCTGGGGAAAGGCCGCCCTATGTCTCTCAGAAGACCTCAGTTGGTGGCTACCATTCATTTCTGAAGGCTAGATGTGTTTCTCAACTTTGCGGCCTCAGAAATAACTTTTTTTTTAGCACTCCTGCCACATCTCATGGACAGACCCAAATGAAGCTTCAAAACCAGTGTATAAAACCTGAATATTAATTTGTTAATTTGGGGGGAGAAATAACTAATATAGGGATAAAAATTGAATTGTATGTGGTGAACATTCTTTTCTTGTTGGAAGAATTATATGGGAAGTGAAATAAAAACATAAAGCTTGCTTAGTGAATATAGAATCAAAGCAAAGGAAGCTTGCTAGGTGAATAGAATATTGAACAGGATCAGAGGCAGGTAGTCTAATACATGTAGCTCCACAGTACAGATGATCTTGGGAATGACACCAAGATGCTTGGGATCCTTTGGCTATGACCACATACGATGGACGCTGCCAATGTTTGACTCAGTGCCTCTCTGACTCTGGTTATTCTGCTTTGAGGGCAGGTATGGTTTCAAGCAGGTTTTGATGAATAGAAGGGTAAAATTTCTAGGGATATCAGAAGAGCGCTAATAATCCCAGAGGGCAGGAAAGAAAAACAATTTTAGGGGGCTGATGACCAATTGCCTGCCTGAACAGAATTAATGAATGAAATAAAAAATTGTAAGTATGTAATTGAACATCTACAGTGTGTCAGTCACTGTGTGCAAAGTGCTCTAGATATAGAATATTATTAACCTTAAAGTACTAAAAATAAACATTAACCTTAACTCTTATGGTCTAAGTGGGAGATATCACTTCAACAGTTCTGCTTAATAGAGGCAAGTGCAGAGAGACGTTGAAATAGCAATAATCTACTGTGAGGAGAAAACTCTCACTATCCACTAAATCCCACATCCTCTCCCCTCTCCACATGAAACCAAGTTTGGGTTCCTATGCAATCTTGTGAGTTTATCTTCCGCTAATTTCAAGTTTAACAGTCTAGGAAAGAGAACAGGCAATACTGGATAAACCCATTTGCTGTGTGTATAATGAACCAGAGTCTTAGTGGAGAATGAAGTCCTGCAGCACTAGTGTTCTACCTCTCACCCACCGCTTCTTTTCTATTTTTATTTTAATTGAAGTATAGTTGACTTACAATATGATATTAGTTTTCAGGTGCAGGTGTACACAACACAGTGATTTGATATTTTTATACATTATGCACTGTACAAAGTTATTACAATATAGTTAACTATGTTCCCTGTGCCATACATTATATCCCTGTGACTTATTTACTTTATAACTGGTAGTTTGTACCTCTTAATCCTCTTCACCTATTTCGCCCATCCACCAACCCCCTCTTCTCTGGCAGCCACTAGTTTGTTCTCTGTATCTGTGAGTATTTTTCTGTCTTGTTATATTTGTTTGTTCGTTTTGGGCACATGAAAAGTTGCTCAACATCACTAGTCATCTTAGAAATGCAAGTCAAAACCACAACAAGAGGGCTGCCCTGGTGGCGCAGTTGTTGAGAATCTGCCTGCTAATGCAGGGGACATGGGTTCGAGCCCTGGTCTGGGAAGATCCCACATGCCGCGGAGCAACTAGGCCTGTGAGTCACAACTACTGAGCCTGCGCGTCTGGAGCCTGTGCTCCGCAACAAGAGAGGCCGTGAAAGTGAAGAGGCCCGCGCACCGCGATGAAGAGTGACCCCCACTTGCCGCAACTAGAGAAAGCCCTCGCACAGAAACGAAGACCCAACACAGCCAAAAATAAATATAAAAAAAATAAATAAAAGATTACAGAAAACAAACAAACAAACACAGATACCTGGCCTCACCAGGCAATATTAAAAAAAAAAAAAAAAAAAAAACCACAACAAGATATCACCTCACACCTGTCAGAATGGCTGTCATCAAAAAGATAAGAAATAACAAGTGTTGGCCAGAATGTGGAGAAAAGGGAACCCTCATGCACTGTTTGTTGATGGAATGTAAATTGGTACAGCCACTATGGAAAACAGTATGGAGGTTCCTGAGAAAATTAAAAATAGAACTACTATACCATCCAGCAATTCCACTTCTGGGTATTTATCTGCAGAAAACAGAAACAGTAATAAAAAAAATATGTACCCCAATGTTCATTGCAGCATTATTTATAATAGCAAGATATGGAAGCAACCTAAGTGTCCACCGATAGATGACTGGATTTAAAGAAGATGTGGTGTATATAATGGAATATTAGCCACAAAACAGAATGAAATCTTGCCATTTGTGCCAACATGGTTTGACCTAGAGAGGATTATGCTAAGTGAAGTAAGTCAGACAGAGAAAGACAAATATGGTATGTTTTCACTTATATGTGGAATCTAAGAAACAAAACAAATGAACCTACCACTTCTTTCTGAGCTTAATCCACAGTCTAACAAGGCATGCCTTCACAGGAGATGATACTCTGGACCCCTCACCTGACTCACTAAACTCCTGCTTTAGAATCTGAATAACTGAGTCAGAATAGCCTGATCTAGAAAGAAAACAGAAATCTATTTCTACTGAAAAAAATATTATCTAGGGATTCTTTAATGAGAGAAAAGTCTATGGCAGTGTTAGATCTATTTCTACTGAAAAAAAATATTATCTAGGGATTCTTTAATGAGAGAAAAGTCTATGGCAGTGCTAGACAGACTCAGTGTGATTTATTTACTTATTTTGTGAACAGAGGGGGCAGAGTTGCTCCCCACCGCCCACCTTTTCCCCACTTTGTGGAAATATTTCTAAGAAGGCCCAGCCATGAACTGCTATCTCGGAAAACTGCCCAGGGGATTGACATCATGGGAATTTGCTGAGCTTGTTTGTGGAGGTCATCGAATTCTTGGCATAAGGGTTTTGGGCAGGAAACTGTCTATATTTCTTTGATAATGAACCAAAAAATCACCAGCCCAAGAAACTGAGACTGTATTTCATTAACACAGCTTTCCCAGAACATAGCGTGATGCCAGGCCACTGCTAGTATTGCTTTTATAGCCTGAGCTGGCTCATATAACCTTATGAAGTACTGTCCCAAGTGTGTTATTATCTAAAGCACACGGCCCTTAACTCCCAGTTTCAAGCAGTTTTCAAAATCTTCCCTAAAAATGTTGCTATTTCTATATCCCTCGTATATCACCTTGAAAGCCCTGAAAGAGAAAACAGTTACCAGTCTTATGAAAAATAGCTAAATATTTAATATAGGTAAAATGAAAATTGTGATTTATTGTGAAAAATATATTGTTAGTCATGGATTTAGAATATATTATTAGTATTATTGTCATTACTATTGCTGTATTATTAGTAATATATTGTGAGTATACTTAGAACAACTCAAAATCCTTTATATAACAAAGTTGACTCTATAACATTTATTTATCCATAAATATGTATCAATCAATACTTTAATGCTTTATATATGTTAACTCATTTTATCCTTACTTTTTATAAATAAGGACACTGAAGAACAGAGAGGTAAGGTAATTTGCCCATATCTCACAGATAGTAAATGACAGAACTGGATTCAAACTCAGATAATCTAGCTGTAGATTCTGTACTCTTAATCTCTGTTGTAATACTCAGAGTTGAACACACACAGAATGAATCACATAAAGAAAGTAGTAAGTTATTATTTGAGAAGTACAAGTGAGTTGAAGTAACACTGATGAGATTGAGCATTTCTTTAACATATTTTCTTTCAATGTTGATTTTTGAATATTTTTTTTAAAAAACTTATTTTGAACCAATCACAAATGTACAGAATAGTTGCAAGTCTAGTACAGAGAGCTTTTTTTTCCTTTGCATTTCTTCCTTTTCTTAAAAATTTTTACTGGAGTATAGTTGATTTACAATGCTGTGTTAGTTTCAGGTGTACAGCAAAGTGAATCAATTATACATATACATATATTCACTCTTTTTTTTCTTTTTTAGATTCTTTCCCATATAGGCCATTACAGAGTACTGAATAAAGTTCCCTTTGCTATACAGCAGGTTCTTATTAGTTATCTATTTTATATATAGTAGTGTGTATATGTCAGTCCCAATCTCCCAATTTATCCCTCCCTGCCCTTATCCCCTGGTAACCATAAGTATGTTTTCTACCTCTGTGACTCTACTTCTCTTTTGTAAGTAAGTTCATTTGTACCCTTTTTTTTAGATTCCACATATAAGCAATATCATATGATATTTGTTTTTCTGTGTCTGACTTACTTCACTCAGTATGCAAATCTCTAGGTCCATCCATGGAAGCAACTAAATGTGCATCAACAGAAGAATGGATAAAGAAGATGTGGTACATATATACAATGGAATATTACTCAGCCATAAAAAAGAAAAAAATAATGCCATTTGCAGAGAGCTGTTATTTTTTCTCCTGACCCATTTGAGTTGGCACCTGATGCCCTACCATCCCTGAAAAGCTTAGTGTCTATTTCCTTTATTCTCCTATATGTATGTTACACAGCCATCAAAATAAATGAAACATTTGTATGCAGAAATACATTACTACTATATTCCCTAGACCCCATTCAAATTCTGCCAATAAGAAGATGTCCTCACTATCCAATGTGTCTCAATTCTTCCTGAATGACTCAATGCTCACTAGAGCATTCTTTATAGGCTCTTTTAGCCATGTTGTTATTTCTCCCTAATATAAAAATGTATCTCTCTTATGATCCAAAACCTCATGCCATCTGGCTATATGACATTAGATAATTTAAAAATTCCATCTTTGTCAATACATGAACATGCTATATACTATCCATTTAAAATGGTACAATCACATTTTGAACAGGGATTTCCAAAGGTAATACTCTAACAAAAATGTGAGACATTCATAATGAGAGTTGGCTTACTACAACAAGAAGGAGATATCTTAAGGCAGTGAGAGTTTTGGTGCTCTTAAATCTCACTAGATAAGCAGCTAGTGGGGTTTTCCAATGCAAAGGAGTATGACCTGTAACTCTTCAAAATGTAAAGGTGGCAAATACTGTCCAAATCTGCATGAAATATAATACTTTTCTAACCATATGCCAGGGGAGGAAAAACACCCTTAGTAAAATAAAATAAAAAGGGAGATGGTTAAATAGAGCACACTAATTAATCATGCTTTTGCAGAGGGAAGGTTTTATAGAACATTCCTTAGAGTCTTAGTTTCATTGCAAAAACCACATTAGTTTTATTTCCACCAAATTAGCCAATAAAACCAGAAGTCTGTGTACTGTGACATTTCTTTTGATGATAGTCAACACAGCTTTGTCATAATGGGAATCACTGGCTATCAGCTAGAAAGACAGAGATTTAACTTAATGCAATCATTCTGGCCTCTTGAATGCAATGAGTAATATTTGGTGCCTTCAGAACTCATTTCTATAAGTGAAGTGACTTGAAAACTATCAGATAAAATATTAACACCTGGGCTTCCCTGGTGGCGCAGTGGTTGAGAATCTGCCTGCCAATGCAGGGGACACGGGTTCGAGCCCTGGTCTGGGAAGATCCCACATGCCACGGAGCAACTGGGCCCGTGAGCCACAATTACTGAGCCTGCGCGTCTGGAGCCTGTGCTCCGCAACAAGAGAGGCCGCGATGGTGAGAGGCCCGCGCACCGCGATGAAGAGTGGTCCCCACTTGCCGCAACTAGAGAAAGCCCTCACACAGAAACGAAGACCCAACACAGACAAAAATAAATAAATAAAAGAACGTGAATTTCTAAAAAAAAAAAAAAATATTAACACCTGGTGAGCTAAAAATAAATATCAGCCAGATTTAAGTGTTAACAAAAAACTAGATATCTGAGAAACAGCTGAAATTTTGCACAGTAAAGTGGACATAAATAGATGTAGGAGTAAGACTGAATTAGATGAAACATACATGCCAAAGACTTCAGCAATGTGTACCTCTCCTAATACAGTGCTACAAAATAGGTTGGCAATTCTCTGTAGTTTGATATTTGTAATCAGGGTACAAGTTAAGTTGCTATAACTGAGGCCTAAAAATGAAGGAGCTTAAATAAAGTAAATGTTTGATTCTGTTTAATGTAACACCTCTGCTCCATGAGGTCCCCGAAGCGACAGATGAGATGGTCGTCTTTGTCCTCCTCCACATGTGGCTTCCATCTCTAGAAAGTGGCTGCTCCAGTTGCCCCTACATGCCAGTAAGCAGGAGAAGGAGAAAAGAGAGGACGGGGTACCAGGGAACCACACGGATTCCTGCTGCTGCTCTCATTCCCTGGGTGGGAATGTGGTAACAATGCTACTGCTGAACGCAAGTGAGGCCAGGGAAATGCAGTCTAGCTGGGTGCCTGCTCAAACCTGAATAAGGGTGTGTGTGATTTATTAATAAAAGAAAGAGGAAAGAATGAAATGGGGGCTCCAGTTGATGGTGTCTGTTACGATATCGGTAAAGAATCGAGGATTTAAGAGTACATACACGTGCACTGCACACACACATGCACACAAACAAATGGGGGCTTGTTTCTACTGATTGTAAGGAAAAGGATGTATGTGGCTAATCCTTGGAGATAATTTAGCACTTTAAGGAAAGTAGGGAATGTGTTGATATGGAGCTTGAGGTGGAGTAATAAAAAAAATAAATGGAAAGAAACAGAAATGTTTCTTCTTCTTGATTTCTGTTTTCCACATTTACTCCTCATCTCCAGCTCAATGCAGAAACAAAACTAGGTCAGTAAAAATGTTTCCATGGTATCTGAATTTTCTCTCTTAAAATAAAACTAAAATACGGAGCCCTTTTGATGGTCAAGGTATCTATTGCCTACTTTTTTTTTTTTTAATTTATTTATTTATTTATTTTTGGCTGTGTTGGGTCTTCGTTTCTGTGCAAGGGCTTTCTCCAGCTGTGGTGAGCGGGGACCACTCTTCATCGCGGTGCGCGGGCTTCTCACTGTCGCGGCCTCTCCTATTGCGGAGCACAGGCTCCAGACGCGCAGGCTCAGTAGTTGTGGCACCCGGGCTTAGTTGCTCCGTGGCATGTGGGATCTTCCCAGACCAGGGCTCGAACCCGTGTCCCCTGCATTGGCAGGCAGATTCTTAACCACTGCGCCACCAGGGAAGCCCTCTATTGCCTACTGTAAGCAAAATGGTGTCAGATTTAAATTTACTGACATGTTGGTAGAGGGACTATATGATAATTCTTTCCTCCATATATGTGTGTATCTGTCTGTAATCCATTTTGTTGGGACAAGTGGATAATCCACTTGTCCCAGACTACATGTTTCTGAGACCCAAAAGAATATTTCTCTGGCTCCTCTCCTACATGCTCTTTTTTTTGATCACCAAAAAAGTACCCCATATTTTTCCCAGATATTTCTAGGAGTTTCTAAAGCATTGACAATACATCTAAACCCTTCTTAAATGGAAATTTTTGAAGTGTGCCCTCTCCTAAGGGATTGCTCCTGTCCTCTTACAACTAGGTTGAATGTGGCATCGATTATTTTCTTTCCTTTAAGCTAAAGTATCTTTATATTTTTTGCAAGTTCATCTTTTATCATTAAAGAGAGATGAATCTGGAAGGCCCTGGAGGCTCATTTTCTCCTTTTTCCTAAAAGCATAGAAAAAAACTGGCTCAGCAGGTATGAGTTAGCTCAACTGATAAACAGGCTGATACCAACTAGCAGTGAATTCTGGAGACTTTCTTTTTCTAACACTCTTTTCTTGAGTCAGAGAGCTTCTGTTGTAACATACTGGTCTAGATATGTCCTGCTCCCATAAATAGATAGTGCATTACTGGGATGGGCCCCTCAAGGAGGCTTTTTCATGGTATTCATCCAATTATGCCTGGCCTAAGCACAGCTCTATATGGGACACTGATGGCTGAGGGGTCCACGTGAGTTCTGCTAGTTGGCTGCTTGTAAGTTTCTTTCCAGTAAGATCCTCTTGAATTTACAAAAATTGGCACTTGAGGTATGTATTTCTAAGCTCCTTTGTGTGATAATCATCACCATGGCCACTATCCACCAATGCCCATGAAAGACCCCACCAATTTCCCTGGTAACTCCTCTGCAGGGCACTAGTGCAGAGGATCCTGAAGGCACCATCATTGTGCCTGATGTACTTTCATCACAAAGAATGTCACTCCTGCCCCTGGAGACCTACTGCTACTAAAGCCTTCTACTTTCAGTGTCCACTGAGGTTATGGAGAAGAAGCAGATTTAGATTTTACTCATTCTGGTTTTTTAAGGTCTCTAACCCAGGAATGCAGTGTGGGTTCCTGAGGGGATGAACCAGAGGATAATTTGATTTATAAACCATGCGTTCAAAATTCATCTCTCTTTTTTGGATCAGTTCTCAAACCAAACTGTGTAACTGTTTTTACCTAAGGCTTACTGTCTAGAAAGTCTCAGGTATCCCTATGGGGCCATCCCATCAGACCTCCAACAGGCCTGGCTTTCCTTAAATTCTAGGGTCTAGAGCTTCCACCTCAGGCTGCATTTCAGACACATCCATCCTTCCCCAGTTGGATGATGCTTCAGTGTCACCTCAAATGTAACACATCCAAGAATGAACTTATCCTTCACCACTACCCCTATTCATGTAATCTCTCTTTCTCTCAAGTTCTGTACTTCACAGAAGGCCAAGCCAAAAGTCTGGTCACGATCTTTGACCCTTTACACTTCCTCTTCTCTTACTCTGTCCTATCCCCAAATCTTATTTAAATTTACTTCCTAACTATTTCTTAAATCTGTTCACATAGATCTAGCCCCACTTCCACTGTCCATATTCAGAGGACCACAGTCTTTTGGATGGATTACTACAAACACCTCCTCAGAATTCTCCCTGCCCTCAGTCTGTTGGTCTCTAATTCATTCTTTGTGGAGCAAGATGTGTTACCTGTAACACAAATCTGTACACATCACTCTCTTGTTTCAGACTCTTCAGGGTTTACCTTTACTCTTAAATTGAAGTCTAAAATTGTTAAGATAACCTGTAGGTTCTATAGGACCAGGTTCCTGCCTACTTCTTTTGCCTCATGTCTCTGACTTAATCTACCTATACCCCCTTCATTTTTTTTTTTTGTCAGTAATAGCATCATTTTCCTATGCTCTTGTTTGGTTCTTCTCTCTCCTCCTCCCATGAATGTGATTTCTCAGTAAGATCTTAAATTGCTACTTTAAATGTGTATCTTTGAATTATCCCATTCTTTTCAAGCCGACTGCATCCACATTAGTTCCTGGTCTCACCATCTTATTCTGCTCTGAGAGGCTGTGGGGCTAGGAGCAGGGTCCCACAGGTGAAATGTTCTGTTGCACAGGCACTTCATGTTCATTCCTATATAAATAAGAAGTGTCTGCCTTGCTCTCTCCCACTCTTTAAATCCAAGCTGGAGTTCTGCTTCTTTCTTAAACCCAAATCATCCTAGTTCACACCATCCTAAACTCTTACTGCACATCTATAATACAAGAATCAGCAGCACACTGTAACCACTAGGGGCCCAGTTTTCTAGTTGATGGTCCTTGAGCCATTTGCAGCAGCATGAAAAATTGTGAGGGTCAGTCCTCCGAATATGTATTTTTAATGAGATTTCTGAGTCTTGAAGCTCTGGCCTGGCGAAGAGTAGGCTATCTTCCTCTTTCCATCCACCTCTGTTTTTCTTTCTTCTTCTTTCCTTCGCCATTCTGACAACTGATTCCTTGCAAGGAGAAAAAAAGGACTCCTGCATTGCTCAAGCTGTAAAATGGAAATCAGGGATAAACCTCAGGGCAGAATGTTGGGGGTGGAGTTTTCAGTGGAAAAGAAACTAAGTGCCCAATAGTCCTTGCACCTGCATGGAAGGCTTGTTCTGCGATCTCCCTCTCTAGGTCTCACTTAGATCATTACTTTCCTTTTGGATTGATTGTAGTGTTCTTTATTCTGTCCAATGTTTGTAGTGTTCTTTATTCTCTCCAATGCAGCAGGTGCATTAGGCTGGTTTACAGCATTCACCTCTTGGAGGAGAGTCTTGCACACACACTGGATGTGGCTATATCTGTACATGATACTTGGAACTGTGGCAGCCATCTTGCTTCCAAAGGAGAATTTGTCTGAGAAGCCACATTTTCTCACCTTTTCTTGTTATAGGCTAAGGAAATGATGTGAAGATAACTTCATCTTCTTCATTAGCCTAGAATGAAGGTCAAAAGTAGACCCACAGTGGAGAATGTGTGTGGATTATATATGGAAACTTTGCTTTCCCTCTGCCCCAGATCTCATCATATTTGCTCTGTGCTACCTTCCTCATTCAGTCATTCATTCAAGAACTGGGAAAACTCCTCTACGATCATGACTCCTGGACTTGCTCTTCTGTTCTAGGCAAACATCACCTTCCTGCTGGATCTTTCCCCTTATGCACCCGAGACTCCAGATGTGTAAACTGACCTAATTATTTCCTACTCAGTCCCCCCGCCCCAGCCACCTCTCCTTCCTGTAGACCCTTTCTTGGTGAAAGTTTTCTAACAACATAAAAAAACCTGATTGTCATTCTTTCTGCATATGCTCTCCATCAACGTGTTCACCGGGAACTGCCTATTCTACCTCCTAAGCATCTTCCCTACTTTGCTTGATTCCTACTCTCCAACTGCCAATGTTCTAATTTAGGATGTCACCATCTTTCTAGATTTTTATGTAAACATATTTGACTAAACACTGTGTTATTTGTTTTATTTGAGTGTAGCCATCTAGGGCTGAGGAGCATGCTGGGAACAAAGGAGGTGAAAGCCAGGGGGAGGGGACTGATCAAGAGAGTAACAGAATACTGAGCAAACTGGAGGTGGAATTAAGAACCCCAGGGAGAAGACCAGCCATCAGAGATCAAGTCCAGGAATTATATTTTTCATTTGTGACTCTAATCTTGGTCCATAGTATAGTACCTGTTATATGGTATGTAATCAATAAATATTTCTTGATTGGGTTAATAAATTAATGAATAAATGGTCAAGAAATTAGGAGAGTCACTTCTAGGAGGTCCTTTAATAAAGGAGGTCCTTTAATAAAATATAATTCCAATATCTCAGGCTTGGCTATTGTACCAGTTATCAATTTTTTGCCTCTGAGTTCCAGATCCACTCTTCTTTGCCCTGCTTTGTGATAAAGAAGCTCAACCTTGCAAATATTTCTCTGCCAGCCAGCACACTATTAGTGTTGTAAATAGAGAGCACTGGAGGGATACAGTAGGAGGAAGGGAGCTTCTTGTCCCAGATATGGTGTGATTCATCCTTTTGCATCATTCAGTGTACAACTGCAAGTGGCACTCATCTCTCAATGAATCTTGTCACCGCCTGGGCCAGTGGCCAGTGAGTCGGGAAGGCACCCCAGTGCTTGGCTTTCCCATTGGAAATCTTCATGGGCACCCCAGAGAGTAGACTTCTTTGCAAATTCCACCATCATCTCAGCAAGTTTTCAGTCTTTGCTGGCACCTAAGGTGACTTTCCAGTGAGTCTTATTAATGCTCCAGCAGCAGCTTATTAGTGTGTCTCATTAGCACCCCAGCATCCAGGCCCAACCTGGGACACCTCAGTAGACTTTTCCACCATCTACTGAGCCACAGGTACACCCTCTCCAATGAGGTCTCAGTCTCAGCCGTGGGCAGAATCCCCTTCTCAGCTTGTTCCTTCCTGGCTGTTCTGTCTCTACCTTAGAGTGGCAGCTACTCCTTAGGTCTGCTATTCCCGTAATCTTTAGAGTTTTCCCTGCCCCTCTAAGTAGTTCATATCCTGTTAATAGTTCACAATTCTTCATGTTAAAATTTCCCTGTTCAGATAATTAGTGTAGTTTTTCTTCCCTGACTAGATGCTGATGGATACAGTTATGGAGGGAGACTCTCCCATTGAGAAAGGCCACCAACACTCCATAGTCCTGGCTCTTGTTCCCTGCAGTGTATCTTCTCTGTATTATAAATTAATTGTGGTGTCTCCTCCCAGCACTGCAGTCACCACCACACTGGCATCAAGGAGATAGACATTCATCATTAAAGATTAATTTCAGATTTTGCCGATAGGAGGGATAATTTGTCGTTGATATACTACCTGGCTGATGCTTCAGTGATTGCAGAAGAGAGTGTAACCTATAAACAAACAGTTGGAGCCCCATCCCCCCAAACTTAGATGGAGCTAGAATAGAGAGGCACCATCATGTTTCCAATAAAGTCATTCTCTCCATGCATGGACTGCTTAAACACACAGAAAAGGAGTATGTCACTGCAGAAACAGAGTAGCGTTGCAATTTAAGGAAATAGAAAATAGTCACACTGCTGCAAAGTCTTGCTTCAGGGATTAAATATAATTTAGTTGATAACATCTTTTGTGCATTTAATTTAGAAAATGCTTACAGGAGACCAACTTTTAATACTGAAATAATAGAAATGGACCTTGTCATGCCCTCTGAATCATCTGAAATAATAATTAGATCATACTAATGAGCAAAAACTCAGATGGTTCCAAAGCAATCAATAGTACAATGTGCCCTGAATTACTTTATCAGTAATCTAACAGAATTTGTTTCCCATGCAGACAAAATTCAGAAGGGCCATATTCTGTGTTACATTTTCCTGATGGCTTTTAAATTAAGCTTTATAGTATGTCACAGCTGTCAGCATCCTCACCATTATCATTATCAGGAAATATTTAGTGCACACCCACTGTGTACACAGCACTGTGGGACTCATTAAGAGGGAAGAGCAATAATTTCCTGCCCTTGAGATAGTAGAGGGGTAATTATTTACTTTGAGTACTTTAGTTCATTTAGCAGTGAATGGGCAGAAGGTCTTGGAACTCAATGCCCAGATATTTTTGTACAATTTCATCATTATTAGAACAATTACACCAAAATTTCTCGATTTGCTCTTTATTTTAGATTATAAAATATTACACTGATCTATTGTACAAGAGTTAAATAAAACAGCAGTTAACAGAATGAAAACTAAAATTCTCCCTTAATAATACCAATGAACGTTTGCTTCATGCTTGCTAATTGATCACGTGCCACGTCTGTTCTAAGCAATATTCACATGTACCCATACACTTTAAAAATTAGGAAACTGAAGGATCTAGAGAGGACATACAGTAAGTGGCCAGGATTCAGACTTTAAGAGGTCTGGCACCAAAGTCCATACCCTTAATCCCACTATTACATATGGCTTCTCTAAACCCTCATCCTTTCCATATAACCTTCCCAGAGGTAATCAGGTAATCACTACCAACAAGCAGTGTGTATTCTTCTAGGGCCTATTCTAGGCATTGAAATTCATATTGTACACAAATGCAGATATTTTAAAAATATAAATGAGATCACAGAAAATATTTAAAAAAGTTTTTGATCTAAAACTATCTAGGATATATTACCATATATACGTTCAAGGCTGTGTATGACTGTATATATACAGTCAAATGGATTTTTAATATTCTATAATTCAGACGTATCACTTGGAAATTCTAAAATTAATGAACATTTTAGATGTTTTCTCTTTTTCTCATATGTAATTCTGCAGTGTACATTCTTATGCATATATTTTTGTACATATGTGGAATTTTGGGAGAAAGATTCCTAGCAGTGAACTTGTTGGGTCAAAAGGTATGTATAGCAATGTTTTCAGTGCTTTTTTTATCCCCTAAAATGTCATATTCTGATCACATACAATAGTGTCAGATAAATAGTGTCAGATAAATATGACACTATCAATAATGCGTCATTCAGTGTTTACTCTCTCACTCATGTATCTGTGTTTCAGATTATAAATGAGAGAGAACAGTGACCTTTTCTTTTTTAGTACATATATCAATGTGTTGTGATCAAGTTCTTAATATTCTTGATACCCATACTGACTTTTTATATAAGGCCAGAGTCCCACCTGCCCTTAATTATTTTTCAGTGCACTGAACAAGATCCCCACTGACGCAGAATCCCAGTGACTTAGTCTGTTCAGGTTGCTGTACAAAATATCATGGACCAGATGGCTTATAAACAACAGAAATTTATTTCTCACAGTTCTAGAGGCTGGAAGTCCAAGATCAAGGTGCCAGCATGGTCGGGTGAAGGCCCTCTTCTAGGTAGCCACCTTCTTATTGTACCCTCACATGGTGGAAGGGGCTAGGGGCTCTGTGGTATCTCTTCTGTAAGGGCACTAATCCCATTCATGAGGGCTCCACCCCATGATCTAATCACTTCCCAAAGGCCCCACCTCCTAACACCATTATTTTGGATGTTAGGATTTCAACATGTGAATTTGTGGAGGGAGGGAACACAAACACTTAGACCATAGCACTCAGTGAATTTGCTGTAAAAATTCTGGAAGTCACCTTTGACTTTCTTTTGTCTAAACTTATTACCATCTCTTGGCATAAGGGGACTGTTTTGTGGCATATACTTGCGGCTGCCATAGATGAGGAATTTTTGCAGCTTGATTGATTTCAGGCTAAACAAATGATTCTGAATTCAAATAAAACTTTTTATTTGTAGCACACATGTTTCATAAGAAATAATCAGTGATGGTAAATAGTGAAGTTATTATGGGACTTCTTTGGGTTCCTAGTGGATTTTTAAGTCAGCGCTCTTATTCCTTCTCTCATTATCTTCTCCTACCATATGTTTCCCTCCTCCCCCAACTCCAAGAATAAAAGATTAAAAAAAGTGAAGTTCTGTTATTAAAGTATTATTACCACTAGATATTTACATAGTTGGTTTGTGACCTTCAGCAACTCTTGGGGCATCAAAGCCTTGGTACTCTTTTCTCCTGTAGCTTGTTGGATTATTAACATCTGTCACCTGAAATTTTCCCATAAACATATATATATATATATACATATATATATGTATATATATATATATATATATATATATATATATATATAAAACTATTTAGAAATGAATTTTAAATCCCTGCTATAGCGAGCATCATGCTTTATGTTCTTAAAATTCAATCACTCCTTTGAAGTAGTTAAGAATGAGGAAGGAAAATTAACAGTTTTCTCTTATAAGAAAGAACAGATTATGTCAAGAATCAAGCAAATGAGCAGCATGGATATTGCAGAGCTTCTTTTCTGTTCTTTGTTAAATTATGATTTTTGTCACAATTATACATACATATAGCTTAAGGGTCAAATAACTTACAAATTTCACAAGTAAAAAAAAAAAAAAATCCCCCACCCCAAACACATAGATGTCTCCCTTTCACCAAATTTAGTAATTATTTTGGTATTTATCTCCATATCTCTAAATAACATACTTGATTTGTCATTTCATGGTGTTTCAGTTTTAGGCTGCACTTATTGACTTCTGTTTTGAGAAAAAAAAAAAGATTTTAACTCTCTTTGCTTTTTTTACCCTAACCTCCTAATAGTACCCTTTTTACTCCTATTCCTCAATATAATTTCATTTTAATTTTGAATAGGTAAATATTCTGTGTTTATATTAGCGTAAGTATGCTAATACAATTTATGATAAAGCAATGTAGTAAATTATGCTATTTTTTCTTTCCTACACAACTTTTATTTCCTGATATTTATTGTTTTGTTGCTGTTTTTTGCTGCTGCTATTTTTTGGCTTGTTTTTTTATGTACTTCTCACTAATTCCACCCCAATCTCATTGGCAAGTGTCTTACTCTGCTCTACATGTATCAAGTACTCAATTGATTTTATCTTCCTGAAGAAATCATGTGAGGCATCTTCTGACATGCTCCTCCAAACAAGACTGGTTGCCCCTGTGTTCCATGCACATTTCTAGTCCTGGACCCCTTTCACCTCTCATGGGTTGGCTCTCTTGTTTTCTGCATTGCATTCCTTCCTCTGTATCCATTTACTCTCTCATTTTAGGGGAGTGTATCTTTCAGTAGCTTCCTGAGAAAGAATGCACAGGAAGTAAATTTTTTGAAAATTGCTTTCCTGAAAACATCTTTATTCTACCCTAACGCTTGACTGAAAGAGGGCCATGCTTTGGTGCCTTTCTAGCTTCTGATGTTGATGCTGGGCAGTTTAATGATATTCTGATTCCCAGTCCTTTAAACGTAATTATTTTCCTCTTCAGAAGCTTAGCCCTTCTCTTTGAAGTTCTCTGAAATTTCCAAATTATGTGCCTTGGTGTGGGTCTGCTTTTAGCTATTATAGCTCTACCAGTGGGATCCAACAGTTTGGAAAGTTACATACCCACCATTTCTAGAAATTTTTTTGAATTATTTTATTGATAATTATTTCCTTTCAATCTTGTTCTCTCTTTTGGGTCCTCCTATTATATGGATGTTTGACTTTCTGAACTGGCGCTCAGATATTCTTATCTCTTCTCTTGCATTTCCTATTTCTATTTTTTAGCATTATTTTCTAGAAAATTTTCTAAATCTGTATATCCCAACATATCTATTGAGTTTTTAGTTACTGAAAATATACATTTAAATGCCTCTTTATTTATCTGAGAATTACTTTTAAAAATAGCATTATTGTTTCACGATCAAAATATCTTCTGTTACCTATTGATGGATAGGTAATAGATGGGTGGCAGAAATTATTTTGTCTTCTTATATCTGCAAGATCTTTTTTTTCTCCTAAATGATTTTTTAAGTTGTTTTTTAAATTTTTGTTTGTTTTGTTCTCAAACTTTTATTTTAGCTGTTTTCCTCAGATGCCTGGTAATTCTCATGTTTGTTTATATTTATCAGTGGGGTACTAAGGAGTTGATTGGAGACTGAGCTCATGTTGGCAGATTGTGGGTTTTACTGCAGGTGATTGGCTGGGCCATGTAGTTGGGAAACACTGATGTCAGTAACTCTAAGTCTTTCCTAATGAGTCTATCAGGATCCTATAGTAGAGTCTTTCCATCTCCTTCCTAGAGGGTGGAGTCTTGGCTGCAGTATTATGGCGTCTTAGAGAAGAAAGACGGTTGGGTGGGGAGGATGCAGATATCTCAGCATCCAGTATGTTACTTGTTTCTCCGTTTTTTGGTGCTGTATGCATTAGTAATTTGAGGATAATTAGATGTCCATCTCATAGGACTGAGGTAAGGATGAAATGAGTAAATAAATTTACAATAAATAAAGTGCTTTGAAAATAACAGGCTCACAGTAAGTGCTTTACAAGTGTAGCTATTATTCTTTCTCATGTTTGGCAGTCTAAAGAGCCTATATTTGAGAATAAAATTCAATTATTTATTTTCTTTTTTATTTATTTTGCCAGAGATAATGGATGTGGAGAACTATCTGTTACTCAAATTGACTTTCAACCATTTTCCACTTTCAGAGGGTGGTGTCACCAATTCCTAAAACTTTAAAGGATTTAAAGATTGCTCTTGGCTCCCTCTATAGCCAGTTTAAAATTCATTTTGGAGGGGGGCAGCTAAATCTACTTCTCTTCTTTAGGTCTTTCAAAATTTTATTGCTGTTCTCTTTTCTCCTGTTTTTCACATCCTTGTGAGTGTATACCTTTTAAGGTCTCTTTATTATTGTTTTAATAGGACTGGAGAAGAAATAAAAGTAGGTGCTTGTATTCAATCATTTTTTTATCCAATAGTCCCTTAATAATTTCTCTTAATGAAAGAACTGACACTAATCTGAGTGGTTTGGGCCAGCCATTCTCTTTCCGATATTTTCACATTATAGAATCTGAAGATATGCATATAAGGATAATATTTTCAGATTATAGAACCTGAGGATATATATGTACTATGTACTATATATATATATACTGTGTACTGAGTTATCTATATCTATCTATATATCTACTGTTATGTGAACATAAATAACATAAATAAATATTGATCTTATTTAAGCTATCATAAAAAAATGATTTATCTAAATAAGGATATTTAGCGCTACTTCCATAAATAGCATTCTGCTGGGGTACATTTGTGATAATCCTTTCCTTGCCTTCTCTTCAGTTTCTAAGGAATCAGGAAAAAAACGGTTGAAGTTTGTAGCATTGAGGATGGGCAGTAGAACTGAGAAAGTATTCCATTATTTCTGAACTATTCCAACATTTTGTTTATATCATATTATAGTTCTGAGTAATAGTGTAGAGCAAATTATCTCTTATCATGTCTGCTTCTAGTTGAATGGGAGTTTCTCCAAGTTTGGAGACTTTCTCTTCTGATTTGGCATCTCCTGAACACTGTGCACTACTTGGCAGCAGGTTGGAGCACATTGACTAATGCTGAATGAAAAAGACTGAACGTCTAGCATCCCCACAGATATCACTTGCTGGACTGGACAGTCGTCATTTTTTAAGAAGTTGCGTGGTAGTACTTGATTTTGGCACTGCTGATGTTTGCTGAAGTACATCAGCTTCATTTTAGCTAATTCATTCACTTCAGATTATTTAAAAATTGATATGACTCACCACACAGCTGATTCAGATGTGACGATCATGATTATTTATTTTATGGATAACAAAAAATGAATGGATTAAATAATTCAATTTGGAATCTAGGTAGAAGAGATTTATTTGATGAAGTAGTGGATGGGGGTAATTCTCTGAATATGACCTTGAACACCTGATCATATGATAATTTTCCTTTCAAAGAATGGAAGAGAAAAGCTAGAAAAGGGACAATAGAGAGGAGAAAAAGCCAAATTATATGAAGTGAAAAATGTTAAAGAAATTCTAAGAATGGTAATGTACTTTTTGAGAAATAAAGGAACAGAATTATTGCTGGGGAAAAAAATGCACAGACCTTTTTCCCCCTGTTCCTTTCCTTCTTGTGTGCTCACAGAAGCTTAAAAATAGAACATATCTAAAACTTAGAATGACATCAAGGGTTAACCATGAGAAAACTCATGAGAAAAGACATTTTCCCAGGTAGTTAGAGCAGATGCTGGTGTTTGAGCTGAGAACATTAATTTCTCAGTGATTCAGCAAATGGTTCCCAGATAAATACATGGAGGATTCTTGGAGAGGGGATGGTGGTGGTATGGATTCAATATTAACTATTATTTTTGTTCTCAAGAAATTCAGCATTTTCTAGTAAGATGAGAAAGACAATTAATATGTAAATATATAGATAAGTGTACTAAATTTAAACAAGTATTAAAGAGGAAAGTTGGTTTAGGAGCTTGCTCACACAATCTCTTTGGAATAGAAGAGCTCCTTAGGAAATTTTGGAGAAAGAACTGAACCTATTTTTATGTTTCTTCTTTTTTTCCCCCACTTTTAACAGATTTATTGAGGTATTTATATAAAAAACAATTTACCTATAATTAATGTACAGCTTGATGACTTTTAGTAAGATTATATACTTGTACAATAATCACCACAATCCAGTTTTAGAACATTTCCATGGCCACTTAAAACCCTTTGTACTTGTTTACAACTGATTGCATTTCTCACTCCCAGGAAAACACTGATTGGTTTTCTATAGAGTTTAGTTTTGACTTTTCTAAAAATTTCATGTAAATGGAATCATGCAGTATTGAAAATCATGCAGTATTGAAAAATCATGCAGACTTTTGTGTTTGTCTGCTTTCACTTAACATGCTTTTTGAGGTTTATTCTTGTGGTTGTATGGTCAGTTTATTCTTTTCACTGGTAATATTTCATTGTATAATGGTTATACTGCATTGTATCATCTATTCACAAATTAATGGACATTTGGATTTTTTCCCCTGGTTTTTGGCTATTATGAATAATGCAGCTATGAACATTTGTGCATAAGTCTTTGTGCACACATATGTTATCACTGCTCTTGAGTAGATACCTAGGAGTGGAATTTCTGGGTTGTAACTGTCAAACTCTGCTTTTTTTTGTATGGTGCTTGAAAAGGTACTACATTCACTTTTCAAAATGGGTATCTGATTGTTCCAGCACCTTTTGTTGAAAAAATAATCCTTTTCCCATTGAATCGTTACAATGCTTTATAGTAAGTTTTGAAATTAGGTAGCATAAGTTTTTTCAAAATTGTTTTGTCTATTTTAAGTCCCTTGAATTTCCATATAAATTTTAATATTAGCTTGTTGATTTATCAAAAAAAATTGTATGGGACTTTGATTATGACTTAACCGAATCTTCATATCGCTTTGAAAAGAATTGCTATCTTACCATTATCGAGACTTGAAATCCATGAATATGATACATTTCTGCATTTACTTAGTTATTCTTTAAATTCACTCAACAATATTTTGTAGTTTCAATATAGAGGTCTTACGATTTTTTGTTAAATTTATTTATAGTATTTTATTACTTTTGATGCCACTGTGAATGGAAATGTTTTCTTAATTTTATTTTTGGATTATTTGTCATTAGTATGTATGTATCATCAATCTATGTATATTAATCTTGTATCCTGTGAACTTAATAAACCACTTATTGATTCTAATAATTTTTGTTTGTTTGTTTGTTAGATTCTTTAGGGTATTTTTTTTTAAAGATCACATCATCTGTGAATAAAGACAGTTTGAATTTTTTTCTTGCCTTATTTCATTGATTAGAATCTTATGTACAACGTTGACTAGGAGTGGTGAGAGCACACAACCTTGTATTATTCCTAATCTTATGGAGAAATATTCAGTCTTTCACAGTTAAAGTATGATGTTAACTATAGGTTTTTTTACAGGTTTTTACAGGTGATTTTTACAAGATTACTTGCCCTTTGTCAAATTAAGGAAGTTTCCTTCTATTATTAGGTTGTTTAGAGTTTTTATGATTAATGGCTGATGATTTTGTCAAATTCTTTTTCTGCATCTTTTATGATGGATGGCCATGTGTTTTTTGTCCTTTATTCTATTAATATTGTGTATTATATTTACTTTTGGGTATTAAACCCTCCTTGAATTCCTGGGATAAATACTAGTTGATCATGGTATATAATACTTTTTATGTTCCTGGATTCAGTTTGCTAATATTTTTAAAAGGATTTTAGCATCTTTCCACGAGGGATGTTGAGCTGTAGTTTTCCTTTCTGAGTCTTTGGTATTAGCGTAATACTGTCCTTATAAAATGAGATGGTAGGTGGTCCCTCCTCTTCTGTTTCTGAGAGTCTTTGTAGCATTAATATTATTTCTTCTTCAAAAGTAAAGTCTTTTGGGCCTGAGCAATTTTTCTTTAATCAGAATATTTCAAATTACAGTTCTAGGTCTTTACTTGACATATGTTTATTCAGCTTTTTCTCCCCCTATTTACCTTTGAGAAACTTTTGGTAATTTGTGCCTTTCTAAGATATTTTTCCATTTCATCTAATTTTTTCAGTTTGTGGCATGCAGTTTGTGATATTTCCTTAATATTTCCTCTTCATTTCTGTAGGGTCTATAATGATGTTCTCTCTTTCATTTTTGATTTTGACAATTTGTGTCTTCATGGTTTTCTTCATCAGTCTAAGTAAAGGTTTATCAATTTTATTGATTTTTTTTTAAAGAATCATTTTTTGTATTACACTTTAGTGTTTTGTACTTTTTTATTATTTAGTTTAAGATACATATTTTTAAATTTCCCTAATGATTTTTTCTTTGACCAAGGGATTATTCTGAAGTATGTTGTTTAATTTCCAAATATTTGGGAATTTCTCCAATTTCTCTCTCTTACTGATATCTAATTTAAATCTGTAGTCCAAACTCTGTAGGATTCCAGTCATTTAAAAATTTATTATAAATCATTTTAAACTTGTTGTAAATTTGTTGTTTTATGGCTTAGCATATGGCCTACCCTGGAGAGTGTTCCATGTGCACTGGAAAAGAGTGTGTATTTTAATGCTGATGATTTGAGTTTTCTACAAGTTATGTAGACTATATTTGGTGATAGTGTTTTTCAGTTCTTTTATATACTTACTGCTTAGTTATTTTATCAATTACTGAAAGAGGAGTATTAAAATATCCAACTATAATTGTTGAATTTTCTGTTTCTCCTTTCAGTTCTGTCAAATCCATTTTTTTTTTTACTATTTTGGACTCTGTTGTTAGGTGTAAGTACATTTATAATTTGTATATCTTTCAGATGTTATTGACCCTTTTAAGAAATGTTCCTCTTTGTCTCTAGTAATATTTATTTTCTTAAACTCAATTTTGTCTGATGGTAATACAGGCACTTCAACTCCACTCTTATGGTTACTGTTTGTGTGGTGTATCTTTTTAACTTATTTGTGTCTTTGAATATAATGTGTGTCTCTTCTAGACAACATATCTTTGGATACTGCTTTTTATGCAGTCTGACAGCCTCTACTTTTTCGTTGAAGTGTTTAGTCAGTTCACATTTAAACCAATTATTAATACGTTTGGATTTCCATCTACTATCTTGCTATTTATTTTTTTATGTCTCATGTTTTTGTTTCTTTGTCCTCTTTTACTTTCTTCTTTTGTGTAAAAGTTTTAATTTACCATTTTAATTCCTTTTTTCACAGTTTTTTAAAAAATCTTTCTGTCTGTCTGCTTATCCATCTGTGTTTGTTCTTAGTATTACAATATACTTTTCCAACTTATCTCAATCTACTTGAGTTTAATGCTGACTTAACATTTGTAAAATATAGAAAATTTGCTCCAATATAATGCCATTTCTTCCTCCATTTTTTGCTATAATTGTCACACACACACAAACACATCCCAATAACACAGTATTATAATTATTGCATTTAACAATCTTATGTTTTAAAAAAGAGAGAAGAGAAAAATGTGCATATAGAATTCTTTATATTTACCTGTTTACCATTTCTAGCATTTCTTATTCCTTACTGTGGACTCAAGTTCATATCTGTAGTCATTTCCTTTCAACCTAAAGAATTTCCTTCAGTATTTGTTGTAGGCCAAGTCTGCAGGCAACAAATTCTTTTAGTTTTTATCTGTGAATGTGTATATTTCACCTTCATTTTTGAAGAAAAGTTTAGCTGATTATAGAAGTCTTGGGTGACAGGTTTGTCTTCTTTGAACACTTCGCCTATGTCAGTTTACTGCCTTCTGATTTCTACTGTTTCTGATGAGAAGTCAGCTGTTAATCATATTGTTGTTTCCTTGTACATGATGTATTATTTTGTTCTTGCTGCCTTCAAGTTTTTATTTTTGTGTTTAGCTTTCAGTAGTTTTACTATGAGGTGTGGATCTCTTTGTGTTTATCTAAATTGAAGTTTGATGATCTTCTTGGATGTGTAAATTAATGCTTTTCATCAAACTAGGGATGTTTTCAGCCATTATTTCTTCAAATATTTATTCTGCCCACTTTTATTCTCCTCTTCTCCTGAAGCTGCCTTTACAGATATTTTTATGTGCTTCATGGAATTCAATAGGTTTATAAGACTCTGTCCATTTTTCTTCAGCCTTTGTCACTGTTCTTTAAATTGGATTGTTTCTGTTGATCTACTTTACAGTTATCTATTTTTATCTTCTCTTATCTCAAATCTGCTATTGAGCCCATCTTGTGAATCTTTCATTTCAGTTACTATACTTTTAAAACTAAATTTCAGTTTGGTTTACTTTCATACATTTAAATTTCTTTATTGAAATTTCCTATGTATTTAGTCATTGGTATCATATTTTCATTTTTTGAATGTAATTACCCTTAATTCTTTGCACATATTTACAATGGCTTCTTTGAAATCATGTACTATTCTTACCTGTAGCTCTAGAAATTTTTTAGGAATAAATGCTTCTCAATTTATCTGCCTTTGGTTGATTTCAAGAACGTTGGTTATTTTTGTCAGTTTTTTTTCCAGTTTTATTCTTATTTTTTGTGGAGAGGATTGGCAGACCTCTTTATTCTGCAATAACAGAAGTTCTCATCTATTTCTTCTTGATTAATGGAACTCATGACTTACTCTTTCCATAATTGATTTGATTCTTTTCTGGTCCAGCCAGGCACTTTAGTTTACCTTATAAGCCTAAGGGGAAAAAAAGAATGTTCTTCCCTATGGTCCTGTTTTACCAAGCAGTGACATTGCCTAGAGAATGGTAAACATTTGCCATATTAGTCCTCTAACATCTCTGACATGAGCTGAGTCTTTTCTTTTGCACCCAAGGGCCATATTTATATAATTAAGACTACTGGTTTTAATCATGTACTTTAAATTCTGTGACCACCAACTGAAGAAATAAACTTTCCAGAAATGTGAGAAAGAGGGAAGAAAACACAGTGAGGGTAATGATAAGCAGCATGGCAGATTTAGGAATCTATTGCAAACTTACATTTCATCACTGTGCCATGGATCACTGTCCTCATAAAAACATTGATAGATACATTTAATAAATTTCTTGAAATGGGATGATACTGAATCATCATCCATCATCTCTGGTGGGTCCTAATAAAGCCCTTAGACCATAATGAAAACAAATTACTCTCCTCAAGCTAATGTAGAATCTTATTTTAAAATATGTGTGCTTATATCTCCTTTTTAATCATAACTTCTTGAGTGATAGGAACCAGTGCTGTCAAATTTACTTTTTTAAAGTATCTAACAGTGCCATATACAACTGAATGCTTTATTCTTTTCTGATGATGATAAGTGTAACAATACTTACAATACTTTTTAATAGGAACTCAAGTATATTTGGAGATGAGGTATTTTATCAACATCAGTGTCACTATGGAGCATACAAAAAATTCTGGGCAAGACATTGTTTCTAACTGATAATCAAGGAATTATGCCTGGGACTCAGTCTGGGGGATGTTAAAGATTTGGTTAATAGCTCCGGAATATAAATATGGGAACAAAAGCCAAGAGCTTTATTTGATTCAAGTATAAGGGTCAGGTGATGACACAAGCAAAAAGAATGAAACTGAGGTACAATCCATGAAAGAAAATGTAAGTGATCCACAGGGCAAAACTGAGTCCAGGATTCAGACTATTTACCCATGTGGACAACACTGAGTCACCAGCAAGTGAAAGGATGTAAGTGGAGATGGAAACAGTGGATAGTCTAGAAGATCAGACAACGTGTGCCAAAGTCACTGAGCAACTGAGATTCAGAGCCAGGAAAACCAGTCACTGGGACTATTCTTCCATTAAGGGAATTGGAATTAGCCAGGGGCTCCACTAATTGAAGAATTATGGAACAGGAAGAGTGAGGTTTGTGGTAAGAGTAATTTGATGCTGAGCCAAGTATCACAGAAATACTTTTAAGTAGGTTCAGTCTAAGCAACTGTGAGGAGAGATTTATTGGCTTAATCAACCAGGCAGGTTATAATCACTAAAATCCAACTTTCTCAACATTTTCTAAGTTTCAATTCCATCTTTCGAGTTAGTGTCATATATATTGTGTTTCAAAAGTATTTTTGGCATAACTCAATCTCATCATATCAGGACCTCCCTAAAATAGAGCTTAGGTCATTTATCCCCATAAACACCCTTTTTTTTTTTTTTTTTTTTTGGTATTAATGGTAATGGGATGTCCAGTCATTTCTTTGAGGGGTAAAAGGAACCATAGGAAAATTTATTTGAGGTTAAATCTTGTTACCTAACTATTCTGTAAAATCTTTTGAATTGATTTGTCTTACTTAAATGTGAAATTTCACTTTTTTTAAGAAAGCATTTTTCCACTCCTCTTTGTTTTGGTTTAAAAATTGGTCATCCTGTATCTTACAGAAACATTTAAAAGACGGAGGTAAAATTAATTGAAATATTTCATTTAATTCCAGGTTCTAAAATGTTAGAAAGTATCTTAAGGTTCTGGTTTAACAAATAATTTAACATATTTAGAGACAAAGGAAACAAAATCGGGATTGAAATTTCAATAATCATAACATTATCTGTTCTGGGTTACTTTCTTTACCCTTCTGTAAATCAATGTTCGGGATTTTTCTTTATGCTTTAGAAGTTGTTTGAGTCTTCTAAAGATTGTGGATCCTTCATCAAGATTAATAAACGTGGTCGAGATCAGCGAACCAGTAGTTTACTTGTCTCCATTAATAGCGTTAAAATTCACTCATTTAATTTGTTCACAGAATTGAGACCAATTTAGTAGAACCACGAGAGGATCACAAATGACTATGAGAATGCAACAGCTTCCTCCAACAAAGGCAGACTAAGAAGACTACAGTTTTCAACCAGGAAAAATAAAACTCAAGGGCAATATTATCAAGATTCTGTTTGTTTCTAGTTCTGTATCATCTTTTTCATAGCTACATAGCACTCCATTGTATAGATGTTGTACATTTGATTAAACCAATTTCTCATGGTAGGAAGTTTTTCACTGTTTTAAACATGATGATGTACATTCTTGTAGCCAAAGTTCTGAAGCCTTCATTAATTCTGTAAAATAAATTCCTGGTTGTGAATTTCTGGATCAAAAAATATATGTCTTTTTAGAACCTGCTTACCATGTCTCAGGGTTAGGACTGATGTTTTTCATTTCCTTACTTTTCTATTGGCACTCTTGTTTTTTTTAATGTGGATTTGACTTATTGCCTGGTGTCACTTGCTTTAAGTCTGAAGAAATTCTTTAAGTATTTATTGTAAGACAGATCTAATATTAACAAATTCTCTTAGGTTTTTTTTTTTTATAATCCGGCAATGGATTTATTTGCCTTTTTTATAAAAGATAGTTTTGCTGAATATAAGGTTCTCAGCTGACAATTATTTTACTTTCAGCACTTTGAGTATATTATCCACTGCCTTCAGTCTTTCATGCTTCTGATGGAAAGTCAGCCATTAATCTTATTGGTTCCCTTGTGTGTGCTTTCAAGATTTGTTCTTTGTCTTTGTCTTCTAACATTTCGACTATGATGGGTCTTGATGTGGACCTCTGTGCATTTAATATACTTAGAGTTTTTTCCACATTTTGAATGTATAGATTAATGTATTTCATATAATTTGGGAAGTTTTCAATTTTTTAAAAAAATATTTCTGTCCTTTTCTTCCCTTGGTACTCCCATTATGCACTTAAAGTTTTCTTCCATTTCCCTGAAGTTCTGTTTATTTTTCTTCGTTCTTCTCTCTCTCTATTCTTTAGATTGCACAATTCCCATATAGCTTCTTTAAGTTCACTGATTCTTTTTTCTGCCAGCTCAAGTCTACTACTGAGCCCCTTTACTGAATTTTTCATTTTGGTTGTTGTTCAACTCCAGAATTTCTAGTTAGTTCTTTTAAATAATTCCTGTCTCTTTATTGATGTTCTCTATTTGATGATACATTGAAGTCTTCCCTCAATCCTTTAAGCATGGTTTCTTTTGGTTCTTTGAATATATTTTAATAGTTGATTTGAAGTTACTGTTTGCTAAATCCACTATCTGGGCTCCTTTAAAGGCAGTTTCTATTGCCTGTATATAGGTCACATTTTCCCATTTTTTGCATGTCTCATAATTTTGTGTTGAAAACTGGACATTTTAGATATGTTGGAACATATTTTCTAGGAAATATTCAAATTCTATTTTCTCTATGTATCTTCTCTGTATATAATGAGAGAATATTACATGAAAATCTTTTTAATATTATATGAAAAAAACTTCCTCATATTAATTGATCACTCTCAAATTCCATGTGTCATAAAATCTGTTCAGGGTCAAGGCAGATAATCTTAATTTCAGGTAAAAATTGCTCTCCTCCCATTTTACAAATGTAGAGAGGTAGATAACACCAAGTGATGGTGAGGGTGTGGGTAGAAGGGAACTCTTGCACTGCTGGTGGGTGGTTAAACTGAGAGAAGTTTTGAAAGACTCTGCAAGGACCAAGGATGATAGTGCACTGTGGAATAAGGAGTATGATTACTCCAACTCTCTGCACCTGAGCTCCAAAACAAACAAAATAATACAAAACATTAAAGAAGTTTTCGATAGAGGCATATAAGGAAATTATTTCATGTTTCTCTTCCTTTCTCACTTGTTATAAAGGTTGATATTCTAGGAGTGGTTGGAGATCACTTAGTACTTTATCTGGGCATGATGAAGGTCTCCATGGCCAAAGTTAATACACCTTAACTTTGTTGTTCAAGAATATAGTTTTTTCAATTTATACAGGAGATGTGGGTTTCCAGGAAATTATTTCATTTTGAAAAAAAAATTATAAATGAGAATACTTAATTACTAAATTTATATTTATTATAATATATTAGAATATTTATGTGATATGATCCAAAACTTATAGTTCAAAACACATCTTCTCTTGCTGGCTTCTCAACCATTTTTTCTATAATCTGAAGCCCATTCTTCATGGACTAGAGATTACAATGAGTAAAATCAGGGTAGTTGGAAGTTTACTTATTCTAATTTTTCCCATTCTCTAGCATTTGCCACAAGCAGTGATGGAATTGTGTCTCTATAATCCCTAGCTTCCAGCAGAGGGGAGTGTATACACACATACCTTCACATAAGGAAGAAATGAGACCTAATTCCTGATGTGAATCAAGGAGTGGTGTGTCCACATCACTTCATGTTCAGATTATTTGCCGTGACTTCAATAAAATTAAATCCATGATTTAGCTGCTCTGAAATGAGTAATACAGCCTCTCCCACAATACAGAGCTGATAGTAAATATCTTCAAAAGACAATAAATATTTTTAAAAGTGTGTATCACTCAAGGGCCCAACATCATTCTTAAAATTGAAAGGTGTTACCTTAGAATCTTTGTGCAAATTCCAAATCTGTTCTGAATCACTGCTAGCAATCTGTAGGCCCCAAATCCACTGTCATCATTAACCAAAATATTTATTGTTACACCCACTATGTATGTATACAGTGGGCAAAAAAATTCAACAGGTTATTTACCTACTTTTTAGTATTATTCTATTGTGAAAATGGCTATAATTCAACAGAAAGTTTAGTCAATAGGGAAAGTTAAGACCTTCTTACAATATCTATTAATCCCATAACAGTTTTATTCAAGACTATTTTTCAAAGCTACTCACATAACTTTTGTTACTCTGTCATTAAGATTGCCTTTGCTTACATGTAAATCAATGAAGTTAGAACACTCCCTCACACCATACACAAAAATAAACTCAAAATGGCTTAAAGACTTAAATGTAAAACATGACACCATAAAACTCCTAGAAGAGAACATAGGCAAAACATTCTCTGACATAAATCATACCACTGTTTCCTAAAGTCACTCTCCCAAGGCAAAAGAAATAAAAGCAAAAATAAACAAATGGGACCTAGTCAACCTTATAAGCTTTTGCACAGCAAAAGAAACCATAAACAAAATGAAAAGACAACCTATGGACTGGGAGAAAATATTCGCAAACTGACAAGGGCTTCATTTTAAAAATATACAAACAGCTCATAAAACTCAATAACAAAAAACAAACAACCCAGTCAAAAAAATGGGCAGAAGACCTAAATAGACATTTCCCAAAGAAGACATACAGATGGCCAAAAGGCACATGAAAAGATGCTCAACATCGCTAATTATTAGAGAAATGCAAAGCAAAACGGCAAAGAGGTACCATCTTCCATGGGTCAGAATGGCCATCACCAGAAAGTCTACAAATAATAAATGCTGGAGAGGGTGTGAAGAAAAGGGAATCCTCCTACACTGTTGGTGGGAATGAAAACTGGTGTCGCCACTATGGAGAACAGTATGGAGGGTCCTTAAAAAACTAAAAATAGAGTTATCATATGATCCAGCAATCCCACTCCTGAGCATATACCCAGAAAAGATGAAAATGAATTCAAAAAGATACATGCACCCCAATGTTCCTAGCAGCACTACTTACAATAGTCAAAACATGGAAGCAACCTAAGTGTCCGTTGACAGATGAATGGAAAAGAAGATGTGGTATATATACAATGGAATATTACTCAGCCATAAAAAAGAATGAAATAATGCCATTTGCAACAATGTGGATGGACTTAAAGACTGTCATACTAAGTGACGTAAGCCAGACAGAGAAAGACAAATATAATATGATATCACTTACTTGTGGAATCTAAAAAAATGATACAAATGAACTTATTTACAAAACAGAAACAGACTCACAGACATAAAAAACAATCTTATGGTTACCAAAGGTGAAAGGGGCAGGGAGGAGAGATAAATTAGGAGTTTGGGATTAACAGGTACACACTATTATATATAAAATAGATAAACAGCAAGGACCTACTATATAGCACAGGGAACTACATTCAATATCTTCTAATGTATAACGGAAAAGAATCTGAAAAAAGAATATATATATGTATATATATATGTATAACTTATTCACTTTGCTGTACATCTGAAACTAACACAACATTGTAAATAAACTACCCTTCAATTAAAAAATTATTTTACAAAAAGATTGCCTTGCTTTCTCAATTCAGTGACTTTTATGCCACCATGTAAAATCAAGTGAAGTGTGTGGTTGTATTTAGGTAATAGGCTACCTTTATATATCTATAAATATCTTCATTAAACCTTTCAATAGAGTAACAATTTAAGAATTATTTATGTATTCAGACAAAGTTATCTATCAAGAAGTACTATGTGCCTATCAGGTTATATGTAGAATGATATACTTTTGTCAAAGATATATGAACTCTGATGGTAAAATTACAGCACACATCACAGTACTGTACCTTGAAATAATTATAGATTTGAATTTTCCCTCTTCCAGACTGAAATTTTCTAAAAGTCAAGGACTATGTTTTAGATATACTTTTTTAAAGATATACTTTTATATTCAGTATCTAGTATAGTGCTTGGCACATGGTGGATGTTCTAGATAGGCTTGTGGAATGAATGAATGAAATGTATAATCTGGTTGAGAAGACAACAATAAATATTAAACAACAAAGAACTGAACATAGAAGGGTAGGTTGGGTCAAAGCATCTATAGACCTTGAATCTTCACCCTGATCTGATCTTCGCCGTGCATAGATATCTCTAGTATCCCTTCTCATAAGGACAGTAAACCCATCATGAGAGCACCAACCTCATGACCTCTTTTAACTCTACCTCCCAAAGGCCCAGTCTCCAAATACCATCACGTTGAGGGTTTGGAATTCAAAATATGAATTCTGGGATGGGATGTAATCCAGTCCATAGAGCTTACATCAAGGCTTTTATTTAATGGGGTAGATTTCCAAGGGTGCAATGGCTATGTGGAATTATCTAGTAAATAGTACCAGACTGATACCCATAGATGTTGTAACAGTTCACATTTATGCCACCTATACACTAGAATACATGAGAATATTCTTTTTAACTCATCCTCAAATAAGTTGAAGTATCAACTTTGTTGCATGCATATTAACTTCTCATATATTCTGGGATTTATATCTGGATTTTCTATATTGCTTCTCTGATAGTTTTTCCAACAGTAGCTTTACATTTATTTAATTTCAGTGTAAGGTCTTCACTTTTTCCTGTCAACTCAGCTCAGCTGAGTAGTTGAATGCCTCCCCTCCTCCTTCCCCTCCTCCCTCCCTTCCTCAATTTCTGCATTTGTCTAGATTTTCTGGAATATTTATTCTTCCATATGAACTCTAAGATGATTGAAACTCAATATTTTTTTAAATCCCTGTTGAAAACCTAATTGTAATTATATTAGACTTATGTCATAATTTTGGTACAACTGTCTTTTTAATGATTCACTTAATATACTTTATTTCTTCCATTTTTATTATGCTATTACCTGTTTGCAATGTTGCTTTCCTTCTTTCTTTTTTTAGTGGGGAGGAGTTGATAGAGTTGTCACTCATTTCTTCTTCTCCCTTGTTAAAAGGCAGAAAATTCCCTTTTCTTTTCTGAATCTCATAATATAGCACTTAGTTCTCTGATATTAGAAAACAAGCCTTCAACTATTTCCCCATCAAGCTGTTCTACTTTCCCACTGCTTTCATCCTCCCTACAACAAGTTAGCAGTTTTGAAACACTTTCATTTCCCTAAACTTTCCCATTCTCCTCTACTCCCAAGTTTTGCTGAGATAGACTAGTATTTTTAGTTCTAGACTATTATTAGAATTTCCCTTGCAGTATTACAAAAATTATCTTCTATTTCAAAAGTCCTTGTTTAGCAGTTACACTGCATATTTTCAGCACTCTCTAAATACCCAAGGTTTATTGATTACCTTATCATCAGTTTACCTTATCAACATTTATCATCTGTTTTAAGATGTTGTAGTTGGGGGGTTGAATAATGGCCCCCCAAAAGATATGGAAAGTCCTAATCCCCACTTCCTGTGAGTGTGACCTTTGTAGGATCTTTGTAGATGTGATTATTTAAGAATCTCAAGATGAGGTCATCCAGGATTTAAGATGGGCCCTACCTAAATCCAGTGATTCGTATCCTTAAAAGAGAAAAGGAGACGGGGAACTTGAGACACAGGGAGGAAGACTATGTGAAGATGAAGGTAGAGATTGGAATTATGCTGCCACAAGCCAAGGAATATGAAGAGCCACCAGAAGCTGGAAGAGGTCCCTGGGCAGACATGACTGCTCCTGGACTATGGCTGTTGAGGGCCTGGAGGCAGGTGTCAGGGCCCCTTTAACATCTGCAGTTGGACCGAGGTCAGCAGGCCTACCTCCAGGTGCTTACAAGGGTGTGTCTCCTGGTGGGTCCCTGGAAGGGCAGGAGTATTCCTGGTTCATGGCTGAGAGGGGCTAGAGCCAAATTACAGGGCTAGCTCAGGATTTGCAGCTGGACCTAGGTTGGAGGTCCTGCCTCAGGGCACAGATAGACATGTCTCCCCAGGCGGTGGATGGGGGGTTGCCTGGATAGTCAGGACTACCATCCTGAGAGGGGTTGCAGCTGGATCACACACCACTTCAGGGTCCACAGCCAGGACTGAGGTCGGCTGGCCAGACACCTGGGGCATAGGCAGGTGTGATTCCTGCGCAGTCCTTTGGCAGATGGTGTTGTGGCAGGACAATGCCAAACGGGGCTGTAGAGGAGTCCACGGGGAGACAGGGCTACTTTCAAGTCTGTAGCTGGGACCACAATTGGAAAGTGTGCTATCTGCGCATGGGCTGCCTTTTCAAAACAGCCCTCTTTGGTCTTGGGCTCTACAAGGGTTTCACAGTCTCCTACTTGGATCCCAAAGCTCCCACAAAGGCACTTTTGCCTATGGATGGTTGCCGATTTCTTGTTGCTGAGTTGGGGGGAGATAAGCAGGAGACCTCCTATTCCACCATCTCGTTGATATCACTCTGAGGTTGGTTCCTTCTGAGGGCTGGGAGGGAGAATCTGTCCCATGCCTCTGTCCTAGCTTCTGGTGGTTTGCTGGCAAACTGTCCCTTGGCTGATCTCTGTCTTCATATGGCTGGTCTCCCTGTGTGTGTGTCTGTCTTCAGATTTCCCCTTTTAATCAGGACACCAGTCATATTGGAATAGGGACCCATCCTATTCCAGTATGACCCCACCTTAACCACTTACATCTGCAATGACCCTATTTACAAATAAGGTCACATTCTGAAGTTCTGGGGGGTTAAGACTTCAACATATGAATTTTAGGGAGATGTAAAGCTTTCTGGGAAACAAGTAGAGCTCTTCCTGAAGGAAAGCATAAGGACTCATAATTTAAGAAAATAACCCTACTTTACTTTTATGAAATCATTAGAAATATTACAGACGAATTTCTTTTTTTTTTTTTTTTAAAGTATAATTTCCACTTTATTGTCTTTCCAGGGGACAGTATTTCTTTAGTCTTTAAGGACTTAGCTCTTTACATGGGCTTTGGTGGAGGTCGTGGGGCAGCACCCGCAGGTCTAAATCGGGGTGGAGGTGTTCGGTCCTTCCGGGCTTCCCGAGAACAATTCCTGACTACCTGGCTGCGAATGGCATAACTCATGCAGTAATGCAGTTTCACATACAGATTGGGAAGCACATAGGCAAAGAAAACACTCGCTTCAGAAATGTCCCTGATGGCTGCGGCCTCTATGATGTTCCGAATGACGAGCTTCTTAATGGCCTTATCCTTGGGCATGCATCAGGCACAGTTGGTGCAGCAAATAGGCGGCACGTGGCCACGGCCCTTTTTGGCATGACCATTATTCCTTCTTTTCTTGGTCATCTTGGAAGCCAGGAGGCGAGAGAGCTAGATGAAGTTCTTAATTGTATATGTATGTATGTGCTTTATGTATTCATATCTTAGGATTTAAATATACAAAAATGAGCTTTATATTCTATGGCAGTTTTTTTTTTTTTTTTTTTTTTTTTTTTTTTTTTTTAGTTAATTTATCTATTTAATTTTGGCTGTGTTGGGTCTTCGTTTCTGTGCGAGAGCTTTCTCTAGTTGCGGCAAGCGGGGGCCACTCTTCATCGCGGTGCGCGGGCCTCTCACTGCCGCAGCCTCTCTTGTTGCGGAGCACAAGCTCCAGACGCGCAGGCTCAGCAGTTGCGGCTCACGGGCCCAGCCGCTCCGCGGCATGTGGGATCCTCCCAGACCAGGGCTTGAACCCGCGTCCCCTGCATTAGCAGGCAGATTCTCAACCACTGCGCCACCAGGGAAGCCCCTCTATGGCAGTTTTCAAAGTAAAAATGTTATTTTCCTCTTCTCTGTAACGTCTTTTGTAGTTATTACAGTGATTCAGGTCTTCTGTACTGATGAGTCACACAGAAAACATGTAGATACTAATCACTACAAAAAAAGCCTTTCACAGTCTACAAGCTATAAGTTGGTCTGATTAGTGTAGCAAATCCCAATGAGCATGCTAAAGCCCACATACTAATTGTAGCTGTCGTTCCACAAACTAACCAAAGTCCTTTTCTAGTTGTAATAGAAAAGGAAAGGAAAGTGGAGGACAGAGATTTTCTGATGGTGTGTCGTCAGATATTGAATACTGACACCTAGGAACAGCAATGGGGCTGAGAGGCGGAGAGAGCTGTAGAAAACAAGGATCCAGGGATAAATAAAGTGACGGAGGATGGGATCCAAATAGTGACAGGACTTGTGCCCCTGAGTAGGTGCCAAACCACGTTCCTGGACGTGCTTTCTTCTAAGAATTGCTTAATTTTGTCTAATAATTTCTCTCTCTAATAGCACAATTTTCTAATAAATGAAAGTCTACCGATCTCTGAGAAGACATTCCTGTAACACATGACAAAAGGAGGAAAATACATCTTCAATTTTGCTGTGTGTCTTAAACAGGAATATTTTGAGTTCATATTTTCACACATTTTAAATTAAAAACTATATTCATTATTAATTCACTAGGGTAAGCTAACAACTACGTATAGCAAATAACCCCCAAATCTCAGTGACTTAACATAATAAATGTTTGTCACTTACCTTGTATCAGATGTGAGTCAGCAAGGGGTTGTGGCATTATTCAGGCACCTAGGATCCTTTTGACCTGGTAGCTTCCCAGTTTCCTAAGGCCTTGGAGTCCTCTACCATATTCCGTTCAGCTGGTGAGACAAAAAAAGGGAGCAAAAAGTATCAGTCAGGATGTTCCTATAGGGCAGGCTAGAAGTGGCAAATATCACCCCCACTCACATTTAAAGACCAGAACTCGGTAACATGACCCTATGTCACTGAAAGGAGGCTGGACTCTCAAAGTCTACGTTTTGTCCTAAGAGGAAAAAGAAGTTTTGCAACCATATAGCAGTATCCCTGCCATACACTGAAATCACAATAATTCTAATTGGTCATCATCACAATTGGTAGGAGATAGATAGATAGATAGATAAATATACACACACTAGAAGTATGTGTGTGTGTAGAGATTCTTAACACAGGAACAGCATAAGTGAATTTCCAAGCAGAATGTTTGCCTCCTTAAGCTAACACACTTTTTGCAGCTATTTTAGAAATATTTGTGTGCATACAAAAATGTAATGGAAAAACTGAAAGCAAAAACACGTGCCATTGCTTAAAGCCATGCTTTGATAAGCCTATTTACTTGAAAATAATACAAATTTTTCTTGGAAAGGATTGATAATGCAGTCTTTTAATTACTTCAGACAGTCTTTTCTCTCAATTCACCCACTTCATAATTAGTGAAGTTATGTTAGCCTAGGCTGAATTGAGATGATAAAAATCAAGAATGTGCTAATTCTAAGAGCCTTTATATTTGCACTAATAAGGAGCTCACCACATTTTTTTCTTTTCACAACTACTGTAAGTAACTGATTTTTTTTTTTTTTCCCTGGGAAATATCTTTTTTCAATATTGCTGAGTGTCTATCGGCATGTGGAAAATAATAGGAGCATTGTAGCCTACCAAAGTGCTATTTAAAGAAATGGAAAGATTGGAAATGCTGTCCTCACTCTAGGGCCTGTTAATATTTCTTGAAGGTCAAGAGTAATGCTTGGCACTTAGAAGAAAGGAGTCTTGCAGGATCTTGACCAACATTTATATGCAAAGATATGTTGTCATGTGTACTCCAGGGATACAGATCATATAGCCCACCTTGACCATCGCCAATTACCAGTAGAAAAGTAATGTAATGGAAGTCTTACCACTTTTCTTGGGAGGTGTCATGCCCTCTGAAGCATTGCTGGAGATATTATAGTGCCATAATGAGACTCATAATTCATGTCAGCCCCAAGCATTTTCACTCATTTATAAATGTTTTAGAGCCCTATGATTCATAATGCCATGAACTGGTTTTCTTTCAGAACCGTTATGCTCCCATTAGTACCAACCATTCCTGCTTCTTGCCTAGAGACAAGCCCTGAAGTAATATATTATAAAGTTTGGTGCTCTCCTTGAATTGCTATAGTCAAAAATCTTTTCTAGGTACTGAGCTAGTGCAAAATAAAAGTTTTTAGACAAACATTAAAGCTTGAGGAAGAAAACAAGAAAGCAAGGAAAAAGTTCTTCGTCTAAGGTATCATTTGAGAGTTATTTTCCATTGTTAATATAATGTACATTTTCTTTGTATGCCAGAACTGTTATACCGTAGGGAAAGGATAAATATCAATGCTTAATTGACATAAAATTAAGATGAAACTGGCCAACTATTGAATAAAACACAAGTTTTATAATAAGAAGTCTTTTGACCATCATTCTGATTTTTATCTCTTTCCTCATAAATAATGTTTACAATGCATTTTCTTTTCTTTTTAACCTCACTCAGCAATTCATTTTTCTAGTTAATTAAAACAATTAGACATTATTCTATTGAGCAGAACAAAGCAGTTCTTAAAATCATTTGAAGTCACATAGCGTAAAGCACATGTTGTCAAGGTGCAGGAAGTCCTTTCATTTGTGAGGCATCTTCTCTATGGCTGTTGCTCTTTGCTGGCAATATCCTCTCCAGAGTCCATTTGCTGTTCTACTCAGTATGACCCATTTATCATCCCCTGAAGCACAAAGTGGCATAGCAGTGCAGCACTGCAGAAATGATCTTTGATTCTATTTTACTCAACAAGATTCGTTAGACTCATCTATTGTTTAAAGGTCCACTGAAGGCTCAGTCCAGCTCTAGTTACTGAGCCAACTCAAATTTGGGCAGGAAGTTATTAACAGCTGCCGATGCCCTATACAATGGGACTTACAATTAAGTTCCTCTGCTAGATCTGGAATCCCCTTATCTACAGATGATTTCTGTAGGTCTTTGTTATTGGTCTCCCTGCTGCTTTATGTTGTTAAAGGAGAGCCTGGTATCTCTTCCTAGTTTCAACCTACTACCTCACTCTGAATTTTGGCATCAGGTGTAAGGGCTCTTCTGCCCCAGAATCTCCATCATATGGAATTTTGTCCCAGATCCCAGCTCCAGAACTGGAGTTTTGCTGCTGTGAAGTGGATTTCCTTGTGAACAACATCTCTCTTGTGAGTTCAGTATTCGTTCCTAACTGGATACTCTACCACCAAATTGAGGTGATGATTGCCAGGCTAATTTCCTCAGACACAGATGGATATTTTTTAGCTTTTTTGTTCTCGAATTGCCTACTTTGGGGCCATGGGATTAAACAAGAAGACATTATTTTGCAAACTTTATAGTCTCCTCCTTTACTATATGTAGAATTATTTAAAAATTGTATTGATACTGAGTGTTTGGGATACAGGAGAGACGCTGAAAAATATCTGGTCTTGCCATGGCTTCAGAAAAATCAACATTGGGGAGAAGAACAGAGAATAAGAGAAGCATGGATTCCAAAGAAAAGAAGTTTGTTCTAGTATCCCTAAATGATTTCCAGTAAATTCTTTCATGCCTTAAAAATAAATAATTAAGAAAAATTTTAAAACTAACCTCTAAGAGAAAATGCACCAATAAAGAACTTGGGAGACAGATAAAACTTAAGATCAGATTGCAGGCTTCACTCTAATCTTGAGTTTATTCTATTTACTTTACTCTCCTTATGGGTTCACATTTCAGGTTGAGCAAAAACTGCCTTCAATTCATCCGAAGTTTGTCAGCGTAGTCCATCAACTTAATTTATTTCAGCAGATTTCTATTAGGCGATAACTATAATAAGGAAATAAGGCTTCCAGGAAATTTTCCAAGTGTTTTATATGTGTTAACTAATTTACTCTTTAATAATCTCCATGATGTAAATGTTATAATCATTCCCATTTTACAGGTAAGAAATCTGAGGTACAATAAAGTTAAGGAACTTGCCTAAGTCTGCACAGCCTTTATGCAACGGAGCCAGGACTTGAACCCAGGAAGTCTGTCATCAGCGTCCACACTCAACGCTATAGGCATGTACATGTCATATATGTACATATAAACCTTGTCTCAATGGTTCTAACCAAAAGTTAATGATTAAAAAAAAAGTTAATGATTAAAGAAACAGAGTGTATACACTATACAACATATGCAGATATCTGCTTATAAATTCTTGAGGCACAGCTGCTTTGCTTGCAGAACTTTGGCAATTCTGGCAAATAAGGCAATTTTATATTTCACAATTATTTTCATTCATTTTACTCTCCAAACCAGTTCCCTTTCTTGTTTTAACAGGAAATGTAAATTTGTCATACAATTTAGCAGTGTTTTTTAAAAGCGTGTTCCATGGAACATCTGTCTCCAAATCAAATATTCAGATTCTAGGTTTCCACTCCAAACCTGCATCAGAATCTGGGGTGGAGCCTAGGAATCTGTCATTTTGCAAGCTCCTCTGGTGTGTTTAATGCTTCTAGAGTTTGATTTAGAAGCTGCAGAGCTTCCTGGCCAGGTTTTAATTTATCACTTCTGCCTGCTCCAATTTAGACTAATTAGTTAGAATATATTAACTTTCCACTCTCTGGTCCTAATTATATACCTAAGAAACACAGATTCTTTTAAGTTGTTCATACAGCCTTGACATCTCCAATCCATATCACAAAGGAAAATAAACTCACATGCTTGTGTTCAACACATGATTATCCAGTCTTAGTGAAAATGTTACCCTTGCTGCCTGAGCAAACACATCATTTATAACTCCCCCCTTCAAGGATTTTTTGTTAATTTACCTTGGATCAATTCTCAGCTAATCACTGGCTCTAAATATTTTATAGCCTGTTTTCTGCATTTGTCTTAAATCTAGATTTTTTTTCCCCTAGTGATCCTTCCAAGCACAACTTTAAAAAATTTTCTGAAATGTTTGGTATTTTAAGCAGAATAATTTCCCACCAAATTTATGTCCTCCTGTTGCATATGACATTGCCATAGTAATTTCACTGTTGCTCAGAAAAAGTTAAAGCTAACTCAGAAGCCAGAGGCTATCATGACCAACTGGGTACTGAACCACGACAAGCTTAAATTCTTCAAAGCAAGGCTTCCTATACATTGTCCAGTTGATATGAGGAGTAAGTGATGGATGCTAGGATCCCAAACAACGGCTGTGCGGTCTGTCAAAGCAGATGCTATAACAAAAATTTGAAAAGTAACACTGCAAGGACATACTGAGAGACAATGGTAAATGATGTAGATTATTTGTAAACTGCTAAGAAAGATTAGAAGAGGAACAGATCTCCTGGGTGGTATTCAGAGTTAAAATGTTAATTCTGAAAAGGGCCACTGGTCAAAATATGAGGCATGACTGAGTAGAGATCAAATGGAGTAGGAACACAATTCCCATAGTCACTTAGAGAAGGTCACAATATGAGAATATATTTTGTAAACCTTAAAGCCTATAAAGGCTTTATTATCATTCTTATATATTGAAAGAAAAAATAGTCAAATGTAAATCTTTTCAAATCCACAGTAAATCTGTATTTGAATATTAGTCATATTTCTAATTTCAAGGAATTGTTTTATGTTTTCAACTGCACTGAAATATTGTGGTTAGAAATATTGATTAAAAGAGGGTAACCATTATCTGGCACACTTGGGAAACTTTTAGTTGGAGACTTGGGCAAATGGGTATGAGATTTATTTAAAGATCCAGTATTGTAAGAGACTTTTTCCTCGGTGAGGTAAACCTGTTTTTATCAAAAGGCTTTACCTTTTACATCAGGAGTAAATGTAAATTGCATTATATCAACTTGAAAAAGATTTCTGCATTATACTGTTAATATCAACACTTTACATTTTGAAAATATACATTTGGAGCCTAGAAGTTTGTGCAAAATCACTTAAAAATTCTGATTCCATTTCCTGTACCTGAGTTAATGAAGCATTTTTGGCCATACCTAGTAATATTATAATCATATTGAGTTACATTAAAGCAATATGAAATATTTGTGTTAACTAAATGAATTATCTGGGTTGAGAAAGTATACAAAATATGTATCTATTATAACCCATAACTTTGAAACTAATAGTGGTCACTAAAAAAATTTATTTCCTGGTAAATTTTGCATTTATCCTCAGGATCCACTCTAACACTCAATGAACTGTTCCCTAAGGGCCAGAATTTTAAAGGGTACAATTCTGACCTAGCTATGCACAGCCCTCCTTCTTGTCAGAGGCTGCTTGCGTCTTTTCTGATCTAAAGATTCTTTGAGTCATCAGCTCATTCTTAGCCTTCCCTGGTACTCAGGTTTAAGCAGAACATTTCTGAGTTTCCAACTCTCTGCTTCCTCTTTAACAACCAGAGCCACCACAATCCCAGTCCTCCCATGGACATTATACACACCAAACACTATTGGTTTTGGTCAGAGTTTCAACTGCATTGACACCTGCTCAAATGTTTGGATCCTTTATTTTGCAAAACTCAGTTCCTTGCTCTCCAATGTCTTCATGTGGCTGAACGGTGATGTTTTCTCCCTAGTAAAGAAATCTAGGACTAATCATGGTTTATCTTTAATGGCCAGGATACCAGAGGGTTATGATTAAGAAATGCCCTTAACCTGTCACATCTCACCCCTCCCCCTCCCCATATCCTCAAGTCCATTCTCTAGTAGGTCTGTGTCTTTATTCCCGTCTGAGAGAGTGTCATGGACATATATACACTACCAAATGTAAAATAGATAGCTAGTGGGAAGCAGCCGCATAGCACAGGGAGATCAGCTCGGTGCTTTGTGACCACCTAGAGGGGTGGGATAGGGAGGGTGGGAGGGAGGGAGATGCAAGAGGGAAGAGATATGGGAACATATGTATATGTATAACTGATTCACTTTGTTATAAAGCAGAAACTAACACACCATTGTAAAGCAATTATACTTCAATAAAGATGTTTAAAAAAAAAAAAAAGAAATGCCCTTAAGACATGTCTTAGCATTTCTTTAAGCTAGTTTTTACTGAATTAAACAACTCAGTTAAGTAATCTATATTTATAGTGCTGAAAAGATCAAGCAACTCTCCATTTAGATTTTTTAAATCACTAATTGCTTTTTTTCCTTCTTTTCCTTCCTCCTTCCCTTTCTTCCTTTCTCTCTTCCTTCTCTTTCTTTTTCTTTCCTTCCTTCATCCCTTTTTCCCTCCTTGCCTCACTGTTCTCTCTCTCTCTCTCCCCCCCTCCCCTGTCTCTCATATTTTGGTATGTGACTTTCTAAACAACATTAATGAAGGGAAACAGATATTTTCTCTAAGTAATTAGCCATGAACCAAAAATGGTTCCAAGTAAATCTTCCCAAATGGCTCAGAAGAAGGGATTTTTCCCTTACTTTATTTAAAAGCTAATGGTCTGATAATGAGATTCCGTGAAAAATTAAAAGGCACCGTGCTTTTTTCTCTGTCCTTTGTGTACATAGCCTTTCAGTGGTAACACATTCTCTCTTAATTCATGTTAGGAAAATGTTGAATTTCACTAAAATCTCTCCCCTGCATGAGTATGAAATAATGAGAAAGGCATGAAACACTTTGTAAATGCATAGTAACCGCATAGAGGCTGGAATATTATGGATGTGCAGGGCCTTACTCCGCAAGGTAAGACTTGATATGAGGAAAGAGCGCTTAGAATTTGGACGATGGGTCGAGGAGAAGATAAGAAACAGTTTTCAGGAAGGGAAACAGATATAGTAAAGATGACAATGAATTGTTGCCTATACTTCAATTTCAGAGTATTTATGTTTGGGGGAATTTCCGTAAATGTATTAACCTTTCACCAATGGTTGAGATATATTCAGAAATCTCGCTAGATCAACTCCCAGTATATTACTGTTTACCTATTCTTTAGGCTATTCACCTCATGGTTATATTTAATTTGTTAGTCTATGTTATGTTTAATCTGTTAACCTCAAATTTCATAGATATAACACAAGACAAATTTATTCCAGGCCAATTTCAGTGTTCCTAGCTGGCAAGTCGATGGTTTTGTTTCATCCCGAGGTTCAGGAACATGGATAATTCCTTCCAGCAGTCATACCATGCCCTTAGTCTCTAAGCAGGTGGGAGAAGAGAAGACATACCCACTGCATCACTATCTTGGCCAGAAATTGATCAACTCAGTTCTCATTCCATTGAGAAGAACTGGTCACAGAGTCCTACTTAGATGCAAGGGGAGCTTGGAAATGTAATTATTGTCTGGGCAACTGTTTGCCACGACAACCCTAAACTCTGGGAAGCACAAATTTTGATGGACAGTTGGCTGTTTCTGTCATATTTGCCAAAAGTCTTAGCTTTCTATAGATAAACCTGAACATCACTTTGGTTAATACTTTTCAGTTCTAACTTTTGGGTTGAGCAAAAGTATATGTTATTAGTGCTGTGGAAAATTTAGAAGAAAATATTAAAGAATCCTTAGACTTTATTCATTTCTTACAAAAGACACTTCAACAATTAAACAGTCTTTGAAGGTAACAGATTTCTACTTTTCAGTCCTATATTCTTGGGTTTTTGTATAATAGTTTAGCAACCAAACTGTGATTTGCAATGTTAATAATTCTCATATAATTTTCATCTTTGTCGGAATATATGTTCTCAACTCTTTAACATTTTCTGATTTTAAAGCATTTCCCATTAAACTTCCCCGGTAGGTCAAGTCTCCAATGCTTTCAATAGTTGCTTGTGGATATCACATAGAATGGTCACAGGGAAAAATACATAGAATCGGGAATCATTCTGCAAAGAGGGCCTAATTAGGTTTTCCCCATTCATAGAAATAGATCTTTCATCAGTGACAATACAGTGCAATTAGGGGAGGTCTCTTGTAACTTGCCATGGGTGCAGTCAGCTGCTACTAATATTTCTTTGGGAAGCACTTGAATAAAAGATGTCTCATCATTTTTATGTGAGAATTCCTTCTCCTGAGAGTTGCCATCAAATTCCATATTTAGGACTGAACAATATTAGTCCCTATGGCTTCACATTTAACTCCAATTTTCCTTTTTTTTTTTTTTTATTTTATTTTATTTTATTTATTTATTTTCTATGGCTGTGTTGGGTCTTCGTTTCTGTGCGAGGGCTTTCTCTAGTTGTGGCAAGTGGGGGCCACTCTTCATCGCGGTGCGCGGGCCTCTCACTATCGTGGCCTCTCTTGTTGCGAAGCACAGGCTCCAGACGCGCAGGCTCAGTAGTTGTGGCTCATGGGCCCAGTTGCTCCACGGCATGTGGGATCTTCCCAGACCAGGGCTCGAACCCGTGTCCCCTGCATTGGCAGGCAGATTCTCAACCACTGCGCCACCAGGGAAGCCCAAATTTTCCTTTTTTTAATGTACACTTTGCTTTGTGGTTTCTTTAAGCATAGTCCGTATATTTGTTAAACACCTCTAACAGGCCTCTTACTTATCTAACACTGTGAAGGATGTGTTGTTCTTCATAGAAATAGCATATCAACAACAATAATACTGGCATCGCATTTAGGGCTTACAAATAGGTTTCCATCATACTCATTTAATATTTATAACAACTTTGTGAGACTCAGAGAATGACTTGCCAAAGGAAACAGCTGGTCAAAAGCGGAACTGATTTTTAAATTCAAGTCAGTGGATTTTCTACTACATTATGATGCCCATTTTAATTTTATTACAATGCATGAACCTGAAATAATTTGAGTCATAAAATTTTGCATTGCTGATAGTAAGTGCATAGAAAGATACCAGTAAATACGTAAAGCTTCATTCAGAACTCTGAGTGACATGTCATCAGCATGGAGAAGATGGTTGGATGGGTAAAGATAAGAAAAAGCTATTCAGGAAGAGGAAACAAGTTCCTGCATAAAATCAGGAATGAGAGGGCTATGCACAGACACTGTGAGCAAACTAAAATCTATGCTAGGAGAAGGCAAAGGGGAAGAGAGTAATAAGAAAGGAAGCTAGCTAGAGCAGTTAACTGAGGCCTAAGTCTGAAGAGCTTCTAAGTCTGGCAGAGAAATGTAAACTTACTACATGGTGGTGGTGAACCAATGTGATTTCTTGAGATAGAAGTATTAGCAGAAAGTGCTTTAAAGAAGATACTTGGCCATGGACTGTGTGATAGCTTGAAAATAGAAAGGCTGAAGTCAGCCAGTCTGTTGCTGCCAGATCAAGATGTGAAGAGGATTTGGACCCGGTGGCAATGGAGCGTGAAGCAAAAGAGAGGCCAGGGCTCAGGGCTCTATTGGACATAAAGAGTAAATGAGAATAAATTGTTAAAGATAAAGCCCTAAGGTTTTAACCAAGGAACCTGGAAGAACATGGAATTTAAGGGATAACTTCTTTTCAAAAATAATGTTGAGATAAAGTCTAGTTGTCAAATTACTATTTATGATGTCAGAATAAATACCTTATTTCTAATATAAGTGCTTTTCTGTTGATTGGCCTATTTCTAAGCTATACAATTTTTATTTTATTCCCCAGTATTAGAAATTTCTTACAGACTGTGTTTATTAGGTACCTATTCAACTATAGGACCATTTTATCTCTTAAGAATAGGATTCTTTTCCTGTCCTAACAGAAGTGGCTATTGTATCCAAAATAAGTAAAACACTACATGTCTTCATAGAATAAGCAAGTTTGTTGCTCATATTGTTAAGCTATTAATTCTAACCTTTAGAATAGCTTGCCAGTTTATACACAAAGCAGCCCTTTGGCTATTGGGCTTTAAAGTAAACATGCTTAAGACATTGTTTCTCAAAGCAGTTGGGTGTTGATAGACCCACAAAGAATTTTAGAGACCATATTTCAAACTCCCATTTTATAGACAGTAAATCAAAATTTATTCAAAACACAAAGCCAATTAGTAGCAGAAATGGGACTGGGATTCAGATTTCTGACTCTGGATTCAATATTCTGGAATCTTCTACATGGAACATTGTTAGCAATAGATGCAGGAACTTGGATGCCAGGAATAGTTCAAAGTGATTTTACATCTATTACTTCATAAAGACTGACCAAGGGCCCAATGAGTTAGATGCTATTATGACACCTCCCTTTTAGGGAAGAGCAAATGAGACACATACAGTTGGAGTAACTCAGCTAGATACAGTTTGAATAACTCACTTCAGGTCACCTACTAGTGAGGAATGAAGCTGGAACTTGAAGCCAGGTGTCTGGTTCCAGAGACTGTGCCCCTGTTGCCTCTCAAGTCTTAGCTCCAATTCTACTCTTTCCAAGTACTATATGTGTCTCCTTTAAAACTGAGAATAGCAACTATCAGGAAATGAAATAATAGAACTACCAATCATTTTCTGCCTCTTCAGCGATGATCTTTAGTTTTTGGTAAAAGGTCTTTTGATAATTAAAATCTTGAGACAATTGACATTACAGGCTCTGGCCATTGCCAGGGGTGGTAGAACATTCAGCTAAGAAAGATAGCTAATAAAAAATTTCTTATCCCACTGTTCCCAGGACCCACAGGGGAGAGAATTTCGTGAAGGAGAGCCTGAGCATTCGGGGGATGCTGAGAACCAGGACTCTAGTGGTTGGTAAAGTGCAAACAAAGACGCTGTGTTTCAATAATGAAAGGGGTGGACAGCGGCACTGACCACTGCAGGGAATTTAAGTGAGAGGAGGATTATTGGATTTGGGAATTAGGAGGCCAGGTTGTTAGTGAACTTTGATAGAACAATTTCACTGGAACCTCGATTGCAGAGGGCCAAGGAATGAACATGAAGCTATAAGGGCATGCTTGCTGTGCCACTTCAGTTTATGAATGTGTAACAAAACTAAATTTCACTTTAAAAATCCAGTGTTGCAATACTGAGGCAGACTGTGAAAATTTACCTCAGTTTTAAAAACTGTTTATTTAATATACTTCTATTGTTTAATAAGCATGGAACAAGCATCAAAAAAGTATAAAAAAGAAGGCAGTGAAAAGTCGTCTTCTCTTCCCTGTCTACCATTTGCACTGTTGCCATCTTTTCCTATGGGTAACCACTCTTACTAGTTTCTTCTTTATCTTTTTTTTTTTTTCTTCTACAACATGGTAATATACCATAATGTTTTGGACTTGTTTTTGGTCTCCTTTAATTGCTTCTTGAAGACCTTTCCATGTCAATACATGAGAGTTTCCATTATGGATACAATAAAATTTATTTAACTGGTTCTATGTTGATAAAAATTATGTTGTTTAAATAATAAATGCTGGAGAGGGTTTGGAGAAAAGAGAACCTTCTTACACTGTTGGTGGGAATGTAAATTGGTGCAGCCACTATGGAGTACAGTCTGGAGGTTCCTTAAAAAACTAAAAATAGAGTTACTATATGATCCAACAATCCCACTCTTGGGCATATATCTGGAAAAGACAAAAACTCTAATTTGAAAAGATACATGCACCCCGATGCTCACAGCAGCACTATTTGCAATAGCCAAGACATGGAAGCAACCTCAGTGTCCATCGACAGATGAATGGTTAAGGAAGATGTGGTATACACACACACACACGCACACACACACACACACACACACACACACATATACACACTGGAATATTACTGAGCCATAAAAAAGAATGAAATAATGCCATTTGCAGCAACATGGATGGACCTGGAGATTATCATACTAAGTGAAGTAAGTTAGACAGAGAAAGACAAACATCATATGATATCACTCATATGTGGAATCTAATTTTTTAAAAATGATGTAAATGAATTTATTTATGAAACAGAAATAGACTCACAGACATAGAAAACAAACTTATGGTTACCAAAGGGGAAAGGAGGGAGGGAGGAATAAATTAAGAGTTTGAGATTAACAGATACACATTACTATACATAAAATAAACAACAAGGACCTACTGTATAGCACAGGGAATCATATTCAATATGCCAGTGTAGCCCAAAATATCTCTTCAGGGGAGCATTATTTAATTTACATCCATAATACTCATATCATTGTTCTATCCAGGGGAATGTATCAATCAGGTATTAGGGGTCTAATGTATGGGAATTTGTTTAATATTAACTCGTTTAAGATACATTACCATACAACAGAAGCTGGTTTAGGCTGATTAAACAGAAGGTTATTTAAAGGATATTGGATAGCACACAGAATTGCTGAAAGAGCTAGAGAATAAGACGAGGTTAAGCTTCTAGGCAGAATGGCCAAGACTATGCCAAAGAATTGGCTTAATGACAAAACTGCCACGAACAGTGCTGGTCCACAGAATACCACATGGAACTGCTGCGGATGCTGCTGCCCACCAATGCAATTTCTGCACAAGAAAATTGACCTCGCAAACACTGGGAAGTCACCACCACAAGCACCACCACCAAGGGATGTCCCAAGCTGGGTTTCCTCTAAGACAGAGTTTACCATGCAGACTTTTAAAAAAGTGTCCTTGAGATAAACACCTGTGCAAGACAAGAGAAAGAAGTAGGATTGGCAAAGGCATAAGTCAAGCTATGATGCAGGCCCAAAGTAGACCTCAGCTGACTCCACAGCAGCCTTTGGAGCTAAAGGATATACCTAGGTAGCCCAACATGGTAAGATTTTTGTACCCCTGTATCAAACAGTCATTGGATAGGCGCTACACTGGGAAGGGTTCTGACCTTGGGAAAGGTGGCTCTCTGCAGCTGAGGTGACCCCTGAAGGGACAGACAGCTGAAGGCTGTTTGTCAGCAGTGTTCTCAGCATCTAGGGAAACAAGCACGGTCCACCCTTTGCGCTGCTTGGATTACATGCATGCTGCAGCTCTGTGACTTCAATTTCCTGACTTAGAACGTGGAATAAAAGTACCTGTCTCATTAGGATCCCTCTAAGGGATGCTACATTTATATGCATTATTTTATTAAGCCTTACAGGGATCCTAATGAGATAGATATTATTATTTCCATATTCTAGATCAGGAAACTGAGGTCACAGAGCTATTTCCTGTCTGAACAGGGATTTCAACCTTTTTAACACACTATTCTGGAGTGAGAACCTAAGTACATTAAGCACAGTATTCTAAACACACAGACACAAATATTTATCTTCAATGAAGACTATGTGAATATATAATACACATAATGAGATAATACACACATACACTGGGTATACACATATGTGTTTTCTGTGTAAAATACACACACGTGATGTTTTTCATAATCCAGCACCATCATACCTCTCTAATTTCACCTCCAATCCCTCACACCACCCCTATGTTTCATGACTTTGATAATTTCATATTGTAAGTTTCATTCTGATAACCTTAGCCCAAAAGTCTACTGCCTGCTACCACTTCCCTGATGGCCAACTCACCAACTCCCACCTAAGTTTCCTCTTGGTTCTCCCTTTGCATGTTTATTTTACTCCTCTTTTAATACTTATCACAGAATAACTTTCATTAGAGATAATCATGTACATTCCTTGTGTCTTCAGTAGCTTATGAGGCCCTGAAAGAGTGGGATTAGACTTGATCCATTTTTCCTAGCACTTAGCATATTACCTTGCTCATTGTAAGCTCCAAATGAGTGCCTGTTCAACTGAGCTGCCAACTAACCCAAGATTTTTCTATAAGTGGATTATATGGTTATATATGCAAATCATGTTATTTTATAATTAGTTCAACTGGGCAGGTTGTACTGATCTGTTAGTGCTCCTCTAATTTATTAGAGATAAAGTTTACTGGAAGAGAGAGACTTTAGTCAACTTTTAGTTGACTTTGGTCAACTCTACCCCCATCTCATTTCTGGAATTAATGATGCTTCTCAAGGAACATTCTCAATGTCCTGATATCAAATTCAGCTCACTGGAGATGTTTAACTCGTTTTGTAAAGAAGAATTGCTTCTTGTGGTGTTTTCAGTGGCAGGCAGTCGGGCATGGTGGTTAAAAGCATGAACTCTAGAGCCAGACTCTCTGGGTTTGAATCCTGGCTCTCCCATTCACTAGTCCACAACCTTGGGAAACTTACTTACTTGTGATTCAACTCCTTCATTTGTAAAATAGGAATATTATAAGTACCCACCTAACTGAGTTAATATGAGGATTGAATTGCTGTATATAGTCAAATCACATAGATCATTTCCCTGCACATGGTGAAGTGTATGGAAGTGTTGGCTATTATTAATCTTCAGCATACTTTCCTAAGTTTCCCCTTCCTTGAATAGTAGATTCTTTTGAAACAGCAGCTGACTATAGAATATTCTTCCACTTTCAAAAATGTTCAGAATAGCATGGAAAATTTTACTACTTTTTAAAAATATCTGAACTATGGACAAAGAAATTATTTCAAAAAACTGTCAGACTTAACAAAACTATGCAAGAAAAAGCATCTTTTCATTTTATTCCCTACCAATTTGTACTCCTAGAAGCAGTGTATGAGAGAAACACTTTGAATGTCAACATGTATAAATTTATCAACATTTAAATTAAAATACTAAAGCACCCCCCCAAAAAAGAACTATGCAAGACCTGTAAATATAGAAAACTTAGGGAAATGCAGACAAAAAGGGCTTCTGCTGTTTCATAATTATTGTTATACACTAGTACAAGTAATACTTGTCTGCTTTTTAACTTATAAACTTTATGAGATCCAACTCACACCAAACAAAACCTCTTCTATGTGTGTGTGTCTGTGTGTCTAGTATCACAGTGATCTTATATCTAATTACCATAAAACCAAATTGAAATGTCAGATTAGGTAAAAACAAATATTTTCTTCTTTAATAAACTAGGAAGGCAATGCCAGTTAGCATATTTAAATTTTCCTGAGCAATATAATTAACAATTTTATTATCTCATAATTTGCCATTTTTAAGCCACTGTTCTGGATTTATTGTGCAATTATTTTACTTCATTTTCCCATAAAATGCTACAGTTTCTAGAGTGAGACAGTTGCCTTGTAGAATTTACTAGCAATCATGCATAGCACCTTTTGAACAGAACTGAATGTGTGTCATCCAACAGAAGTAATGAGGAAAGGTGGGCAAGCTGAATGTAATTATCAAAGTTGGCATGTACCCAGCATCCTGTAGATGGCAGCCAGATGCTCTCATGAATGATGAGGTTGCTGGGTCTGTTTCTAGGTGGATTGCATGTCATTGGCCTTGCTGAGTCATAAAATTATTTTCTCTTATTCACTGTCCAAACTTGTAAAGATACCTTAGCCTTTTTGAAACAAAATAGGGGCATCTAGTTGCAGGTCACATCAGGGATGTTACAGCAATCTGACAGTGACATCTGTCACTCTACTGTATGCCAGGTTTGAACTGAAGGATTTGGCCAGCTGAAAGATGTCAAGTGATTCCCTCACTGTTCTATACTACTCATCCTGCCGTAGGCACTGGCTATATCTTCATGATGTCACCCAAGTCAAAGAGGATGATAATCCCAGATAGAGGAGGACCATACTGTAATCCAAGCAATAGAATTTGTTGAACAGGACACCCTCATCCACCAGAGGACAGACAGCAGAAGCAAGAAGAGCTACAATTTGGCAGCCTGTGAAAGGAAAACCACATTCACAGAAAGATAGACAAAATGAAAAGGCAGAGGACTTTGTACCAGATGAAGGAACAAGATAAAACCCCAGAAAAACAACTAAATGAAGTGGAGATAGACAACCCTCCACAAAAAGAATTCAGAATAATGATAGCGAAGATGCTCCAGGACCTCGGAAAAAGAATGGAGGCAAAGATCGAGAAGATGCAAGAAATGTTTAACAAACACCTAGAAGAATTAAAGAACAAACAAACAGAGATGAACAATACAGTAACTGAAATGAAAAATACAGTAGAAGGAATCAGAATGGGAGAAAATATTTGCAAACGAATCAATGGACAAAGGATTAATCTCCCAAATATATAAACAACTCATGCAGCTCAATATTAAAAAAACAAACAATCCAATCAATAAATGGGCAGAAGACCTAAACAGACATTTCTCCAAAGAAGACATACAGATGGCCAAGAAGCACATGAAAAGCTGCTCAACAATACTAATTATTAGAGAAATGCAAATCAAAACTACAATGAGGTATCACCTCACACCAGTTAGAATGGGCATCATCAGAAAATCTACAAACAACAAATGCTGGAGAAGGTGTGGAGAAAAGGGAACCCTCTTGCACTGTTGGTGGGAATGTAAATTAATACAGCCACTATGGAGAACAGTATGGAGGTTCCTTAAAAAACTAAAAATAGAATTACCATATGACCCAGCAATCCCACTACTGGGCGTATACCCAGAGAAAACCATAATTCAAAAAGACACATGCACCCCAATGTTCATTGCAGCACTATTTACAATAGCCAGGTCATGGAAGCAACCTAAATGCCCATCGACAGACGAATGGATAAAGAAGATGTGGTACATATACACAATGGAATATTACTCAGCCATAAAAAGGAACGAAATTGGGTCATTTGTAGAGACATGGATGGATCTAGAGACTGTCATACAGAGTGTAGTAAGTCAGAAAGAGAAAAACAAATATCGTATATTAACACATATATGTGGAACCTAGAAAAATGGTACAGATGAACCAGTTTGCAGGGCAGAAATAGAGTCACAGATGTAGAGAACAAATGTATGGACACCAAGGGGGGAAAGTGGCGGGGGTGGTGGTGGTGGGATGAATTGGGAGATTGGGATTGACATATATGTACTAATACATATAAAATGGATAACTAATAAGAACCTGCTGTATAAAAAAATAAATAAAATTAAAAAAAAAAAGAATTTGTAGAATGATTCTGCCAGAACCTCAAAATGAGTCTGCAATATGCCTGTTGAAATGTCAATTTAAATGCTACTTTCAGTTTGTAAAACAGTAAACATTTTAAAATGTAGTAAAATTGTTCAGTTGAAGATAAATAGATTCAAGGAATCTGCTTATTGATGCGTCTTTAATGTACTCTGCCTTGGGGAAAAATTACTCATTTGGTCATTCATTCAACAAATATTTAGTAATGTCATTCCATGCAGGGGGAGCAGTATTTGGAAAGGCCTGGAGATGAGAGAGAACATGGCAGTTTCAAGAGGGAAAAGAGGTCATTATGGCCGGACCAGGTTGGGACTAAGAACAATAAGAAGAAATTTAAAGGCTTTAAGCAAGGAATTGATGATCATGCTGCATTTTCAGATAGATTATTTTGGCCTCACAATGTAGGGAGCATAGTGAAGGGGAGGGAAAGAAAAAGTGTGGGGAGGACACTAGGAGGCTATTGCAGGAACACAGACAAGAGGTGATGCCCTGACATAAGATGCTGGAAATGAAAACAAGTGGATGGATTTAAGAGATATTTAGGGGAAGAATAAGATTTGTAAAGAAGTGGACATGGTGGTGGTAAGATTGAGGGAGAATATGCAGGAAATGCCCAGGCTTCTGATACAGGTAACAGGATGAAAGGTAGTCCTATTTCATGAGACTGGAAACTCAGATGGGAGATCAGGGGAGGTGATGAATTCAATTCAGAAAGTTGGAATACAAGAAAGATGTGAGATATCTAAAAGGAATACCCAGTAAGCAGTTGTAAACGTAAGTAGAAGGTCAGGAAGAAAGGCTGCAGAGATCTTATTTAAGACTAAGATATTCTCACTCCAGCTATTTTTGCAAAAAGAAATGAAAAGGTTGCTAGGAAAGTACTCGACCCAGAAAAGAAAGAGATGTACATTTGGATAGGGGACAATGAGGTAAGTATTGTAGGAAAGGGATAGTTCTTTGCCTAGTATGTTGTCTGTTTTCAACCCATCCCTTGGCTAAGCTCTCATAAGCTTTACATTAAAAAGTTTGTATTAAAAATGTAATAGCTAAAAAGCGTGGTTTTAATAAAAGCTCAATGGTGTCTTGAGATCAGGGTGTCAGCATCATTGATGCCAGTTGAATAGGCTGTCTGACAAATGGCAAGCTTCATGAGACGTGGCAAGCTTCATGAGACCAAGCATAAATCTCTGAAATATCAGGCACTGGCGGGTCTTGGCTCACATATCCATGGGCATTCTCAGCAGAGGGGTATCTTTACAAAGACCAACAGGGAAAGCAGAGCTTGGTAGACATGGGTAGCCTTGACAGGGACTACCACCAAGAAAGTAGCAAGTGCAATGGAGTCATCCAGATGACTGGTTGGTGGAGGACATGTGAAATGGGATATGTAGAATTAATTTAAAGACAAAATTGGTATGTCCTTGGACATGGTTGTGATAGAGCCAGAGACATTCTTTCTTGGGAACCTTATTTGTAACACCAGGCTGGAGCAATATATGGAGGGAAAATCTAACTGTTGCATATCTATAGTATGTATTGAAAAGTCATGTTCTAAAATTTGTTTTTAAAAATGAATTTTATATATTATATTTTTCTATTTTAAAAACCTAAAGTCATTGTTTTTTTAAACAATATGGATCCTAGTTCATTATTCTTCTGGATCCATGGTTTTAAATGGAAAAGTGTTTCTTTGCTTTTCTTTAGAATCAAATGGAAGGAATTTTGCTAATTATAGTTATGCAATTATTTTTTATATCAGGGATAATACTCAACTGAAGAAAGTCTTCACACCATGAGTGAAAAGTGAAAGATGTGCTTCCCTAATTTAGATTTTAATTTCACCTGATCATTAATTCATTTTCACACATAAACTGTTTTGTCAAATTAATTAATTAGGGCAATTGCTTCTGGTCTCATGTGCTGAACATTATATGAGGTTGGAGAAGTGCTAACAAATTATGTTTTTAATTTGATAAGAAGCAATATCTGGTGATAAAACTTTCCAAGAGAAATAAGAAGCTGCTAACTTTGAATTAAAACACTAGAAAACTTCAAATTGCATCATGCCACCATTAGGGTTTACAGAGGGGCTTTGAATCTAGGCTCTGCTCCTTTGCAATCAAGTTACTTTAACCTCTTTGAGCTTTAGCTTTCTCTTGGATAAAATGAAGATAATACTTGGAAAATATTAAATCAATGTGCTTATATTCCTTTCTATAGATCACGTTCCCTTGATGCCACCTCCATAAGAAACAGGATACGACATTGGTGGACATCCCTGACATACAATAATGAGAAAGAAAAGAAAGTTTTTCTGGTCCTAGAGGAAGAAGAGGGAAAGTGAACAGATTGTGAGACAAGAGGTCAGACACTAAATTCCAAACTACTCCCCTCATGTGCACTCCCAAGATTCAATCCTCAACTGTGAATGGAAAAGCGATGATTAATTTCCAAAAAAAGGGCAATTACAGGAAAGTTTCAATCCAACTTCCTTGTCCAGGCTAGAAGATTTCTCATAGGAAACCAAAATGAGGCAGTCTTAGAATAAAAATGGTGGCTAGATGATGAGATGCCTGAAATAAATGCACTGAATGAGAATTTCATCCTAGCTGTAGAGTGGTCCATGGCGCAGTGAAAGCAGAGGTAGGGCTGAGGCAGCAGAGGAGATGGCTAAACAACCTGGGAGCCTTGCCAATATTTTATTACCACGGACTTCAACATCAGAGCCTGTGATACCTGAAAGCTCACCAATGTGAAGTCCTGTCTCTACTTCAAGAAGACACTTAAAACCTAACTTGCTTCTTTATCCGGAGGTCCCCTTGAAAAGGAAGAGATGGAAGAAAGTATGAAATACAGAGTACTTATACCTTCCACAAAAAGGGATGGTGTATCCTGGAAAAGACTGCATTTCTTTTATTTAGTAAGTTGTCTCTATTCCCCCACCTCATCCCTACTACAGATTGTGGCCCAAGAGAAACTTGAAATCAGTTATAGAACATTTTAAGATATATATATATATATACATTTTGATACTGTCTGAGTTAAATGTATAAATTTTCAACTATAATTACTTAAAAAAAAAAAGCACAAGCAGAGCCCAGTATTTCAATATTTCAAATATTTGTTAAGTGTATAATAAAAGCATTTTTATTCACATTTTTCCAGTTCTATTGAGATATAATTAACATACAACATTGTATAAGTTTAAGGTATACAACCTATCTCATTCATGTTTAACGTATATTTGTTGAGTTATTAATTGTAAGGCAGGCCCTCTGCTAGATACTAGAAACATAGATAGGCAGGCACTGTAACATGGTCCCTGACTTCAATGGTTTATAAGATTGTGTAGCAGGGGAGAATTAATTCAAGTTGACCATTAGAGTGAATTAATGCCTCTGGCTCTACTGGAAAGCCTAAGGTACCTCAGTGGAGAAAAAACTATATGAAAAGAAGGAAGGTGAAGAGAAGCAAAGGTAGACGTGGTAACACGTCATCAACTATTATCCCAACTATCATTCAAGGACATCTCGTACCTTATACTGCCTATGCTCATGCTTAACCTAATTTCTAAAGGGAGTTTAATGGGGACGAAACTATGAATTACAACAGCATGGCTCACTGCCTTTTCATGTGCTGACTCAATGTGCCCCAAGGAGATTTGCTTTCCTGGTAAAACCACATCTTTTGAGAACTAAGCAAATTCAAGCCTTTTGCTGCTTGTAATCTTGGTTACTAAAAGCCAGTCCTAGTTTTCATTTTTTTAATCATATATAATCCCACAATCTTATTATTCAAAAGTTTTGTACTTTATAGCAATATACTCAGACATTCTATTGTTTAAGGAGAACAGGAGGGAAGATGCTTATTTTTTTATAAGGTGAAAAAACTCATTCATAGGGGTTGTTTTTAATGTCTGGGGTATTTCACATACCTAATCACAAGCCATATAATATTATAATGAGATTCTTAGAGATGAAGTGACCAGGGATCATTATTAATTTAATGATTTTAAGTTGAAATATTGCAAAAGGAGCAAACATCAAACAAGGATCTCAGTTCCACAAATTATCTGTAATGAAATTTCATTGAATTTATTTAAAATTTCTGAAGGAAATATTGAAGTTTGATCCAGCAGGATTCAGGGAGGCTGGTGTGGAAATTTTCATAGTTTGAGCCAAGGAGTTGGTCAAGAGAGAACTTGTAAACAAAGATATATTCTCGTTCTAACGTAAGACTGGGTACGTGGAGATGGTTCCTTAATTTGGTTGTGGCCCAGGGACCTGAAAAGCATTATTTATCTACTGAGTCATTAAGGGCTTCCACTAGAAGTCTCATAGCTCATCCCAGGAAGCCTCAGGAAAATGATTTCATAGCCAAGTTCCATATAAACTATAGCACGGGGTAACAGTGATAACCCAATGCTAGTAGTCACCTAAACACTGTTAGGAATTTATAATTCTAGGAAGCAACATGCCATTCTCTGAATTTACCAGGCCTTCTTATATAAACATATTAATCCCTCTGCCTAAAATTCCTCTCCCTTCTGCCTGAAATGGTTTCCCTCTTCCTGCCCCATGTAAAGTTTCTTCTCTTCCTTCCATTTCATCTCATGTATCTCCTCTGGAGAGTGCTCCTAGGGCCCTTATTCTTTCTATTCTCCTTTGGCATCTTCTAACAAAATCCAATAAAGCATTTTTAATGCTGCATTCCAACTGTTTGATGGCATGTGAGCAAGGTGAATACAGAGACAGACCATTTTTTCAGTCCTCATGATTCCAGTGACTGGCATACAGGAAGGACTCAGTACGTATTTACTGAACTGATTTTTAAAATATCGAAAATGAGTCAAACCAGGTTAGTAGATATAAATTATAAAAATAGTTTATATTCAGGTTTTTTCTCCTGCACATCATTCTGGTTAATTGTATAACCACCATATCATTCACTTAGAAGTTTCCGCCCAGCAGGCAACATTCCAGCTGATGTTGATAATGGGAGGAGTTCATCAGTAGGACAGAGAGGGAAAGAGCAACCTGGTGAAAAGACCATCACACACACAGGTAGCAGTGGAACATGGAGCAGGAAATAGATCTCGAATTTCATTAAAGGAATTTTGATTTGACTGTGGGCATTGAGGAGTCATTGAAGAATTTAGTGAATTTTCATTTATTTGAAAAATAAAATAGCGAGCATAGAGGGAGAACATATTTAGCAGTAAAAACAATATTTGCTTTTTAAAAAGTGTTCATCTTGAATAAATTATAGGAAGACTAAAGCAGAGGCAATACACTGTTGATCAATGGGCTGTATCTAGCATGCAAATATGTTTTGTCCCACCCACCCAATGTTTAAAATAAAATGGGCAAATTTAAAATTCAGAGGATTTCACAGTTCAGAAATCCAGATTTCTGAAACCCCTTTAAAAATCTGCAAATCTGATGATGTTTTGTCTATATGTCCACAAGGCAACAAACACTCTTGAGGAAGCAATAAAGTGGAGCAGTAAAGATTGTGGGCAGTAGGGCCAAAAAACTCATGTTTATTTTATGAATTTTTAAACTTAGTACAATTCATACTAAAAGAAATTTGAAAATTGCTGAATGTATACTTTAATCCCTATATCAAACAGCAAATAGAAATTCTAGTCTTCTTGTCTACTTGGCCCAGTTTGGTTTTTAAGCACCTTCCTCTCCAACTTCCATACTCCAAAAGTTTTACTAAAGATTCACTCCTCCTTTGTTACCTAATCATTTCCAATGTAGTTAGGAAGGAAAGGGTTCTGTTTGGAAACAAAGGGGTGAATTACTTCACAAAATCTCTTCTTGTCTATAATCATGAAACTCATGCCCATGTAAACAAATGGCACACTAGAACTTGAATAATCCCCAGTCTTGATCCATAATCATGACCTCTAACCACACATCCAAAAACTGAAAGGGAGTAGGCATGAAAGTCTTTCCACACCTAGAGAGAGGTTTCATGTAAATATAAGGTACTATTCATGGATACCACACCTTAAATAACTTTCTCCTTTCAATAGAAAGAAAACAATATAGAGCCCAACCCCAAAAAGCCTGCTGATCAACTTGACCACCAGGCGACACCGATTATAGACTTAAATAGGTTAACATAGCTATTTGGAACAATTAGGTTGTTTGAGTATCCAGCGAATAGAGTTTAAACAAGATTGAACTCTGAATTAAACTTGTGTCTATTAAAAATATAATTTTTGAGACTCTTCACTTCCTGTGAATACAATAGCATCTGAGCCAAATCCCCAAGGAAGGGGCAAGAGCCAACCCCACCCATACCTACTGGGAAGTGAAACCTTTGTATCCCAGTTCTTTTCTCTCCTCCAGATATATCATCATTCATCCAAGAGCCAACTCAGGCTTGGTCACTTGAGCATTCCTTTTAATGGAGTACATCCCTGTCAGGATATCAAAGTTAAAAGAACATGTACTGGAGTCCAGCTGCCCAAGTTCATTACCAACGCCATCACTTAGTAGTTATCCAAACTTTGCCAAATTACTTAACCTCTTTGTGATTCAGTTTAGTCATCTGCAATAAAAGGAGAAAACATTACCTACCTCTTAGGAACATAAGGATTAATCATGTGATCTCTATTGAAGGTCTTAGCACATACACATGCAGAGTGCGTGAGTGCTGGCACGAAATCCCTCCAGTAGAATGCAAGCACTTTGCAGACTGGGACCAGCGCCCAATGCATAGTGGGCGTTTGCTAAATATCTGTTAAATAAACATCTGTTATTTTTCCCTGGTTTCTACAGATTTAGGAAGACACTTATATGGTGTTTATTACATGCTAAACACTGTTTTAGGTGCTGAACAAATATTCACTCATTTAATCCTCAAAAGATCCTTATGAGGAAGGCACTAACATTGTCTTATTTTTCAGAGGAGTAAGCTGAGGCCCAGTGTAGATCATTTGTCTGAGGTCACTCTGCTTTTAACAGGGATTCAAACCCAGACAGTCTAGCTCCTGAGTGCATGCTGCACTATGCAGAATTCTCAAACTTCAGGGTGCATTAAAGTCTCTTGGAGAACTTGTTAAAAATACAAATTCCAGAGCCCAGCCTCTGATATTCAAGCACAGGAGGTCAAAGGTGGGGTCCAGGAATTACTATGTCTGCCAGAACCCAGGAGCCTCTGGTGCAGGTGATCCTTAGCCCACACTTTGAAAAACACTGGACTATGGTAATGACAAAACCCTAATTTGATTAACTGTTGATTACATAAAATGAATGGCAGAAATGAGAATAAGCCATACTTTAGATCAACATGATGCTTTAAATAATAACACTCAGGGCTTCCCTGGTGGCGCAGTGGTTGAGAATCTGCCAGGCCGCGATAGTGAGAGACCCGCGCACCGCGATGAAGAGAGTGGCCCCCGCTTGCCACAACTAGAGAAAGCCCTCGCACAGAAACGAAGACCCAACACAGCCAAAAATAAATAAATAAATAAAAAGTGTTTAAAAAAATAATAATAATAATAATAACACTCAGCCCCCAATAATACTTTTGTTCCATTCTGGAATTATGCTTGGGCTTTGGCACATCTCTGGATGAAACTAAAGATAAAAGAAAATATCGCATAGTCAAATGATGGAGTGACAGCAAAATACCAATACTGAAATGCTTAGCCAAGAGGCAGTGCAACCTGTACACATACGTGCAGACAGAAAACCATTACAACTTTGACAAGAGACATCTGAAATACTGCTGTTTCTTCATTGTAGAGAAATCAAGATTTTCATTTAGTCATATTTAGAAACCAGCTGAAATTCTGTGTCCATTCTACACATTTAAATGGAAAAATGTAGAATATACTTGTATAACAAGGACTACATAATCAAGCTTGGTTTCTGGCAGAATAAAAAAATACATACTCTATCTTTGATTTCAAAATCCTCATTTTTATGCTTTTACTGTTCTAAAACTGGTATACTGTCGACCAAGAAAATGCAGAAGGCTGCAAATAAGAAAAGAGTTTATTTGGAGTCTTAGGAACTGTAATTCAGGAGACACAGATTTGGATAAAACCAAAAGAGCATTCTGGGGAAGAGAATGAGTCAGGACCTTATAAAGGCAAAAGCCACAAGGTTGTTAAAATTGTCTGGCAAGAATTATGATTGATCCTGACTCAAGAAAGTAAATATTTGTCCTTAAGGGATAGGCTGTTGTGAGTTATTTTAAGGTAAGGGTCTGATAAATAGATAGGCTGATTCTGGAACATTGTGGGTTCCATCCCGGCTGAGACGTGCATAAGTCATATTTCCTCAATGGCCTCCTAGCTCCATTTTAGCTCCTACCAATACTGACTCCATTTTGATTTTCCTTTCACAGTATGTCTTACAATCAGTGTATTTATTAAACAAGGTAGTATTTTTCCCTCTCTATTCAAAATGGGACCTCAGAATTGAAGAAATATGGGAACTCACTTTTTTTTTTAACATCTTTATTGGAGTATAATTGCTTTACAATGGTGTGTTAGTTTCTGCTGTGTAACAAAGTGAATCAGCTATACGTATACATATGTTCCCATGGCTCTTCCCTCTTGCATCTCCCTCCCACCCTCCCTATCCCACCCCTCTAGGTGGACACAAAGCATCGAGCTGATCTCCCTGTGCCATGTGGTTGCTTTGCACTAGCTATCTATTTTACATTTGGTAGTATATATAAGTCCATGCACTCTCTCACTTTTGAATCAGTTTTTAGATGGCACAGATTACTATATATAATATATATATATACACACACACACATATGCTTTATGTAATGAAAGTATGCTATATGAACATATATATATCTAAAGCATTATTTTAAGTTATAATCAAAAGAAAATGGTTTGCAACAGGAATTTTTGTTTTAAAAGCCAAACAAACCTGATAATATTTTTTAACATTGTAGATCAAGATTCAAATTTCAAAATGTAGGGTAACTAGCCAAAAGGGGAGTTCATTCAATACTATTTAAATTTTCTGGTGGTGGCCATATACCAACTATAAATAATCTCTTTCTCATATTCTCTCTATCCCCCACACCTCTCCCAAAGGCAATATAGTGCATTCTCCTTAGAACACGTGTAACCAGAGAAAATAAGTAGTGAAATTGATACATACAATTTTTTCTCTTTCTGATATTTTTTAATGTACTGGATGAGTCCCAGTATGGAGTAACTCAAAATAAAAAATAAGAGGAAAGAAAAGAAAGGGACTGTGGGGACAAGACATTCCCTAAATATTGCTCTGAAAAATCACCATTGAATCACTGGGCTATGTAAGAGCTTTATTAAACAGTTGATGAATAAGTGAATGAACGAATGCTTAAAAGTCATGTTTACAAAGAAGGAATTTAAGGATCCCTGAATTTAAGACCATAACTCTATGTAAATGATATTTACAGAGCAGCAACATTCTAAAAATTTATAAGGAAATTACTGGTGCCAACAACATGGACAGCAAGAGTAAAATTTGTGAAGCAGAAGGGCTGAGAAGAAACTTCTAGTCCTATCCATTAAAAAATAGGATTAATGAAGTACTCATTTATTCATTCATTTTACGATTTCATTCAACAAATGTTTCTGGAGGATAGAATGTACAGGCCATTTCAGTCCTAAGTGATGGCACCATGGTTGATAGAGTCCTGTAAGGTAAGTGTTGAAAAGAGAGTAGTGTTTAACCAGGTGCATGGGAGGTAGTGTGATGAGGAATTAGCATCACAGGTGACAGGAACAACAGGTACATGGGCTAGAAGGGGAGAGAAAGGGTGGCACGTTCTTGAAGTTGCAAGTTTTCAGTATAGCTTGAGCACACAAAGGGAGCAGGGGTGAGGAACGGTGACAGGTGAGGCTGGAAAGGCAAGCAGGAAAGTGATTTTGATTTGGAACCCCCTGGGTAGGCACTGAAACGATTAAAGCTAGAGAGACCAATGATAAGATACACCTTTATAAATATCCCACTGGCTTACTTTGAAATTGAGAAAGCTATCCCTTTTACTTTCTCTAGAGAGCTGTTAATTTTTATAATATTTAAAATTTTGTTATTAATGTATAACTCCAGGTAACCCCAGCTAGCCTCAAAATAACTGACTCTTTATTACCAAAAAAAAAAAAAAAAAAATAGAAAAACTTTTATCTTGGGCGAGCATGATCTTGATAAAGAAGAAAGCACATACAAAAACAAAACGGAGTACAGAAACAATAAAAAATGATTTGTTCCTTTTTTACCATGGTTCTTTCTTGAAACAAAGTAAAGCAAAGCAGAACGTGGTATCATAATGCATCTTGAAAATGTAAAGTTTTTAAGTAGGCTAAAACCTCTAAAGAGGAGATCATATTTCAAAGGAAAAGCAAATAATCAGAGCACAGTCGAATAAAAGTGATTTAACAGAAGTTTTCCGAATGCACACATGATTTCAAAAGTAGGTTACTTACAGCTCTGGAATTTAACAAAACGATTTAGCTTTCTTTGCTAATTAATTTTCAAAGCTCCTTCCAGTACATTTTCTCCCCCTTTTATCTCTTGTCATGATGCCTCCCCCTCATTAACCCTGGATTGCTGTTTTATTTATTCCTGTTGAGAGAGAACAAACGTGTGGAATCTCAGTGCTGGGGTACAGGGGGAGAGGGGTGAGGCAAAGCATTTCTTCCTGCAGAACAGGACTGAGGCTGTTGGAAACATTCCACATGGTTTTAGGTTCCCCATGACTTACTGGCTGATTCATATCCAGTTGTTGGATGTGATTCCTTCCCTCTGACAGCAAGGAAACTCACTCAGAACAGCAAGTGTGGACTGAACGCCGAGGCTCCAAGCTTTTGATGGCAGTGCCAAGTTATCTTGGTTATCAGAAGACGCCCCTGCCTTTATTTCACCACTTTTTAAAGTTCTTTCCAGAGCTAATATGAGTGGCATTTACTAACTTATTAACTCAACAGATATTTACCAATGCCTACACAAATCACTATTCTAAAATGCTAGTGTCCTAAAATTTCACTTCTAATAACACAAGACTCCTGTGCTTTACTTTTGTGTTGATTAGAAGAATAATCGTTACCTATATGTGGTGAATGGAGGAACAAGATGTGCCTACAATAATTCATTCTGCTAGAAATAAAGCTGCCATGTGAGTTGAACCATAAAATTGACTAATAGCTCAAAACAGATATGCAAAGTCTGTAGGCTCCAAGAACCACCAGTCTTTATTTTAACCAGACTGAAGATGCTTTCATCTTTATAGAGGGGATGTGTTTTGTCAAAGGAAGCGTTCTAGCCATGCAAGCATAAAAAAAGGAGATTTTCAGAGACAAAATTCATTTCCCATCCAAGCTGGGGATGGGGCATAAGGCTACCTGTTGAATCAACATGAGGAAGTAGTACCCTTGGCAGGTCTGTACCTATAATGGAAACCTTGGCAGAGCTCAATGGTATAAAATATTCCTATCATATAACCAAGCCCTTCTCTTTTGATTCCTTGTTCAGTTGCAAGCTTGATCATTTGATTTCCCCAGTGGCTTGCACACAGGGAGAAAATATATTGGTCAAATGAATGTTAGTATTAGGTCCACTTGGCAGTTGTTGTTTTCATTGTGAATTAAACATTTCCAGTCTGTATATGTCACTTTGTTGCTTAATTAGCATGAGTGGGCGTCCCCAAATCCAATCAGTTCTAAAACACTGGCAAACTCAAATTCTGAACCTCTTAGGCTAAGAACCAGTCTCTGGTCTTCAATAAGTTCAACAAGGTAAATATTACCTGGTGAGATATAGCAGTGGTCACTGCTTGTGATGGCTCAGTCTCCTCACTCAGTCTCATTAATTAATCACTTAATTTTTAAACATCAGCACCAAACTTAAAGAGAGGTGTCTTAAGATGATATACGTTTCTCTTCCCCCTTTGGCTATCAGCATCCTGGTTCAGACAGCTGATTAACTGACTGAGGGTGGCAGGGGAGGGTGCTAAGTGACATAAAGGAACTGATTTTGTAGGATCAGTTCTATTTTTAAAATAATATTTTAAAATAAAAAAGGTTTCCAGGGACTTCCCTGGCAGCACAGTAGTTAAGAATCCGCCTGCCAATGCAGAGGACACGGGTTCAAGCTCTGGTCCGGGAAGATCCCACATGCCAGGGAGCAGCTAAGCCCGTGCACCACAACTACTGAGCCTGTGCTCTAGAGCCCGCGAGCCACAACTACTGAGCCCATGTGTCACAACTACTGAAGCCCACGTGCCTAAAGCCCGTGCTCTGCAACAAGAGAAGCCACCGCAATGAGAAGGCCGAGCACTGCAAGGAAGAGTAGCCCCCGCTCGACGCAACTGGGAGAGCCCCGCACACAGCAACGAAGACCCAACGCAGCCGTAAATAAATAAATAAATAAATATCCTTAAAAAAGATTAAAAAACAAAAGGTTTCCATTTCTATCTCCTCCCCCATGCACATATTCAAAGCTAGTATTATTTATTCTTTTGTGTGAATAAAAATTGCAGAGCAGGTTTTAATAACTCAAAGGAAAATGAACATCTGGTGGAACAAGAAGGCTAGATGTTAAATTCTCTAAATGTATTTTGAATAATGTGATGTATGTAAGTTCACTTATGTAACCCTTGGGGATGGGAGATAGGATAAGTTAGCAAATATTTTTAGTACTCTAATCAGATATAGTTACTTTAAGGATGGTTTGTTAATAACTGAAAAGCTCTGATCAGATTCCAGAGGCAGCTTCTAAAAGTTTCAGTATTCCATATCCAAGTCTTTACTAAAGGGGTTCTTAATTGCATAAAGGATGTCAGGAGTAAGCTTTAATTGGTAAAATAAATGATGTCTAAGATCTGAGAACTGTCTAGAAATATTGTACAAGCACCTCCCTTGTGCAGATTATATAAATCCCTGGGATAAAGGATTTCAATTTAGTGCTGGATCTCATCACTTAAGGATACTACAAATCTCACTCAAGTATCCAGGACCTGACTTCTGACTAAAAGTCTAGCTGAATACTGCTTCTAGAATAGTATCACATTCTGTATTGAATGAACGTTTCATGAAAAATACTTGAGTGTGCATAAAAGGACAGAGAACTGGAACTTCCCTGGAGTGGAAAGAACAGTGTAGCTCATGTTTGGGGGCCGGTTTGCTCACAAATGTTTGCTCTGTGGCAGATAGACTTGTTCTGACACTTGCTTTGATTTGACATTGCTCCTGATTGTGAAGGTGTGGAAGAGGACACCTAGAGACTTCTCTACCTCTAAGCTTAGGTTCTTCTGATATCTCACAGTTGTGAATGGCCACATTGGCTTAGGTCAGTTCATAACTCCAAGGCCCCAAATAAGGATATGCCCATTTTACGGTTTTACATCACAGAGCTAGAATCTGTTCTAATTAATCACTGAACAGACATGGATTAATGGCAATCCAGGCATTATAATAATTTTCTTTTGTTGTTAAGATACAGGAGTCCAATGACAGGTTAGCCATCAGTAAGTTCTTCCTTCTCTCATTTTTTTATTGCTCAGACTCTTCTCAGGAGTCATTATTCTCAAGGAAAGAAAATAAAACGCCAAAATTTCACTGGCTTTGTGTTACTAGGAAACTAACTCAGAAGATTCCCCTGCTGGTGTTTCCATCTCAAGCCTCAGAGCTTGTATATCTCAGTTTTCCTCTCCCTTGGAGAGTCCCCTGTCACTGCTGAGCAGCTCTGTGAGGGGTGTGTGTATGGGGGTGAAGGGGGGGTGGGGAGTTTATGTTTCTTTCCAGAAGACTCCATATTCCCTTCCTTGACATGTCCCAATTCTCGGGATGAACAAGTTGGTCACTGATACACCTGTTATTCTACTCCCTTCCTTTTAAATGCATCCAGGCTCAGAACTAGGTACTTCCTCAGGAAAAGAAACCAACTGTCTAGTATATTCGCCAACTAACTTTGAGAAACAACAGGGGATTTAGCCTATTGGCTGAAGTCCTAGCTTATCACTTGGGTCTTGGGGAATTTCTTTGCTTACACTTCAGTTCCCAAGGTGAGAAGGGTTTCAGGACAGCTTTCTAGGAAATTATTGGTCACCTTTTAGCTAGCAAGGTTTTTAAACTAGCTTTCTTATTTCAGTACTCTACTAAAGATATTTTAAAGTGGAGAAACCTTTGCAGAGGTTACTGGGTCAAGGGGGAAGAGAAAGAGAAGAGGAAAGATGGGGAAAAGGCAGGAGAAGGGGAAGAGCGGGAAGTCTTGAGGAAGGCGGAAATTGAACAATGTTCCATTTCCATTCCCCTCAAAGGCCTGAAAATAGTCCCATCTGTTGGGCTCCTTTACCTGTCCTGGAAGCTGCCAAATGCACCTTCTACAAAGAGATTCCAGCCTTGATTAAGCTCATTTGTCAACCTCAAGCTACAGGTGAAGGTCTTTATATTTTTACACTTATCAGTACCTTGTCTGGGTTTTTTGACACCATTCTGTCTAAGTGATAAGAAAATTCTCCATTTTTCAATTTATTAGGCTTTGTATTAATTTTCTAGGGCTGCTATAACAAAGCACCACAAACTTGGTGGTTTAAAGTAACAGAAATGTATTCTCTCACAGTTCTGGAATTGTTGGCAGGACCATGCTTCCTCAGACTCCTCTAGAGGAAGGTGCTTTTTTGCTTCTTCTGTCTCCTGGGAGCACCAGCATCCCTTGACTCGTGGCAGCGTAACTCCAATCTTTGCCTCCGGCATCACACAGAATTCCCCTGTGTGTGCTTCTCTCTGTGTCTCTCCTTTCTCATAAGGACATCAGTCATATTGGATTAGGGCCCACTTAACTTGACCTCATCTTAACTTGATTACATCTGCCGGAATCCTTTTTCCAAATAAAGTCACATTTGCAAGTACTGGGGGTTAGGACTTGAACATATCTTTTGGGGGACACAACTCAACCAATGATGGTCCTCTAGATATGAAAATTTAAAAAGCACAAAGTAAAGCAAGAAGGACAACAGTTGCCTAGGACATTTACTTTATCTGACATCAAATTGCCAGACTATGATAATAATTGTAATATGTACTACCTATGATACCTTTATGATTAATAATATTATTTTATTTTGTTCTTTTCAAGAAATCTATACACTGGTCATTTTATTTCATTCCTACAACAAATCCATGAACTTTTTCACAAATGAGAGAGACCTGTATGAAAACATCTCTTATTTTCTAGTCAACGACATAAGATCCCATTCCCTTATTATCAGGCATCTCACTTTTCATGGCTATGTCTTCTCCATGAATTATCAAGTGTCATGCAGCTGATGTAGTTGAAAGGAAGGAGTCAATCCAACTTTAACATCCAAGCCAGGAGAATACTGGAGACTTCAGTCAAGGCTGCTTTTCTTCTCACTGCCACATGGTGTCACTCTTGAGAACTGGTGCTGCCCTGGTGGTGCTGATCTGTCCCAGGACACTGCAGATCTTTCTGATGGAGGATCTCATTCTCCTAGTCCGAGTTAGCTTAGAGGACTCCCCAGTTGAGCTCCCAAGTTTGCAGTTCTTAGCCCTCATTTTCAGGTCCTACACAGTCACTCTCAGGTTACCATCTAACTCAAGAAAGCTGTTGAGCCCAACAATGCATCCACCCAGAACCCTTACCTCCCCTTCCCTGAATGGAGATTCCTACTAAGGGCTTTCAAGTGCCCAGAAGAGTTTTAAAACACACCATATGCCTCGTTTAGTCTTTAAAGGTCACCTTGTCTCCAAGGTTAAGATTGCTTGGGCTTGCTTCCTACTACAAATATAAGGAAGGTTTTCTTACAGCCATATCCAGAGGTGACCCCTGGCCCTGAGAACACTATATCAGAATCAACTTAGCTGCTTTCCACTTTCGGACCCTGAATCTCATTTCTATTTCCCCAAGGGTTCTCTCTTTCTCAGATCTGCCAGTTTTTCTGTTTTAAAGCCTAGAAAACCATCCCCCATTCCATTCTAGATAAAGTTGTTTTCTGTCACCGTTTCTGCATGCCAAGGGTCCCATTACAAGTCCATGTTGTAGACAAAAGGACCAGTTGCCACCTTTTGAACACAGCTGTCTTCAGTGACTCAAGATGCCCTTCTCCTCCACGTGGGGACAGCTTCTCTCAGTAAATCCAAGATGTCTTCCTTGCACCTTCCTTCAGAAGGTGAGGAAAAAGGAAAATAATAATCTTTAGCAGGGTCATGTGCTGTAAAAACGATGATGACATCAGATGTGGCAAACTGTCTGAAGCCAATCTGGCCATTCACACTGCTAGGTTTGAGAAATTAGAAGTGGATGGAGCTATGTGTCTCCCCTCCTACAACCTCACTACTAGGCAATGGAAAGTATGTCTTGTACTGCATCTTGCCTCTTACACAAATATTTACTAGCCAGTAGACACAAAAAGTGTCATAGAGCCTGTTGTGTAGGCACGGTGAAGTCCCAGTTCTTGTCCTTTCAGGGACTCTGACAAATCCTGGCAAGGAAAATCCTTTCAGTGAAAAAATGCCAACACTGTTCTGACTGCATTCTTATTGAAATTTCTTGTTGGACCGAACTGAGTTCTGTAGCATAAAGGATAAGACTGGAATGTCTTCTGCGCTTAAAGGTCAACTCTAAGGTGCTAGATTGCCGGACTGGCTGATTCATTATATGTACTTTGTTCATACCTGCGGTCTTTTTAGCCATTTATTGAACTGCACTCATTTTCACAATAAATACTGGGTTTTTAACACCAGTGTTAACAGTGTCTAATGCATACTCACACAGAATTTTTTGAGATGCCTCTCATAGCCGCCTCTGTGATGTGGACTCATAATCAAGGTCCTACAGATGCTAACTAACCACAGACATAGTGTGTGTTTGTGATTGAGGTACTTCAAGTAAAAACGAACTTCCCTATGTAGATCAACGTTAACTTGCATACATATCTTCACATAGTTTAAACTAAAGTAGTTTAAAGAAAAGTAAGGGCAATGGAACACTGTACATCTACATTACAACTTTTAGCATTATTTTTTGCATGTTTTTATAAAACTTTTTAACATACTTAATTTTATTTAAACTTCATGGAAATTAAATAAGGTAAAATTATCACCTCCCTTTATCCGATGAGAAAACTAAGGTTTGGAAGATAAATAACTTCCCCCATAGTTACTCCACTCGTAAGTGGCAGAGGGGTTTCCCCGTGTCTTTTGACGTTCACCTTCCGAATCCTTTTATCAAGCCTTGCCTCCCAGAATGGGACCATGAACCAGAAGCATAGCATCATCTGAGAGACTGCCAGAAATGTAGCATCTCAGGGTTTACCCCGTAAGTGCTTAATCAAAATCTTCTATTCTTTGTCTATACAAATAAAGTTTTATGGGACCGTGATCACATCCATTCATTTATGTATTGTCTACGGCTGCTTCTCCCCTTTAACGGCGGAGTTACTAGTGGCAATCGAAACCGAACAGTCCACAAATCCTGAAATATTTAGTACCCGGACCTTTATTTAAAAAGCATGTTGGGCTTCCCTGGTGGCGCAGTGGTTGGGAATCCGCCTGCCAATGCAGGAGACACGGGTTCAAGCCCTGGTCTGGGAGGATCCCACATGCCGCGGAGCAACTGGGCCCGTGAGCCACAACTACTGAGCCTGCGCGCCTGGAGCCTGTGCTCCGCAACAAGAGAGGCCGCGAGGGTGAGAGGCCCGCGCACCGCGATGAAGAGTGGCCCCCACTTGCCGCAACTAGAGAAAGCCCTCGCACAGAAACGAAGACCCAACACAGCTATAAATAAATAAATAAATAAATAAATAAATAAATAAACAAACAAACAAACAAACAAACAAAAAGCACCTTGACCCCTGGTCTAGAGCAGTGCTTCTCAAACTATCTGTGTCTAAGGGCCAGATTTTTTCTGTTTGATTTTAATTTTTAATCCATAGAGGACTAATTCTTTTATTTTAATACAGTAAAAATGATTTACTATAAAATAAAGCAAAAACACATAAAAATGTAAGGCTTGATTTTTTAAGATATTAGATTCAACAGACATACAGTTACTCTGTCGAATTGCTAAAAACGTTTAAGTGCTTGCTCTCAATTTTCTGACCGATCACAGACTGGTACCTATTTGCCTCCTTAGGCTAGAAGAGCACGGCTAACTCGTATTTTTCACTGCAGTTCTCATAACCTGGTTTTCGACAGCTTGTTATTCACAGGACAAGGAAACCTAGGAATTACAAATATTTCCTAAGTAGAAGACGCCATCACTCTTTGATAAGATATTTCATTTAAGAACTTCAGCTGACGTTTTATTTACCACTCTCTGATCACAGCTGCTACTTTCCATCTGCCTTCTTATTCAGAAATACATGCAGCGGCTGCTGCTACTTTGCGCTAAGTGGCACTCACCCACTTACCCCTAAGCTTTCGATTTTAAATATACTATCTGTGCTCACACCGCTGAAGGGGCAGAACCCCCAGATCTCACTGCATACGGGGAGGGCTCACTAACTACATTCTGTTGCCTAATGGACAGGCCAAACAAATGCTAGACTCCAGAAAAGAAAAAGATATAAGAACATGCTTTCCAGACTCCCCCTAGAAAAATTACCTGCAGTCTGGGAAACTAAAAAGCCTCCAACTCCCCTTTATTATCTGGTGTCCTGTTGCTAAGCGACGAGCTCTCAATAGCTCTTGGCCCGTTTCCACAGCCAGGCTGTAAGGAGTCAGGCTTGTCTCTAAGTCCCCCAGAGCCCTCAACTCTGACTCCTGTCTTCTCTACCTTCTGTTCAGTTGCTTTGTGGAGACTGCCTGATTCTGGGATCCTGGCAGAATCCCTCACCCACAGCCTAGTAGAGCTATGTCCCTTAGGAGTCACAGGTGGGAGAAAACTTAACCTGACATCTGCCCCTTATGTTTGCAGCCTGGAAGAGACCCTGCAGGCCATCACGCTGCACCGTGTGCTGACCAAATGCTCTCCTGCAGAGCTCTTGGAATCTTGAATGCGCACATGAAACATACTGAGAGTATATATAGACCTGGGATAGAAAGCACACTGGGTCAGAGAGTGGCACCCCTGCCCGCACACAACTGCTCTCTACTTTTTACCCTACAAGGGCGTGAATAGAGCTGTCCATCGTTTTAGCTCCTGAAGCCCAAAGAGTGGACATTTTTGCATTATCTGTACAGCACACACCACTAGATAGGCACATAAACAAAAGTTAAATATTAATAAATGCCACTTTCTAAGACATAAAAGAGCAGAAGAAGCTCAGCTGCCAAGTAAAGTTGCCATAATTATAGTCAGTGAATCTCAATCATGTGTTCCATTTATCACCAGACGTAGGAACAAGAAAAATGGTCCAGGACCTCCCCCTCCACACATCACAGGTTTGAGCATAAATTGGCCCAAACAAGAAATCTAGGAGAGAGAAGGAACTGAAATCACAAAATTTTCCTGCTGAAGGTGAAGGTAGGAACAAGACGAAAGAAACTGTGCTCATTACTCCAGTAAAATGCAACCATTCATTGTGGGCTCACAGGGCGCCAGGCCATTTATCTTTAATCCTGACAATAGTTAAGGAGCTTGGTGAGTAAACCCAACCTTGCTTTAAAAACAAGGACCTGGAGGCTCAGTTAAGTCTCTTGTGCAAGTGGGAATTTTTAAATGGCAGAGGCAGGATTTGAACCTGGATCTGTTTTGGTTCAACGTTCTTCTTACCAATTCAACGCCTCTATCGATGCCTCCTTGGTGAATCCCTAGTGCTCAGGAAACTGTAGGGTCTTAAAAATATAGTTGGAGTTAAAAAAATATATAATACAAACCTCTTGACCATTAATATCCGAGCCCAGGATGAAGAACAAAGATAGTGGCCCAGGACTCCTCAGTTAGGTTTTCAATCGCAAGTGTAAAATGGAGATGGAGCTAGGGGAGGGCTAGGGAGGATAGGTGTAAATTCATCACAGGAATTTGAAACTTTCTTTGAAGCTTTCTGTTCTGTTTCTCAGGGTTTCTTCTGGCATTTAAAGTGTTAAATACACTAAAAGGATACCTTCTAAGAACAGATTCAGTACATGGTGTTTTCCAGCCATGCCTTACTTGTACATCAAAGGGTAAATATTTGAAGCTAAATGATTCAGTGAGGATTTAGTATTCATCTATTGCTGCTGAATGCTAATGAGAGAATGAGGACATGGTTTATCGTTTTCTGTTACAATAGAGAAGAAAGCTATTGGCAGAGTTGCTGAGAAATGCCTTTTCTAGGTCACTAACCTTTAAATATTTTGAACTATCAGTGACAAGCAAATATTTATCAAGTATCAATTATGTACCATCACCACTAGGGAATGTGTGTGTGTCTGCAGTGTGTGTGTATGTGTGTGTGGCAGGGGGTGAATTTGGGGATTGAGAGCATGGAAATCCAAATAGGAGAATGACCTATCACCAAAGAACTAATACTTAGCTGAAGAAATGACGTGTATGCTTAAAAAAACAAACCACCCAGGGACTTCCCTGGTGGCGCAGTGGTTGAGAATCCGCCTGCCAATGCAAGGGACACGGGTTCAAGCCCTGGTCCTGGAAGATCCCACATGCCACGGAGCAACTAAGCCCATGCACCACAATTACTGAGCCCTCGTGCCCCAACTACTGAAGCCCATGCGCCTAGAGCCCGCGCTCCACAACAAGAGAAGCCACCACAATGAGAAGCCCACGCACCACAATGAAGAGTAGCCCCCGCTCGCCACAACTAGAGAAAGCCTGTGCACAGCAACGAAGACCCAACGCAGCCAAAAAAAATAAATAAACAAATAAAAATAAATAAAAAAAAACAACCACCCTTCAAGGCAATAAATAATTTATCATTTTTTAGGAATGACAGGATATTGATTATCCCTTTTCCCCTTAAACCTCTTCATCTCCCTTTATATTGCTTCTTCCTATCAACGTTTAAACTTTCTGAAGTCACTCCATGAAAAAAAACCTTTCCTTCAACCTTATGTTACTATTCAGCTGCCACCTTATGCCTCTTCTGTCCTTTAAACCTCTGAAACCAGTGTCTACCCCCGTATCTCTAACCATCCAATCTGGTCACATCCCTCCACTGTACCCTCTAAGACTGCCATTTATCCCAGGTCATCAGATCCTGAGGGTACTTTTCACTCTTCCTATCTCTCAACATTTCAGCATCTTTGCATCTTTTATTACAATGTTCCACTTCTTTCTTGAAACACTATTTTTTTGCTCCCATCCCCCACTCCCAGTTCTTTACCATCTGCTTCTCAGCCTCTTCTGCTGGCGTCTTCCTAACCAATTTTCAAATATTGGCATTCCTGAGAGACTTTTCCCTTTTTGTGTATACTTTCCACCTCTCCGCCACTGACATGGGTTTAATTATTCTCCACCTATATGACTTCTAACTATATGTGAACTATTCCCAAATCTGTATTTGAAGTCCACCTTTTTCCTGAATTCCAGGTACAAATACATTTCCTTAATCAGTACCTGTCTCACAGGTACCTCAACTCAACATATTCCAAGATGAATTCATACTCTTTCTTCCTGCCTTCCTCCACAAAGGAAAATGCAACCTACAGAAACTTATGGATGCAGTGGAAGCAGTGCTCAGAATGAAAGTAATACCTGAAAATTAAAAGAGAAGAAAGATCTCAAATCAACAACCTAACTTTAAACTGTAAGGGACTAGAAAGGGTTAACTAAACCCAAAAGTAGCAGAAGAAAGGAAATAATACAGATTAGAGCAGAGATACATGAAATATCAAACAGAAAATCAATACATGAAATTGACAAAACCAAAGTTTGGTTCTCTGAAAAGATCAACAAAATTGACACGTCTTTAGCTAGACTAGGAAAAAAAGCAAGCATGCAAATAACTGAAATCAGAAGTGAAAGTGAAGACTTTACCACAGCCCCACGGAAACAGAACGGTTTGTAAGAGAATGGTATGAACAACTGCTCATTAAAAAAATAGATAACCTAGATGAAATGGAAAAATTCCTAGAAACATACAAATTGCCAAAATTGACATAAAAAGAAATAGAAAATCTGAAAAGACCTATAAAAAGTAAAAAGATTGAATCAATAATCAAAAAATTCCAGCAAAATCTACAGTTTCACTTGACAACATTTCTCCTTTTGTTGGATGACCCCAGCAGCTTCGAAGAATACCATCTGTCAAATCTCAGTTTCTGAGATAGCTTTGAGAAAATGCCAGTTGGCATACAGAATGGGCTCACACGTGGCCTCAGTCCTGCTTCAGGAATTGACTGAGGAGGGACACTGCGACTTTGTAGAAGAGTCCCACACCTTGGACTCCATTTGGCTGTAAAGTGTCCAACAGTGCCTGGGCCAGCCAAATGTGATGCCCTTCTTCTATGATCTTTAACTCCAAGAAACAAGAGTCAGCCCATGCCTCTCCACATGACAAACCCATACATCTATGGCCAATTGATTTTGAGAAGGGTGCCAAGATCATTCAACTGGGAACGAATAATCCCTTCAATAAACAGTACTGAGGAAATTAGATAGCCACATGCAAAAGACTGAAGTTGGATCTTTCAGTTATGCCAAATAAATACATGCTGGAGATCTAACGTGCAACGCGGTGGCCATAGTTAATGATACTGTATTGTATACTTGAAATTTGTTAAGAAAGTAGATCCAAACTGTTCTCACCAAAGAAAGAGAGAAAAAAAGAAAGGAGGGAGGGCGGGAGGGAGGGAAGAAAGAAGAGAGGGAGGATAGTAACTATTTGAAGTGATGGATATGTTAACTACCTTGATTGTCGTGATCATTTCACAATGTATGCATGTATCAATGTATATATCATGAGCTATCAACTTGGGAAAAGACATAGAAGAATCTTAAATGCCTGTTAGTAAGTAAAAGAAGCCAATCTGAAAAGTCTACATACTGTATGATTCCAACTATATGGCATTCTGGAAAAGGAAGAACTATGAAGACAGTAAAAAGATCAGTAGTTGCTAGGGGTTTGGGGATGGGGTGGGGGTGTTGATGAGTGGGCAGAGCATTGAAGATTTTTAGGGCAGGGAAAATACTCTGCATGATACTATAATAATGGATACATGTCACTATACATTTGTTCAAACCCATAGCATGTACAACACCAAGAGCGAACGCTAATAATAATGGATACATGTCACTATACATTTGTTCAAACCCATAGCGTGTACAACACCAAGAGTGAATGCTAAAGTAAATTACGGACTTTGAGTAATTATGATGTGTCAATGTAGACTCATCAATTGTAACAAATGTACCACGCTGGTGGGGGAATGTTGATAATGGGGGAGGTTACACATGTGTGGAAGCAGGGGATATATAGGAAAACCCTAAACTGTCCTCTCAATTTTGCTGTGAAACCTAAAACTGCTCTTTAAAAAGTAAGTCTTTAAGTTTAAAAAAGAAAGAAAGAAAGAAAGAAAGAAAGAAAGAAAGAAAGAAAGAAAGAAAGAAAGAAAGAAAGAAGGAAAGAAAGAAAGAAAGAAAAGAAAGAAAGAAAGAAAATGGTAACTATGTGAGATAATGAGTATGTTAGCTTGATTGTGGTGATCATTTCACAAAGTTGCAATCTATGTGGAGCTTGCCCAATTATCGTGTGCTCAAATGCAAATAGTTAACATATTAAAACAAAGATTAATTCATAACATACCTTCTTTGTTAGCATTAACTGACTTAATTTTAAATTCATCAGTTAAAATTATGAAACATTAAATATAATTCATGTCCTAGAAGCATTAAATTAATAATATGTCGTGCCCACAACCATCCATTAGCACTCTTCCAGGTTGCATGAGCATGGGAATAAAAATGGGGCACATACACACATACTTGCTTGCACAGATTTATAGACCAATGTAGTGATCTGAAAATTTTAATGTGCTGAAGACTCATTCACCATACTTGTTTATATTGCAGATGCTGGTTTTTTTTAAAGTTTTATTGGGGTATAATTGACCTACAAAACCCCATACATATCTAATATATGTAATGTGATGTGTTTGGGACATAGGCATACACCAGTGAAACCATCACTGCAATTGATTAATAGATATCCATCACTTTCAAAAGTTTACTTGTGCCCTTTCGAATGGATGTGTGGACACAGGGAGGGAAGGGGAGGGTGGGATGAATTGGGAGATTAGGTTTGACATAAATACACTACCATGTGTAAAATAGATAGCTAGTGGGAACCTGCTATATAGCACAGGGAGCTCAGCTCTGGTGCTCTCTGATGACCTAGATGGGTGGGACTGGGGGGTGGGGTGGAGGAGGGAGGTCCAAGAGGAAGGGGATATATGTATACATATAGCTGATTCACTTCGTTGTACAGCAGAAACTAACACAACATTGTAAAGCAATTATACTACAATAAAAAAGTTTACTTGTATGTTTTTGTTTTTTATGTTTTGTGGTAAGAGTGTTTAACGTGAGATCTACCCTTCTGAGAAATTTTAAATGCACAACACAATATTGTTAACTAGAGGCACTATGTTAGTACAGCAGCACTATATGTGTCCGTCGACATGCATGGACAAAGAAAATGTGGTATGTACATACAATGAGGTATTATTCAACCTTTAAAAAGAAGGAAAGCTTGCCTTTAATGAAGGATGCTGGTATTCTTCTTGCCACCACCTCCAAAGATTGTGATTCAATAAGTCTGAGCAAAGTACAATTTAAACAAATACTCTAAACCATTTTCATCAGTGTTCCAGGGACCACAGTCATGAAACGCTAAGTTAATGGAATTTCTGGAAGGACTAATCGTTTTTACAGATAAGGAAATGGAGATTTTTAGAATTCTTTTACATTTATCTTTAATTCACTGTTATTTTCATCCCAAATGGAAACATTTCAAAAATTAACTTCTTTTTCTCTCTCGAATCTTTTTGGTGATAAGTCAGAGAACAATGAACCAAATGGCCAACAAACAAAATTAACAAACCACAAACAGGCAAACAAAGGACCAGGTTTTTAATGTCCTAAATTAAGCTTTCTTCTGCTCTTGTTTAGGTTTCTTATGCTAAAAACAGATGTATGAAAATATATGCAGCATTATTTTGATTTAGAAATTTATTATGCATAAATAAGTAGAAATTAATGTGGTAAAGTCCTTAAAAATCCTATTTTGAGCTGAAAACTTTCCTCTGTACTTTTATCATTACACTAGTTAATTTCTTTTCTTCTTACCATTTTTTTTATGAATAATGTACAATTAAATGTGAGCTCCAGTTCAGATCCCCAACTGAATATAGTCGAAAGTATTCTTTTAAATTCACTATTAAGAAGAATTTCCATATGGTTACTAACACATTCACATACATTTTCTTTTGATCCACTCAATAATTCTATGAGGGAAGTAGGAAAATAATCATTATAATTCATATTTTTAAAAAGATAATTGATATTCAGAAAGTTTAAAATATGTGTTCAAGGTCATAACAGACAGCAAATGGAGTCGATGGAACTGGAAACTAGGTCTCCTGGCTTTAAATCCTGTTCTCTCTCAAATATAACACCTTGATGTTCTAATTAAAATTATTTAGTATACATCCCATCAAAGTACAATCGAATTCAAGTTCAAAATGACAGGGAATAATATTTTATCAATTAGTAATGGAGAGGAACATGTAGCAAGCTAGGAAAAAAATGAAAAACCAGTTATAATCTAGCCAGCATCCACAAATCCATTCTCAAATTTTATAGCCAAGCAAAAGCTTGTTGTCTTGGAGAGGACCAGAAAAAGGCTGAGGTCTTTGTAAGATGGGTAGAGAAACAACACAGCAACTTTGCTAAAACCAACTACTAATAACAAAGTGTTCTAGCAGCAGGGGTTAGTACCCCGATGTGAAAAGTGATTTTCTTCCCAAGTATCATTTCATAGCATAGTTTGCAATTCTCAAGTTTTATGTATTTTAATGAAAGTTACAAACTATTATAGTTTCTCATAATTTTTCATTCTGCTCATTTTCTTTGTGGCTATCCTCAAATCCAAAGGATTTAAAAGGGAAATCAAAGAAAGCAAACAAACCAAGATTTTTAATATAACAGTTATAAATTAAATGCAATATTTTAAATCCTTACACTTTTAAAAATCAGGTGAGGGGGTAATGCCTGACTCACTACTCCCTACCACTGGGAACTGCAAGGGAGAGACTCTAAGTGAGAAAAGAATCTTAGGGTGCACATGGCCAAGTTCAAATGTGAGGGCCTGAGCACTTCACCCTGGAGGGAATCTGTGTTCCCAGATACCACTTTCTGTCTATCACAAAAAGCACCACTGTATCTTTGCCTCCAGGACCCACAAGAGCAGAAGTAAAACAAAAAGCTCTAAGTCTGCATATTTCACATTGATTTTTTGAATAAAGTAAAAGCTGTTTTTCTGCACACCTACTGTATTTCTGGTAAAGATTTCAAAAGTGCAGAGAAGCCAGGATTTTCTTTCGCTTTCTCAAATTCCAGTACAATGATTTTAAATGATGGTTTAGATTATCAAACACGAAGCCACTAAATATTTACTATCAGGTACAAAGAAGAAACTCCAGAAATACTGTGGCTAAGACAAAAAGATATAAGAATAAAATTTTCAAGAATTTTACATTTCAGGGGCTTCCCTGGTGGCGCAGTGGTTGAGAATCTGCCTGCCAATGCAGGGGACACGGGCTCGAGCCTTGGTCTGGGAAGATCCCACATGCCGCGGAGCAACTGGGCCCGTGAGCCACAGTTACTGAGCCTGCGCGTCTGGAGCCTGTGCTCCGCAACAAGAGAGGCCGCGATAGTGAGAGGCCCACGCACCGCGATGAAGAGTGGCCCCCACTTGCCACAACTAGAGAAAGCCCTCGCACAGAAACGAAGACCCAACACAGCCATAAATAAACAAAAATAAATAAATTAAAAAAAAAAAAAAAAAGAATTTTACATTTCTATATGTTGGTCATTTTCATGATCTTTGAGTTGTATAAGGTTATACTTGCTGGGTCATTTAAAACATAAAGTATGGTCATCCTTTTCAAGAATAATCTGACCAAACAAGCAACAAGCCACAGGTGATAAATTAAAAACAATTTTAATTATGGAATTAAATGCATTTGTATACAATGGATTAGCAAACACCAATGTCTGAAATGAGGGCTCTGGGGAAGAAAAAAGTTTTAAGCAAATTCTGTCATGGAAGCCCATTACACTGTGAGCTGCTTACAGAAGGTGACTGTGTGCTATTCAGCTTAAATCCTTAGTACCCGAAACATAGTACACAATGAATGTTGAATATCTGTTATCTCTAAGGAGAAAAGCTAGGTTCTCCTTACCCAGAAACAGAAAAATCTCCTCAGTCTAAATTTGGCTGGGATAGTAGATTGTACGTTTCTGGAGGCATCATTCAAAAATATGGAAAATATTTCCATATTTTCATAATCGCTCAAAACATTTTAGTGAGTCATACAGAATGTCAGGGACTAACAGTCCAAGAATGAGAAATTCATTTCTTATTACATTAGAAGATGAAAGTCAAAAGGAATCACAAAGAACAAAGAAATTTAGCGTGACGGAATGAAGGGAGAGGGATGAGAGACAGAAGGAGACAAATAAAAAGTTAAAAATCATGGACTACAAATAAAACACACAGAAGAAAATAAGAACTCATGAATCATTAAGCAGAAACTGAAATAATAATATGACTTACTTTAAGAATTAAACCAATTTTCAAAATTAGTTTATCTACAGCATAGGTTGCTGGAATTATTGATGGACTTTAATTCATTTTTTCTTAAATCATCACTATCATTACTATGTTGATTACCCCCAAATCACTGAAGACTGAACACTCTCCTGAACACCACACCCAGGTTTTCTACTCTCAGATGTCTTCACCAAAAAATCCCATGAGTATTTTTTAAGCTTAACATGGCTAAAGCTGACATGGTATCACCAGATACGCCAAACCTCCTTTGTCCCTTTCTTAGTAACGGCATCGTTATTTCAGGCATATAAGGCTAGAAAATCAGGGTGATCTTTATCTCCTTCTCTTTTATCTTCACATCCAATTAGTTATGAAGCCCTACTACTTCTCCCTCTACAAAGTTCCCCTTACCTGCCCCCGCCTCTACATTCCCACTGCTGCCACGAGCATATTATTCCTGCCCTCATCCTTTCACATCTGGACTTGACCAGTCTCGAGATTTGTCCCAATCTTTGGAAGTTTATCACATTCCTACCTCATGATTCAGGGTCAAATGCGTAATGTTTATTTCCTGCAGGTGCTATGCAGATTTATGTGTCAATGACTTTGCTTTCATCTTTTCCTCTGCCTGAAATGTTCTTCCTGAACCAAAATTCTACTAATATCTGACGTTTTTACATATTCTAACAGTATAATCTATATCTCATTTATTTTCTTGAACATGTTGATCTATGTTTCTCTTAAAGCATTTTCCCCACTCTGCTTTATACTAAAATTGCTTGTTAATATACCTATCTCTGCCAATAAATTCTAAGTGGTTTAAGGGAAGTGATGGTGTTTTTTATGTTTAAATCTCCCAAAAAGACTTAGAAAGTACGTGATTCATAGAAGGCATTCAAAATACATTGATTACTTCTACTTTTAACACCAAGTGATTTACAACTAAAGACAATAGGAAATATAGTTTCAAATTGAAAAGTATATCATATTTGGCAAAAGTAAAACATTCTAATAATGATTATAAAAATAGAATTATTTGCACTGACATTTATGATGTCTTAAAAACACAGAATTATCCTATCCAAGACATGAGATTTTATGTAAAAGTTACTTGTCTTCAATAATCATAATGGCTGACATTTATGAAATATTTACTATGTACATTAAATTATTTGATCTTCAAAACCACCTCATTCAACAGATAAGGAAACTAAGATGTGGAGAAATTAATAATTTTCTTAATGTCCTAAAGATAGTAAGAGTCAATGCAAGGGTCTGAGTAAAAGAAGGAATAACATATAATGTAGAAAAATCATGTCATATTTTATTGATTTTTTTTCCACTGAATTTATTAAAGTAACTAAGAAACCTACTGTGATGAGAAACCTACCATCGATTTCCATTGCCAATGTGTTCAATGGATTCTTGCTCTTTTAAAAATAAAAACTTCTAAATCATAAGCTGCACTGAATGTGTATTTAAGGAATACTGCTGCATAGTCCATTTCAAAGTAAAAGTAAGTTTAAAATTTTTTAAAACATTATAATTATATAGCTGCTTAAGGAAATGTTTGATTCTGAATATAATTTCCTACTCTTGCATGAATTTCCTAGAGGTCAAAACATTACATTTTGGGGCCATTTATTTGCATTTCTACCACTGCTCCTTCAGAGTCAAGTGTTATTGCTGGGATAAAATAATCCCAAGCATTAAAGTAAAATGAGAATTATATTAAGTGATTCCTTATCTCGTAAAAGCAATGCTCACCACTAGCCCACATGTAATTCTACATAAGTTCTATGTTTGACTCAAGGCAAACATTTGTAGAACATTAGCCACAGCATTTTTCAGAGAAGACCCAGGGAGCTTCAACTCTTCCATCAGGCAATAATGGAAGCATGAATTGTGTCCCAGATTTTTCAGCAAGGAAACAGGAATGAAGAAATAGTGGCTTAATCCAGTCCTGAAGTACAGTAGTAGTTTCAGCAAAATTTAATATTTAAGCCCTGGGAGAGAAGTGGGAGGGGAAAATTACATACACTTGCATGAGACTGTGATCCCTGACATAATGATTCCCATCAAGTGTGAACCCCAGGCAGCCTATCACCTTCCAGGGACAGGACTCAGTTAAAGAGGCAACAGAACAGAATCATAGTATCACCATGTCCACATCCTCATTCTCAGCTTTCCCCTTTTTTAACAAATTCCATTCTTTTTCTCATTGCTCATGACTCCACCAACAAAAATAGTTCCTTGTTTGAAAGGAGAAATTTTTTCTAGAATGGAAATGGCTAAAATCTGCTAAAATATAATAACCAGAAATTTTTATACAGGCTTCACTTTAAGTTTTTATTGCACATCCTAGTAATAGAATAATGGATCCATAGACATTGTTTTTTTTGTGTGTAGAACTGCCTCTTTGAGCAGAAGGAATCTAAGGACATCTAGGAACCAGCCCACCAGAATACTCCTTGTATTTGTACAGTGTTTTCTCATTTATCAAATTCTTTCATGCATATTTAACTTAAGCTTCCTAACAACCCTGTGAGTAAGAAGACAACATTACCATCACTTTATGCTAAATAGATGCAGAAATTGAGGCTTAAAGACATTGTTTCCTTCGGTTTCATAGTTGTACATCTATGAGGCAAGATTCAGGGACTGTTATACAAGTCACACAAACAAGCATGAACTCTAGAGAGAGCAGGATGTGTAATCAACATAGCAGGTTCAGGCCAGGGAAACATTAAGAAATGTAGAGCTCAGGACTAGATTCAGTAGATTCTGCTGACCTCTGTTGTTGAGTAAAAGAGGGACTGAAAAACAAATCCTTGTCCCAGGAGACTGCAGGACCATGACAAGGGTATCTGTAGTAAAGGATTGAACTGGAGAATAGGCAAGTCATAATGAGCAGGACTGAGAAGAGGTATTCAGAAAGGTTTCCAGAGGCCATCAGATGCAACAGGAGCACGTTTGAGACATACATGAATAGACAAGGAGCAATTAATGTCATAAACCTGCCTGGTTAACAAACCTAAACTCCCTCAGTTTTTAATAAGGATTAGTTGCACACTTGAAGAAACTATGAGTGTACTGTTTAGTGGATACTGTGTTACAGGAAGAGGTGTGATAAGAGGAAGACCAGCAGCAAAGGCATTGATAACAAGAGGTAGTCTCCCATGGGTTTTGCCCCACGGTTCTTTACAACCCTGCTATGGTAGCTAAGGCCTTGGAAGTTGAGCTGGGGATACATTTTCTTGACAACAGCCTTGAGAAGGCCTAATTCCTCCCAAGGAATCATGGTTTTCGTACATTCTTGGGTAGGGCTTATCCCAGGGAGAATGAAGTAGGTATGTTTTGTCAATCCCACCTGCACATCCACATCTCCACATTCTGAGGCTCCTTCTCTCTGTGTCCTTATACTTAGTGCCTCATGTCCTCCCCAGAATGGCCTTTCTAGAACCTGCAAAGAGGGCAAGAGGAAAGGGGCATTTTGAATTCCTGAAGGATGTTGTTCATGTTATTACTTGTAATACATCTCACTGGTTGAGAGATGCTGACATTAATAAAACCTTGTCATTCCTTTGCAATTGGCAGCAATTGATAGTCACAAGTGTCATGATTTGCATGTATGGGCTGAACAATAAACAGCCACATTTTGACTGTGGTAGTAATTATGCTTCTTCATTAATTCATCAACCATATGGATCTTTGAAGTGTTCCTGTTTAGTGATGCCATCTCATGTCATTTTCAATGGGGAAGAAAATCCTGATTGATTTGTTTTACTTTCTCACAGTTAACCAGCAGAATCAACTTTAATGTAAGCTACTAAACTTCAGACAATAAAGTATGGTAGAAAGGAAAACTGGAGCAAAAAGGGTAAGTTTTTACAGACTATTGTTGTTATTTTGATGCCATCTTTTTCCTCCCGTGGGTTGCTGTATCAAGGGGCTCTATCAGGGTTCTCAAAGCAATGTCTCACCTTACAGATTCCTCTTAAATTTACCTATCTTAATCCCATGCCTGTAAGGCCAAGTGAGTTTATATGTATAGTGGGTGGATTATATAATTATATATGTAGATGAACATATTAATATGTATATTATATATACCACATGTGACAGGAGAATTATTTAAAACTTTTTAATCCTTCCAGATCTTCCAAAGGGAGTGTAATCCAAGAACAAACCTTTGTCAAATTTGGTAATGAGCATGAAAATAAAACTTATAGAAGCCAAAAGAAAGCCAAATTTCACTTCACAAGTAAAGTCACATGCCAAGAGAGGAGATGTGGAGGAGAGGCTTGCAAAGGAAAAAAGATGGAGCTTGTATGGCTAGAGAAATTAACAGAAGAGGGTAAAAGTGATTGATATTGGGATAGAATTCTGGGGAAAGACAAGAGGTTTCTCAGAAACATCCCTTAAAGATCTCATGCCATCACCCCAAGCTGCTTATCAAAATATTTCTTCCAACATATACAGAACTCTTAAGAGTTCTGACAAATAAGCCTTTAAGACAGATATTTAAGAAAAACTGACACAGACATAAATGCACTTTCATTACAAGGAAAATGGGAATATGAATTTGTGACTGTTAATTTTATGTGTTTACTTGAATGGGCTAACGGATGCCGAGATAGTTAGTAAACATTATTTCTGGGTGCATCCATGAGGGTGTTTCCAAAAAAGATTAGAATCTGAATTGGTAGACTGAGTAAAGATCATTCTCACCAATGCCAGTGGGCATCATCCAATCTGTTGTGGGCCTGAATAGAACAAAAAGGTACAGGAAGGGTGAATTTGCTCTCTGCTTGAGCTAGACATCCATTTTCTCCTGCCTTTGGATATCAATGCTCATGGACTTAGACTAAATTACACTACTGGCTTTCCTGTTTCTCCAGCCTTAAACAGCAGATTGTGGGACTTCTCAGCCTCTATCATAGCATGACCCAGTTCCTACAATAAATCTCTCTCTCTCTTTCTTCTCTCTCCATACACACTCACACATATCTATATATTTCATAGATATATATCTATCTGTATCTATATCTGTATCTATACCTCTGTAGGTTCATACTGGTTCTCTGGAGAACCCTGATAATACAGATGTGCTAAAAATTACTGATATTAGAAATAATTCATTGAACATTTACTATTTACCAGACACTCTGCTAGATAGTAAACATCTTTTTGAGCTCGATAATACAAGCTCTATTTTACAGATAAGTAACTGAGGCTTAGAAATGTTAACTAACATGCACAGTATTATATAGATAGTAAAAGTAGGAGCTAAAATTGAACCCAGGTCTGATTCCAGAACTAATGTTCTTAAACGCTATCTCTGCGAAACCGCGTTGTGTGTGGTCTCATCTCCTATACTTGAGTCTGTCTGACTCTATTCACCTGAATTATATAAAATTCTGGCAAAATAAAAGCTATTAGCCATTTGGACTTTGAGTAAATTTCCTTACTGGGGATGAAAGGAAATCTAACTTCATAGACATTTATCAAATTGCTGAGCTTTCTTTTTTTTTTTTTTTCAGATTTGGAAACATAATTTATTTAGTGCCTATTCCTTAGAGCCTCTGTTCATACTACCATCCCCCAACCCACTCAAAAGTATATTTCGTCTTTAGCTAGGTATATGCAGGAATATATAGGTATATTTAAATTGAGTGCAGTCAAGGATTTGATCATTCAAATGTCTAGCCCTTTATGCTTGAAATAACAACAAAATAACCTTTTGAAATCATGACTTCAGAAGTATGTAAGGTAAAGCATCACCAGTATTTGTGAATGTCAAAATTAATTCCATTCAGGGGTTCTGTTTCTCAAATCACAGAACCAAGCTCTAATGCTCTGTGAATATGACAGCAAAATAATAGATTCTCTATCCACAATTGACTCATCCTGCCATATCAGTGGATTAAAGAGAAGGAAATCTATCTGGCATTTATTATAACTGTCAATCATTGAGATTATTGCTACCTTTCCTGTATTAAACCATCTCCACTTTCCTTCTATTTCAATGGTCTCTAACTTGAATACTAAAATATTAACCTGCAGATTCCCAGGCACACTCTCCAAATATTCTGATTACAGGTCTGGCATAGTGCCTGATAACCTTTTTAAAATAGAAAACTATGATGATGCTTGTACAGATTATCTCTGCCTCACACTTGGAAAAATAGTGCCTTGTTTTAATTATTAGAATATTTTTCCCTTATTTTGATGGATGAAAAATAAGTTTTTTATTTATAAAAATTAAATATTTAGTGAGAATTTGACAATATAGAAGAAGAAAGGAAAAAGAAACAATATTTATTACCTACTGATAATCTATTAGCTCCTTGGTAAATATCCTCCTGGAGTTTTCTTTTACTAATATATGATATGACTATTTGTATATTCTACATTTATAGTATATTCTGTGTTCTACTATTTGTATATTCTTTGGGGTTGTTTCCAGTTTTATGTGCCAGCTGTTTTTTTTAAACTTTGTTTTTTAAATTGAATAATATCTATTGATCTCTTTCAAGTTCATTAACCCTTTCTTCCATTTTTACCACTAGTGCTTATATAGAAGTTGCTGAATACAATGTTCTATATCCATCCCTTAGTTTATTTGCTAATTCTATTGCTCAAATCAGAAGATTTAAGCACAAGAATTCTTTACTGATTTTTTCTTTACTTGTCTTTAATCACTGAGAAGTTCATTCTAAACTACCTTATTGTGATTGTGGATTTGTCGATTTCTTTTTGTATTGTTGTTCATTATTTGTTTTCTGTAGTTTGAGGCTACTGTATTTAGATGCTTACAAATTACAAATTGTGATATCTTACTGAAATGCAACTTTGATCATTTTTAATTGACCGTCTTTATCTCTGCTAATGCTTTCTGTTTTTCATTCTATTTTGTCTGATAATAACATAGATAAATCAACTTTATTTTGGTTAGTGTTTGCACAGGTATTTTTTCCATTTCTTTAGCTTCAATGTTTCTCTATCCTAATGTTTTATATTTGTCTCTTCCAAATAACATTATTAGCTTGAATCATATGAAATTACAATGCCTGTGGTCAAAAATTATTCATTACTGGCAATTTAATATGATTTAACTTCATATTTGTATTTTTTTAAATATACAGTCAGACAGCATTAATCTTTTAACTGGAGCATTCAGTCTTCTTCCATTTAATGTGGTGTATATTGTGTGACTTTAAGTCTACTCACTTATTTTGTGTTTTCCATTTATCGCAGTTTTTTCAATTTGTTTTTCTCATGTTTACATATTCTTTTAAAATAAATTTTTAATATTTAAATGTATTCTCTTTTGGGAATTTATATATGCAATTCCTGTTCTTTTAGTTAATAGTCTAAAAATTCATATATGCATTCCTAACTTATAAAATAGTTTAACATTAATCAATACTTTTACAAATTCCTTGGACAAATTCCTTACAGCAATTCCCTTTTATTCCCCTCTCAACTTACTATTTTAAAATTTATTTTAGTTCTATTTTAAGAACCTTCAGATCATCATTATCTTTACGTACAGCTAATCTTCAGTTATATATGTAATGTATTTACCATTATTGTTGTTTTCTTTCCTTCTTAGACTTCTGACTTCCATCTGGGATAATTTTTCCTCTGCCCAAAGTAGATTTTTAGAACTTCTCTTGAAATTGTCTCTTTCGTGCCTCCATTTTGGAGGATATTTTTTCTCAGTATGGAACTCGAACTTGGAAATTACCTAATGTCAGCACATTGAGTTTTTTATTCTTTCTTTATTGGAACTATATTGAAAATTGGTTCTATAAATCCTTACCATCTTGTTAATGTTTTCATACTTTTAAGCTCTTTAAAAAAATTTTTTGTCAGCTTCATAGATGCCTCTAGTGGGAGGGTTGGCCATAACTATCTAGAACACAGTTACTGGAAATAGCAATCTAGACCTTTAAATTTTTACTCTATTTATATGCCATTTAAACACTTACATGGAAATTATTCATGTGTTAATTACATACATAAAGAATACCAAAATTACCTATAATACACTTTTTAATGGCTGAATTCTATTGTGTATATATATATATATATATACTTATATACACATATTTTTGATACATTTATTAATCTGTTACTTGTTTCTTACCATAATTTTTTCTTATAAGTAATAAATACAGAACATCTTGTAGGAGAATCTCTAAGTTCATGCTTAATTATTTCCTTAAGATAAATTTCTAGAATTTGATTGTTATGCAAAAGATTTGCACCATTTTAAAGCTCTTGTTATACATCGTTCAAATCCTCTAATTTATATTCCCAACAGTGTGCAAATTTCCCCACATTTTCTGCAACATTGAATTTTATAAATGTCCTATACCTGTGTAGTTTTTATAATTTAAATAGCTTAGGTCTTTCACAGGAAGGGAAAATATATTCTAAAGAAAATTAATAATTATGTTTTTTTTAAAGAGTGGAAATGTATATGAGTTTGCTTTAGACCAAATTGTAATTTAGCAAATTCCATGAGTTTGCCCAAATTATCTTATTGTGCTGGAATATTATTGTACAGAATGCTACTTGAAATAATAGGAAATCAAGCAGATCAGAAAATACAAAAAGTTTGTTTTTTAGCTTAAGTAGTGTTTGTTATAAAGGAAATGAAATAATCTTTTTTCAGAGATACTTTTTACAGGTACCCTGTAGCTTGTATGTTTGTCTCCTTGAAGAGAATTCTT